>NW_022589730.1:24575164-24921284 GCF_004348235.1 Phoca vitulina | reverse complement strand
GGGAGTCTGCTTCTCCCTCTGACCCTCCCCCTCTCATGCTCTCTGTCTCCCATTCTCTCTCTCAGATAAATAAATAAAATCTTTAAAAAAAAAAAAAAAAAGAGGGCGCTTGGGTGGCTCAGTTGGTTAAGTGACTGCCTTCGGCTCAGGTCATGATCCTGGAGTCCTGGGATCGAGTCCCACATCAGGCTCCCTGCTCAGCAGGGAGTCTGCTTCTCCCTCTGACCCTCCCCCGTCTCATGCTCTCTCTATCTCATTCTCTCAAATAAATAAATAAAATCTTTAAAAAAAAAAAAATTATAAAAAAAAAAAAAGACTGTAGAGCTTCTCTGAAGCTGTGCCTCAAAGTTTCTACTGGGAATTAGGAAGAACAGACATTTTATGAAAAAGCAGAAAATAGCAAATATTGGTGAGGATGTAGAAAAATCAGAACCCTCAGACATTGCTAGAGAAGATGCAGAATAGCACAACCACTGTAGTTTGCTGGTCCCCAGAAAGCTCAACATGACCGAGCAATTCCGCTCCGAGGTAAGGACCCCCAGAGACCTGAATACATGCGCTCACACAAAAACCTGTACACGAACGATCACAGCAGCATTATTCATGATAGCCAAAAAAGGGGAAACAGCCCATATGTCTATCAGCTAATGAATGTGTAAACAGAATGTGGTCTCTCCATATAGCAGAATATTATTCAGCCATAAAAGGGAACAAAGGACTGGTACATGCTACCACATGGGTGATCTTTTTAAAAAGTTCTGTTAATGGAAGAAGCCAGTCACAAAAGACACATGCTGTGTGATGCCATTTATATGAAAAATCCAGAATAGACAAATCCAGAGAGACAAAGGAGAGTAAGGGTTGCCAGGGGCTGGGGGAGATGAAAATGCTCTGGAGTTAGGTAACGCTGATGGTTGCGCAACCTTGTGAATATATTGAAAGTCACTGAGTTGTGTACTGAAAAATGGGGAATTGGATGTTGTGTGAATTATATCTCAGTTGAGAGAGAGAAGGAATGAGATGAGGCAGAGGGAGGCCTGGATGGGGGCATGGCCAGTCCCAGCACCAAGCAGCCTGGCCACGGCCTTGGTCAGGAAGCAGTTCCAGCCTCTGGGTAAGTGAGCACAGCCGTGGTTTTGCAGAAGAGCACCATGATTTCTGGAAGTCCTCCTCTAGCCAGGGCCCAGGAGTGCCTGAGACCATGGCTGAGCCTTCTGACCTGGCCGGGGCACCCGGGCTCTATGACCACCGTGGTCCTCCAGGTCCTCAAATCCTGCCAGAGAAATCGCTGTGTTCCTCCTGCCCTCTGACCTTCGTGGGCTCTCTCCCCAGCCCTCCCCTCCGACATGTCTGTTCCAGGCTGCATCAGGGCTAGGGCTGGGGGCCAGCAGCAGGGGCCTGGGAGCTGGCGTGCCGCCCCCTCAGGAGTGTTCTCTGCCTCTCTTTTCTACAGCTCTTGCAATCTCAGGATGTGAAAGAAGACGCCGTCCTGTGCTGCTCGATGGAGGTAAGCATCTCTGACCTCAGACCTGGTGTGCCCCTCACGCCTAACAGTTGTGGGCGGTGAAGGATCACCGGACATACCCACAAGTCCCAGGCAAGGGTGTGTAGACGGGGCTGGTGGGGAATGGCTTCCTGAGCCGACGTGGATCCAGAATTATCAACCCCAAACCAGAGTAAATGTGGATGGGGTAACCAGCCCGCCACTAGCTAGAGGAAGAGATGGCTGGTTCTCTAGAGAGAAGGACCAAGTGCTGGCATTGTGCACTGTCCTTCTGTCCCCAAGACCACCTTCTCCTTGCACTAGGCACACCACATAAATGACTTAAGAGATTCCAGGTGACCCCCACCCCCAAATATCTCCCTTGGCTATGGTGGTGCAGGGTTTGGGGAAGATGCCTGAGGCCTGAGGTCCCACGTTGGACCCCTCTGCTACAAAACACCCCCTTAGGAGGCGCCACTCCTGGTCCCAAAGTGGGGCCACTACTCATTGAAACTCTTCCTCTGGGATCTTCCTCAGGGGCAAACCTTGCTCTGGGAAACCAGCCCAGTCATTCAGAATAGAGTGGCTGTGAGAACAGGTGCCTCCTGCGTGAGCACCCAGGGCCTGTCAGGGCTGTGTGAGCACACCTCTCAGGTGGCTTCTGCCCGGCCTCCAGGCCACTCCCAAGGCTCTTGGGGGCCAGAGGTGCTGCGAGTCGGGACAACAGCCTCAGGTCTATGGGATGGTCCCTTCATTTATGGGGCTCCATCTGGGTACCATACATGGGACTTGGTGACAGGGACATAGGGGAGAAGAAAGCTTAGTCCCTGCCCTCAGCTGTCACTCTGGCTGGGGATAGATAACACCGTGTAGAGAAGAAGTATGGGTACAGAGCATGCATCCCTGAGGAGTCAGAGGAGAGAGATCAGGGTGGTCCAGGGAGGTCGATGAGGACTTTATGAAGAAGGCAGAGCCTTGAAAAATGGGTGGGATGAGATGGGGTGGGGACAGAGATGGAGATCGAGATACTGTGGAGAGGACCCGCAGGGGCTACTGCCTGAGGCTGCATGATCCAGACCACTGGGACCCCTTCCTCCCTACAGCGGCTTTTCAGCATCATCGGGGGCCTCTCTTGAGGGCGGGCCCTCTGGCTGGCCTTCTGCCCCAGTTCATATTTCCCTCCCGCACTTCATGTCACAAGTGTGGGCAGAGGTCAGCTGGGGTGGGGAGGTGGGATTAGGGGCAGGAGAGAAATAGGAGACCTCATCCCTGCTCTCAGGTTCCGTGCGGAGACGTGCAGGTGATAATGACCAAGCTCGTTTCTAGAGAGACATTCTAGCAAGTGGAAATTAACACGGTGCAGCCTGATCACCTTTGAGGGGAGCAGGTCAGCCATTGAGGGTCTGGGCAGGGGTCAGGCAAGGCTTCCAGTAGGAGGGTGAGTCTTTCTTGGGTGAAAGACAGAAGTGGCATGGTCCCGGTGAGGGCTCTTTTCAGCCCCAGGGAGCAGGCAATAACCCAATCCCTCTTATTCCTGCGGCAGATTGGTCGGTCAACGTGGGCTTTCACAGTTGACTCCTTCCACCTCCTGTCCTCCCTGGGGCACAGATGCCTGGCCTGCACCTTCCAGAGATAATCCAGTTCTTTCCTGTCCCTGCCCCCGGCCCTCCTAACCAGGGTGGCTCAGGGGGCCGTTCCGGGGGCGCAGGTCCTGTCCTAAGCCCCGCTTCCCCACCCGCAGCTGCAGAGCACAGGCCGGCTGCTGGAGGAGCAGCTGCCCGAGATGATGACCGAGCTCCTGGCCAGTGCGCGCGACAAGATGCTCTGCCCCTCAGAGTCGATGCTGACCCGGTCGCTGCTTCTGGAGGTCATAGAGCTCCATGCCAACAGCTGGAACCCTCTGACGCCCCCCATCACGCAGTACTACAACAGAACCATCCAGAAACTGACAGCCTGACGGCCAGGGGGCCTGGCGGGCGGCCCGCGGGCAGCTGGGGCCCTGGTACCCAGGGCCAGATGGACAGGCGGGAGGACAGGGGTGGCCCTGGCGGGAGAAAGAAGTGGGGAGGAAAGCAGGCAGAGCCGGGGGCCAGGCTGGAGCCAGACCGGGAAGGAGGAGCGCCCCTCATCCGAGCCCCCCCAGCCCCACGCATGCGGCAGCTCACACCAATAAGGGAAGCATGTTTCTTTCTCATGGTGGCCCCCCCGCCCGCCCCCGTCGTCCCCTCCCCACTCCCGCTCCTCCCCGCCCCCTCCCATCAACCGCGTCCCCGCAGGGCTTTGTGCGAGGGGTTTCTTCGGCGTGACTCCTCCGAGGCCCTGGCAGCTCGGCTCGCCGGGGTACTGCTTGGGTCAGAAAGGACCTCAGAAGGCTGAAAAAGTGGGTCGGAGACGGGCTTGCATTGTTCCTGCTGTCAGCCGCGGTCGCCAACTGGCAGCAGGCGACGTAGAGCAGATGTCCGGGAGGACAAAAGCAGGCACGGTCCCCACCAGCCGCCCGTAATTGACGGCCTTTGTCCGCCACGCTCGGCCTGGGGGACGGAGGCTTCTCCTCTAACCTGCACGCTGCACCCTCCCCACTCCCCGTTCCTCCTCCATGTGGCCCCCCAGCCTCAGGCCCAGGGGCGGGGCGCAGGGAGGGGAGCTGGGGTGTGCGGCTCTGCTCGTGCTCTTGTGTTTTATTGTTTTATTTTCAAAAGTCAGCTGCTTTGAAGTCTCCTCTCTCCATGAAAAGAGTCCGAGCTGTGATCACACAGCACCACTGAGGACCCCCTGATTAGTGGAAGATCAAACCCGGCCCCCTCTGGAAGGATTCTAGCCACAGATAGCTTGCCAGTGGCCAATTAGGGTAATTGGAAACTTCTGCCCCGGAGGGGGTCCCCCTGGAACCCTGTGCTCCGCAGCCCTTGGCTTCCAGGACCTCTGTTCTCTTCTTCCCGCTCTGCTCTGTCAAAGGGCTGATGCTGCGGCAGGCGCTGGGAGTGTGTTAAACCCCATCCTGGCTGGGGGTGGGGGTGGGGGGCGGCTGTGGTGAATGGGGCACAGTCAAGACGGGCACATTCAAACCAAAACGCTAGGTGATGTTGCCTGAGCCACACACAGGTCTCCTCCCCAGCTTAGTGGGGGGAAAGTGGCCACTGGGGGCTGCCTGGCTCCCCGGGACTTGGAGCTTAGCTAAATGGGCTGTGTCGATGGCCCAGCCTCATCGCGGGCGGGATCCAGAAGCCGAGGCCCCCCACAGCCAAGGTCTGTATGCTCCAGGAGGGCTCTGGGCACTGCGGCCCCCGGGGCTGGGGGGGCGGTGCATTCACTGAGTCATGAGTAGAACATGAAATGAGCAGGCGGGGCCGACGCATCTTTCCAGGCCTGGAAGGAGCGAGACTGGGGTTTCTTGGAAGGGCCAGGTCCTGGGGAGAGCCCCTTCTCTGTTGGAGGAGAATGCAAGGCAGGCTCTAGGAAGCTGGCTTTGGGGTTGTCACAGGCATCCGCCCGGCCCCAGCTCTGGGGTCTGGAGCCCGCACTTTGATAAGCCCCCGTTAAACCACCTCAGAGCCCAGCAGCTTCTGGGTTCCCTGGGTCACTGGAGAGCCTTGGCTGCCTGGTCCACTCAGGCCGGCCAGGGGTTGAGGGCTGGAGGTTTTCCTCTGTGGACTCCGCTTCTGGGAGAGCAGGCAGGGTGGGGCGGGGGGAGCGGGTCCCCCAGTACTCCCTGGCTTTCCCCACCAGCTGCCACCCACCTTCCAGCCCCGGGATAGGAGCCTATGCCGGTCCCAAGGCGGAGCGTATTGGGGACATGTGTGGGGGACACAGGCTTACCTGGAATGGGTCTGTAGCCTCGGCCCCTGGCCTTCGCCTCCTCCCCTCCTTGAGCTTCTCCTCACTGCCTTTCCTCCTCAGCAGGCACCTCAGCCCAGCCTGGGGCCCAGGGACACCAGGGACCCCACGGGAGGCCCCGCGGGAAGAGCTGGACTGAGGTTGGAGGGCTCAGAGAGGGACCGGGGACCTCGTGGTCTGGAGGAGTCAAGCAGCCTCCGCCAGGCACGGAGCCGCCCCCAGGCAGCCCTCAGAGAGCTGCGTCTGGGCTGAAATGGGCCTAGCTCCCCGCGAGTGCAAGTGCGAGTGCGAGTGCGAGGCGTGCGTGTGTGTGTGTGTGTGCGCACGCGTGTGTGAGCACGTCTGCTGAGAACAAAGCAGGGCCCCAGAGGAAGGGAATGACCCAGGGGAACAGGGCCTCCTGCCCGTTCCATGAAGCAGAGAGCGAGCACGCAGGGGCTGATGTTCCCTGCAAAGCCGAGGCCGGTGGTATGGTGGGCGCCATGGGCCTCATGCCCCTTCCTCCTAATGCCCCTTCCTCCTAACGGCCTCCTTGGTGGTTTTGCCTCAGGGCCACCCCTCCTCGACTGTTAGGACCAGAGTATGAAGAAGTAAGATATAAATATGTATACATATATAAATATATTTTTAATTACGTGTCGTGTCACGGTGGCTCCAGACATATGGTTTGCCTAGTTTATCCCATTGCTTGAAAGTGCTTCCTGGCCAATCCAAATAACAATGTAAGCTGTTTTTCTAAATGCAGGTTGCTGCTACTCTTTGAGACATGGAAGGAAAACATTAAAAAAAAAAATTTTTTTTAAGGAAATAACAGTAAAAAACAGTAAAGCATTAAAATCTGTGACTCTGAGGCCGCCTCCCAAGGGAGACAGGAACCAGGGAGCAGAAGTGGGCGCCCCTCAGACCCCTAGTCCCTCCCCAGGCCAGACCCCCCCTTCTGCTGAGTGAGAAAGGCCATATCCAAGTTGACCTCTGAATGTATTTGATGGGAGGCAAAACTGGATATTGCATTTCTAAGGCTTGCGTTGTTTTCCCTACTCACCCCGCGGCTTTCTTGGTGCAGTGAAGAGGCGAAGTCCGGCCATCTGATGTTGATCCTGTCTCGGTCTGTGCCCCCTCCCAGTCAAGACCAGGCGGCCAGCCCGCTCACCACAGCCCTGCTCCCCTTGGCCTCGTGGGTTTGCCTGAGCGCTGGGACCGCAGCCCCAAGAAGGCTCCTAACCTCCCCCGGAGAAGGTGGGAACCCCACCATCCTCCTTGGGGAACATGCACCCCAAGCCCAGTTCCGTCTGTTCGTCCTTCCTCGATCAGTCTGTAAACCTTCGAGGTTTAGGGATCGCCCTATCCATCCGTGTAAATGTAAATGTTGGCCGAGTCGGTATTTATTCTAATTTTTATTTTATTTTATTTTCTCTGAGGGATGGGGGGGGTGTGTGGGAAATGTACCACTGATCACGCTCTGGGCAGCTGCAGGGGCGGGGACCCCGCCAGCCAGGCCGCCGCGAGGAGCAGCCCCATGGGGCCGCCCCAGATGCCACGTTCCCGTCTCTGGCATCAGAACCCGGCCAGTGTTCCTCGTGTGACAGACTCTCAGGGCCTGCCCACAGAGTCCTGTGCCTCAGCTGCTGGAGCCTTGTGGGGCCCTCTGCCCGGGCCTCTGAGGATGCAGATCGCAGAGGAGACCGCTCCTCTGGTCGGGACGCTGGCGACAAGGGCTGCCCACCTTGCCTGAGCCAGCTGGGAGCCTGGCGACGGGACCTGCCTCCCTGGAGAAGGGGCCTGGGCCTTCCCGCCACAGCCGCAGCAGAATCCTCCTCACGCGACCACGTTCCCTCCCTCAGTATGTCCTGCTTTCCAGCTGAACCCAGACTACAAGTGGGTTTAAAAAATAAACACCAAAAACCAAAAACGCCCCAGATCCGTGTTGTCTGTGTGTTCGGCAAAGGAAATCTTTCCCAAAGTCTTCTGTGGTCTCCACCAGTGTGCTGGCAGAGACCTCCAAGGAGCCCCTGGCCAGGCAAGGAGCTAATGAGATTTCCCACGGTCTGGCCGTCTTGGAGAGCGGGGGCATGGTCTGGGGCCTGGGGAAGGCTGTGAAGGAGTGGTCCAGAGAACGTGGGTGGAAGACACTTGGGCCCCCCACCTCCCCAAGCTGGCAACTGTGGCCTAGCCGAAGGCATGGGATCGGACCGGTCCTGCAGAAAATAGCTTTTGCACTAAAGATGTGGTTTGCTGCGCGCTTAACCACCCCACCCCCCAAACCTACCCCTTCCTTAGAAATATCACTGGAACATTTGGCAAGGACTTACTTTAGAAAGACAGAGACTTGGGCCCAGAAGCTTCTAAAAGTCAGCAGCAAGTGACTGTCCAATCCCAGTGGGTCAAACCAGTCTTTCATCAAAGGGGCCCAAAGGGGCCCAGTGATTTATTTTCCTGTGATGACATGTCCCTTGTTTTGCACAATCCCTCTCATGGCAAGACACTGGGGACCCTGCCTCCTGGTAACAGATCCCCCTCGGGGGTTCTCTCTGACTAGAACTTGCCAGTCTTTCAGCTCTTTGGGGCGGCGACAAGAGTGTCCACCCCCCTTCCCGAGTCCCTGGCCTGGTCAAGACGGCGGCCGGCCCAGCCCAGGAGCCTGGCGAGGGCGTTCTGAGATTGGTCACTGCCTATTACTGAGTCACATGAAACTGTGCAGGGACAGCCAGAAGTGCACAGATTGGTAGAGGGAGATAACATTTTAATGAAACAATCGAGGTATTTGTCAAACCAAAGTTTCTACAAAAATGCAGTTTACAAACATGCAAAGGTGTAGAAGCAGAACGTGGAGATCAGAGCAAAAGGCATTTTGGAGGTGGGAGAGAGGGTGGGGAAATCTTACCAAACACTGTTCACAGAAAGGGAGAGGAGCTTTTTCTGGGTGATTTAGTCCTGGTTCCAGAAGCTTCTAAGTTATTGAAACTATGAAACACATCATCCAAATAATGTTTCAATCCTGCATTTCACCACCCTCTCTGCTGATGTGTGTTATCTGTCCTCCTGAGGGTAGGTTCCATTTATCCTGGGGTGTGTAGGAGGGAGGGAGGGGAAGACAATTTCGGATGAATAAGCTAGGACGCACGCGCGCGCGCACACACGCAGGACTGGTAAGGGCCTTTTATGTGCCAAGGTAAAGAGCAGGAAAAGAAGAAACTGAGAGGGGGAAAAAGTGGCTATGCCTTAATATTAACGGTCTGTCTTCCCCGCAGCTCCCAGGAGCTCAGGGCCCTCCATGCAGTGTCTCAGGGGGTTGGACGAAGTAGGTGGGTGTCTTTGATCCCCATTTTACAGAGGACAAAGCTAAGGGTCAGAGAGATGACCCGACTGACCCAAAGCCCAGGGCTGGCCAGTGTGAGCGCCAGGTGGCCCTTCCCCTAGCCCAGAAGGCGAGCGTGTCCTGGGCGGCCTCTCCCTGCTGCCCGCTGCAGAGCCAGGCCCCAGGGAGGCACCGGGGCAGCGGCCAGACAGCAGCTGCCCGCTGGGACCGCACGGGCCGCCGGCGCGCTCGCCTCGGCGTCAGTGGAATGGAGGCGCGTGATGAAATCAAGGGATTTGGGTGGGGTGGGCCGAAAAAGCTGTGCCGCAAAGTTCGGCGTGTTATGTAAAAGGATCCGTTGTAATGTGTGCCAACTGTCCCCTGGGATCTCCACCACGCCAGAGGTTCTCAAGGTGGGGGGAGGCGAGCGAGATGCTCTCAGGGAGGCTTCCGAGCCCGGCAGTCAGTATCCAAATTGCCTGGGAACCTCTCAAACTATACACGGAAAGAGGACACCCCTATATATACACCAACATTTTCAGAATTCTGGCCTCAGGGAGCCCCTCTTCTTACCGGCGGGGGGACAGGGGCCATACCCTCTGTGGGGAGTGGGAGAAAAGGTATTTAAGGCCGCCATCCCTTACTCCAGGGACTGGCTCAAAGATAAGCACGAAGAGCCTTACGGAGAGTCAGTAGAGAGGCAGGGGTGCCCCGGGCAGGGAGCAGGGAGCGCGGAGCCGCGGGGCTCCTTCCCCGGGAACCACAGGCAGCAACTCAGCATCACCCGCCAGAGCTCTGAGCTGTGTCTGGGAGCATCTGTGCCTTAGCCCCACCGATTTCACCCATCCCTCCACAAGATGTGTCCTAAGGCACCTGAAAAGCTTAAGAGACATTATTTTGGGGGTCTGGGAAGGCTCAGAACTTTGCCATATAAATTAATGGCAATTGCTTCTTCACTTTATGGCATGCAAGCCTCTGCAAGGTCTCATAGGAACATAGGAACGCTCTACTTTCGCATAGCAAGGGAAGGCCGTACTGGGATTTGCCATCCTAAGTGAACTGAGGCTGGCCGGCACATTCCCAATGGGGGAAGGGCTCCAGGAAGCAGCTTGAGTGCGGAGCAGAATAGATACCATGGACTCGGGGCGGTGTTAGGACTTCTGTGGGCCCCGGGCACCCAGGTCTTCGTAGGCCCTCGTCCTTCAAATAAAATAAAAATGTATTTGATGACCACGTGGGGATGAAGACAAACATATTCACATTACTTATTAAAACTTTTTTTTCCAACCTAGAAATTCATCTCTTACTTCTGATTTTAAAAGAAATGAAAAGTATTTTGCGGGCCCCTAAAAGTATCCTGCGCCCAAGGTACTGGGCCTAACGGGTCCATCGGCCCTGAGGGAAGGGCCCAGCTTGCCCAGCCACCTGCCTGACCTCAGGGCGAGCAGGGCAGACGAGGGTGGATGGAGGTGGTCAGCAGGGCAAGCGCATGCTGCCGTCCTCCGAGGAAGCAGTTGGCCCGCTCTGGAAGCAGATGCAGTAGGGTTTCTGCCCCAGACTGGCGGCGGGGCAGACAGCCCGGGAGTGCCCGGCGAGCAGCCGTGTCTGCCTGGCCCAGGGGACTGGCCCAGAGAGCCCAAAGCCGCACCCAGCGCTAGTTCCTGAACGCAGCACTTTCCCACACGTTACCTTGTGATGGGCTCACCAGAGTCCTGGGAAGGAAAAAATAAAATTCTACCCATTTTACATCTAGGAAAACTGAGGTTTAGAGAACGATGATGGTTGAATGGCACTTTTTGGTTTCAAGTACATGTTCTGTACCTCACCGTAGCCCTGCCAAGAGACAGACACTTTTGACTCCATTTTATTTCCTTTTTTTTCTTTAAGATTTTATTTATTTATTTGTCAGAGAGAGAGCACAAGCAGAGGGAGTGGCAGGCAGAGGGAGAAGCAGACTCCCCGCTGAGCAAGGAGCCCGACATGGGACTCGATCCCAGACCCTGGGATCACAACCTGAGCCGAAGGCAGACGCTTAACCGACTGAGCCACCCAGGAGCCCCTTGACTCCATTTTAAAGATAGGAGGGGCCCTGCACTGCTGCCTTCCTCGTCCTGAAAACCGCCTGGTAGGCATGTATAGGGACCAGGCTGAGGATCCAGGCTCCTGGCCTCCAGTACCCATGGCCACCTTTGTGCCCAAGTCCCCTTGCCCTGCCATGTCCCCCAGCTCTAATCGACCCACTGGCTCCCAGGGATGAGTAGGGGCTCAGGCCGGGGCACTTAGGCCCAGTGGTGACCCAGCAGGACATAGAGGGACACGGCCCTGAAAGGTACATAGATGGATGGGAGAGAGGTTCACGGCCTGGCACGTAGTAAGTGCCTTTCCCATCTGACCAGGGCCAGGAGTGGATTCTGCCTTGGGCTTGGCTCAGAGGAAAAGGAGAAGTGCTGGGACTGAGGAGGGGACAGTAACTCCTGAAGCATGTCAGGAGGGGAGGAGAGGGTGCTTGAAATCTCAGCGACTCCCAATCCAGATATTCGCTGCTCTTCTTTATGGGTCTATGGATGGGTTGGGGTTTGGATGATCTTGGTTGTCTGGCAGGGGACTCAAGCCCAGTCTCTGGACCATGGACCGTGGTGGGAGGTACAGTTGTGCGCCTTCCCTTAGTGTCACCTCCTCCAGGAAGTTCTCCCTGACTGACCATCCCCCACTGGGCTCCAGCAGCTCCCAGGGACGCTCCTACCCTGGCCCTGCTCACTGCGTGTGACCATGGGCATGTAGGTGGCCCATGCCCACTGACTAGGAGCTTGACCTCATCCCCCGTGCATCTCCAGCCCCGAGCCCCGGGCCTGGCCCAAGCAGGTGCCAAACAAGCATGTGGGGGACAAGTGGGGTGAACTGTGACAGTGAGGTCCAGGTAATAAGTGACAGAAGGGCTTGGGAGGGAAGAGCTAAGCTACCCAGAGCAGTAGAGGGGTGGGGGGGAACCCCACATGGGACAGGGACTTCCAGTGGGGAGGCCTGGTGGCCGTGGGGTCCTGAGCTCTAACAGCCCGGAGAGGCCCGGAGGGGGCAGATTCTTCTGTGGTTGGGGCCAGAGCCATGGCCTTTGTGTGAATGAGAAGAAGATGTCCTTCCTCCCTCAGGGCACCGGTCTTGGCCGGGACCCGTGAGCCACCCCAGATGCCCTCAGCCGGGCCCCTGTGTGGGACACGACCTGTGTGCTGTGTGTGAGGTTTTCGGGGGGATGTGCGTTTGTGGGGGGGTGTGTATGCCTGTGGGGTGTGCGGACGGTACGTGTAGGTGACATGTGTGCATTTGTGCCACAGTGTCTCAGTCCCCCGGCTGCTTGGCCTCTGAGCACTGAGGGGTGGGAAGCAGAGGCATGAGGGTCCCGAGTCCCAGAACTAGAAACGGGGTGTCTCTCAGAGGAGGTGACAGTGGTTTTCATCCTGCCCCGTGGGAACGGGGCTGACGTGAGTCCCTCAGTATGCCATGAACAAGCTGATGGTCCCCGGATGGACAGGCCACACGCTGGCCCTCTGCTCAGGCAAGGCCTTCCTTCCTCAGCGTATTGGTTACTTAGCGAGGGGAAAGGCGGGGACACACTGAACAGAGGAATCTGGGAAGGAAAGTGTCCCAAAGGGGGTGGAGGTGCCCGGTCTCAGAAGACCATGGCTCAGGCGGAGAGCCCAGAGGGCCTCTGGCCATGGTTGCAGGAGGTCCTGCCCTGGGAGAGGCCTGATGCTTCGAGGAAGGGGCTGCACAGGACCACCAAGGGAAGACTCGGGCTGCCGGCCCCAAATGCACCGCAGTCCCCGTCGATCGGACCCAGCCCCCCGGGCAGCGGGCTTCGTCCCCGGAGTCCTGATCGCCCCCTGCCCCGCCGGCCCAGTCAGACGCTAGGGCCACACATCTGTGCAAACTGACGTCTCACAGAGGAATCTGCAGGACCTGAGTCTTCATCTCCCAGGGCTGCTAGGACTGGGCCCCAGGGGCCGGGAAGCTGCCGCGTCCAGGTTGCTGACCCTCCCCTTGCCACGGAGCCGGGCTCACGGGGTCCGGGAGAGCGTCTGCGGCCCCAGACGCCGGACTGGAGCAGGGATCCTGACCCGACACTTGTTGGGGAGACGACACCCTCAAAAGAGCTGTGCTGAGGCCAGAATTGGGTCTGGACAGGACAGACGGCTTGCTCGACTTGCCCTGGGGAAGCTGCACCGGGAATAGGGGATTCCCCTTTGGGAACTCCATTTCACGGGGCCCCTGGCCAAGGGCGGTGAGCAGGCCAGGAGGGAGAGGGGAGCTGGTGCTCGGTGAGCAAGGAGACACGGCGGGAGCCCCACGTGCTGCCTGAGAAGGCGCTGGGGGGACGCATCTGTCCTCACAGCTCCGACACACGTTCTGGGGGAGAAGGACTGGGGGGCTGGACGCTGAGAGTGGACGGCAGACCCTCCGATCCAAGGACAGGCTGGGGCCCAGCAGGTGGTGCGGCACGGAATGGCCGAGGGTCCACACACGGGCACGAGCCCCCGCAGGAAGGCTCCCACAGGAACTGTGGCCCACCCTCCCAACAGTGCGGGAAGAACCCCGCCTTTGTGCTGCGGAGCTCGCGCTGGGAAACGCCGCACACCGCTTCCAATCGGAGGTGCTGTCCAGGGAACGGGGCCTCCGGGGACACCTGCCTTCCAGCACCTGCCCTTGCCCTTGATCCCCAAAAACCACTTCATCCTTCCTCACTCCCCACCCTCCACCCTCCAACTACTCCGGGCTGTCGGCATGTGGAGGGGAAGTGAGCGCCCACCCTCCCATCTTACAGATGAGGACACTGAGGCCCTGAGGGTAAAGGTCACCAGGGCGGTGGCCGCTCACAGGCATCGGACTGCGCACTTCTCAGCATCTCACCACGCACGGGAGGCGCTCTCTCCATGTCACAGAGACTGGGAGAGGTCGGCTGGCCCCCGCTGGGACCACGAGGAAGAGGAGGGGCAGCATTCTAAGGGGGTCCCCTCTGCCTCCAAGCCCTTGCCGGTGACTCCAAACCCCAAGCTCACTGTCCCACACGCAGCCATCAAATCAGAGGAGTCGACTGAGAAGCGCGGACAGTGTCTCTCAGTAACGTCTGCCCGGAGAAGTGTAGTGAGGCCGGCAGGTCATTCAGTGTCTCTGAGCCTCAGTTTCCTCTATTGAAATGGGGATACCTTTGTTTACCTTCCTATCTTCCTGGCAGATTTGGATAAACAGTGCGTGTCCTCCGAGCCCCTCACAGATGACAGCTCTCTTCCCTGCAGGCCACCAGGCTCTCCCGCCTCACTGGCTGCGTGTGGCTTTTCTTCTGGTGGGTAACGGATGTGCACTGGCGCATGTCCACTCTCCCACCGGGATCTGCCGGGATAGGGGTCAGGGTGGGGCTTGGGTGAAATTTGAGTGCCTTTGAAATTGGAACTTCGAGTGTAGACCTTTCCACCCCCATGGAGGCCCTGAGAGGTGAGCTGATGTGTCCCCCACACATTATTCCCCCTCTAGTGTCCCATTAGCCGACCCTGAATGTCTGCTGGGTGCAAGACACAGAATGGGGTCTTGCCCTAGGAGACACGGAAAAGGTCCCCTCCTTACCACTCCCTCCCTGCACCCAGTGCTGGCAAGCTAGACACGCACTTAGGACCAGTAGGTGTTCAAGCCAACAGGACGGCCCTCTCCCGTGCACCCCCTGTCCACCAGGTCTGTCCTGGGGATGAGGACACCCTGAGGGACCAGGAGGTGGAGGCTGGCTGGCAGAGGAAGCAGGCATGTAGAGAAGGGACCGTGACGTGCAGTGGCTGAGAACATAGAGCTGCATGCTCTGGTGATGGAGTCATTAATCCCTGGGCGGTGGGGGGCCCCCATCAGATAGGAGCCTGACCGGGCACATGAGGTCGGCCTCGGGGTGGGCTCACGGTGTGCAAGCAGGTGTAAGCAGGGGCAACAGTGCTGGGGGAGGACCTCGGAAGACAGGGAGTCGGGGAGGGCAGATAGGACAAGTCTCAGATATGCCAGAGAATTAGAAGCGAGGTCTGTGAGCACCTGGCTGTAAATGTGTAGAGGAGTGGCCAGGCTGAGCCACCAACGAGTCGGCTTGGGGTTCAACCGCGGGAGCAAACAGGTGTTGTTGGAGGCTCCTTCCCTCGGCCTGCAGAACGGATTAAAGGGGAGAGACATGGAACCCCAGTTCATCATGCAGGTGGGAGGCACCTTGCTGGGGGATGGGGGCTAACCCAGGTTTGCTGGATTCTGATCTTCACACGGGGTCGGCCCTCCCCATCCAGGGTGCCTGGCTGGGTCCAGAACGGAGGTGCTGTTACTGTAACTCACCTCTTTTCACAGAAAACTTTTCTTGACAAGTTTTTTGGTAAAAAACGTTGTAGAGAGGATCATATACATCCCCGAGTTCTCAAACAGGGGCACCGTGTGCTTCACGCTTTCTTGATGACTCAGGGTCATTGCGACAACGCTAATGAGTAGACTGGACTGTAACCCTGAATTACCCTCAGGGATGATCAAGGTATATCCAGTCTGCTTTGCGTTCTTAATTACAGCATCTGCATTTTACAGTTTTTCTGCCTCCTCTCTCATCATCAAGCTGTTCCTACTACTATCAGTGTACCTGTTGTGGCCTGAGAAACTAGACCACCAAACTTGTCAGAACTGTTCGTCAAGTAGGAGCAAACAGGCCCTGAGGGGGGCCCAAGGGGCATTTTTATATGCAATGTCTATGAGCCTTCCTGCATAAACGGATATTTCACCCACTCAGAAGCCATTTTTGCCTGCTTTCCGTCCCACGATGACTTCCAAAAGCGGTAGACCCACCAGATAAGTAAGGTTTTGCTAACTTAGGATTAAACTTATGTTAGTTCATGTGATCCTCTTCATGGCCTGGGAGGCTGCTGGGCTGGGTCTTACCCTAGTTTTCCAGAGAGGAAAGCACAGCCTGAGGCTGGGGTGGGCCAAGATTAGACAGTGAGTCAAAATGAATCTCATGACCACTGGCTTGGGCACCTTGCCCCAGGGCCACACCAGACCTCCCATCCCAAGAACTGAGGAGAAGGGGAGGCAGCAGTCCTGAGACTGTGGTGAGAACCACTGCTTCCAGTGGCAGTCCTGGTTCCACACTCACCAGCTAGGCCCCCATGGGGGCAGTGCTTCTCTGGCCTCAGTTTCCCCATCTATAAAAGAAGCATGAGTCTATTAGTGATTAAAGTATCCTGTCTGTGATTCTAAAGTTATCTTTGCCAATTAGCAGGAGAGGGAAGGAGGGAGGGAGAAGGAAAGAGAGAGAGAGATTCACAGTTGCTCTGCCTGAATACCCCACCCCCAAACCCCCAGATGCCCTCAGCCCCATGACTTAAACTCCCTCGTGAAGCATCCCTTCCCAATCTAGTTTGTACCTAGGCTGACCCACCCAGGAGAGCTTTTACATTTCAGATTAGTCAGTTAAGATTCTACAGGCCTTGGGGGAACGGCTTAGTGATAATGACACCCCCCTAGATGCAGAGGGTCTTGCTTCCCCGGGGAGAGACTACAGTCCAGAGAAGAGCTTGCCGGTGGAGCTGGACCCCAAATCAACAATTCTTTAGCTACTTTTGTCTTTAGCGCCCTCCACCTGGGTCCTGGGCCAGTCCTCCGGCTTCAAGGCACTCTCCCTGTCTGACACGAAGCCTCCCAGTCGGCCCAGGATGGTCCCTGTGACTGGAAACCAAAGGGGGTCCTGCCACTCTCAGGTGAGTAGGTGGAAGGCATCGCCCCTTGAGAGGGACCAGGAGGGAAGGCCAAGCGATGACCAGTTGAAGACACCGGGCAGCATGCCCCCGGCACCCCACCCGCCAGCTGGACAGCTGGGCCCGGTGGTCTGCTCGCTGGGGACCCAGTGCGCCCTGGCCGCAGGGACAGCACGGGCCGCCCGGGCTTGGCGGCTTTCCTGGGCGGCTGCCTTATTGATCACTTCGGCTCCGTTTTTGCTGGGGATATCAATTTAGCGGGTTCCCGGGATGGCTGTGTTTTAACCTCTCACCCTGGTCTAGACTCCGCCGGCTCCCGCTGTCCCTGGGCCAGGAGGAGATGGAGGGCCCCAGGTCTCTCGGGCAGGCTCTGGAGCCAGCGGATTTCCAGGAACAGATGCTGGGATCGCCCGGCGGCTCCGCGGCCCCACCAACCTGCCTCCCTCCAAACCGGCCCGGTGAATTATTAAAGATGCAATTTCCTTTCATCTTTCCAGTAAAATCGCTCCCTGTGCCGTGAGCCACTGTCTTCCTGTCACTGGCTGGGCAGGGGCCTTGGCAGGACCCTTATTCACCCCACTCCCTCCTTATGCCTGGGCCCTCCTAGGAGGCTGGAGGGGGCTGACTCCTTCCTAAGAGGGTCCAGGAAGCCCAGGAATCTTGAGAAAATGGGTGCAGCAGAGGAGACTTGGAATCATAGAATACTGGAGCCTGCTGTTTTATAGCTGAAGGAAAAGGAACCCAGAGAGGGGTGGCGGGCAGCCCCAGGTGGCACAGCAAGCCATTGGCAGAGAGGGGGCTCGAACCCAAGCCCCAGGCTCCCCGCTGACGGACTCCCCTGCTCCAGCCCCAGAACAGCCTCGGGAGTCCCAGCCCTCTCCCCCAGGATGAGCCCCCCAGCACCTCCCGGGACAGGGAGTCGGGTCAAGCTCCTCATTGTATCCATCAGTCTCTGAGTGTGATTTACAGTCTTTGCTTGTTTTTGTTTTTTTTTTTTTTTTTGATTTTATTTATTTATTTGACAGAGAGGGACACAGCAAGAGAGGGAACACAAGCAGGGGGAGTGGGAGAGGGAGAAGCAGGCTTCCCGCTGAGCAGGGAGCCCGATGCGGGGCTCGATTCCAGGACCCTAGGATCATGACCTGAGCCGAAGGCAGACGCTTAACGACTGAGCCACCCAGGCGCCCCCAGTCTTTGCTTGTTATTTACCACCCAGTCCCCACCCCTGCTGCATCTGGCTAGCTGAATGTAAAACCATAATTATTACTGCCCTCTTGTCAGTATTTATTGTTTCGGTTTTTACTGTTTACTCTTGGTGATCAACCCTGAGGGGCTGGCGGGCAGGCGGCTCCCATGATCCTGGCCCAAGCCTGAGCCCAAAGCTCCAAAGCCTCCTCCTCAAAGCCCCTCCAAAAGCTGCCTCCCGAGTCACCCCAAAGACCCAAACGCTTCTGCCTCCTCCTGTGCTCCATGCAAGCTCTGCCCTGATAGGGTGCTTGGAAAGCACAGGTTTCCAGCTGGTGTCCTGGTGTCCAAAGAGAGGGGACGCCCTGTGCCCAGCCAGGAACCAACTGCTCTGGGGCTCCAAATGACCAATGTCTCTTAGTCCCGGGGTCAAGTTCCCTCAGCCCAGGCAGAGGGATCCCAGAGAGGCCCTCGAGGCCACCACTTCCCCCCGCTGCTTGGCCTCAGCTGCACGGGAGAGCAGGCCCCAAGGCTTTTCTCCATGACAGAACAGAAAGCCTCTTCAGACGAAAGGGGCCTCCAAGGACAAAAAGCCTGCCAGAGAGGCAAACCCGCACCCACCCTCTTCTTGTGGCACGAAAGGGTTCTGAGGCCCTTGTTAAGCTCTTACTCAGACCCTGATGGGCCCAGGTTTGGGTGACTGGCCTTTGCCCACAGCTTGCACCAGCCTGGCTCGGGCACCCCACCTTCCCCTTACCAGACTCATGGTCCTAGGGTTCCTCAGCCCCTCTCCCAAGCCCTCCCTGCTTCCCTCCAGCCTCTGACAAAGAAGACTCTGAGCCCTTCTTCACCCACCTGTCTGGAGCACCCGCTGCCCGAGTTCAACAGTCCCCCTCATCCTTAGTGTTGGAACCAACTACACAGCCAGCTCACCTCTCCTGGGCACGTCTGTGCCCGGCACCACGGCGGGCCCCTTCATGGTCTACCTTTTACTCCATTTCGTGAAATGGGACCCTTACAACCACCTGTGGTGGGGCCCACCCTCCCCACTTCACTTAACATACAACGGATCGTTTTATTTTTTTTAAGATTTTATTTATTTATTGGACAGAGAGAGCAGCAGAGGGAGAGGGAAAAGCAGACTCCCCGCTGAGCAGGGAGCCCCATGTGGGACTCGATCCCAGGACCCTGGGATCATGACCTGAGCCGAAGGCAGCTGCTTAACCAACTGAGCCACCCAGGTGCCCCCAGCGAATCATTTTAAAGTGAACAATTCAGTGGCACTTAGTACCTTCACAGTGTTGCACAACCACCACCTCTGTCTAGTTCCAAATCCTGTCCATCATCGGAAAAGGAAGCCTGGTACCTATTAAGCACTTTCTTCCCATTCCCTCCTCCCCAAGCCCTTGGCAACCAGTAATCAGCTTTCTGTCTCTATGGATTTACCTATTCTGGCTGTTTCATATAAATGGAATCACACAGTATGTGATCTTTTGTGTCTGGCTTCATTCACTCAGTATAGCTTTCGAGGTTCATCCACATTGAAACATACATCGGGAGGACTCCATTCCTTTTCATAGCTGAATATTCCATTGTATGATATATTGCTTATCCATCCATCCGTGGGTAAGCACTCCCATCTTACAGACGGGAAAACTGAGGCTCAGAGAGAGAGGTACGTGGTGGAAGGTCCCCTTCACCCTCCGGTCTGCTCCTCACAGGCAGGGGCCCCACCTGTGCTTGCCCTATACCTAGGACAGGGCGAGGCCCTCAGAAAGAGAGCCTGATCGCCAACAGCGGAAGTGCCCGCGAGGGCAGGTGTGGTAAGGCGGGCCCGCCTCTGAAGCCGGCTCCGGGTTTGAAGCCCGGCTCCGCCCCTCACTCGCCGCCTGGCTCCGCCCCTCACCGCCTGGCTCCGCCCCTCACTCGCCAGGAGCTGTGCTTCGGGCAAGTCGTGCAACTTCTCTGTGCCTTTGCTCTCATCTCTAAAAGGGAAATGATGACAATAATACTGCAGAGGGTGTTGCAAATATTAAGTGAGCTACTCCTCTATACAATTCTAGAAAATGAAAACTAACACATAGTGACAGAAAGCAGCTCAGTCAGTGGCTGCTTGGGGACCGGAGCAGGGGTGAGGAGAGAGAGATTCCAAAGGAAGGGTTCTGAGGAAACTCTTGAGGCAATGGGTTCATTCATTATATGAACTGTAGTGGCGGTTTCAAGGGTATGTATGCGTGTCAAATTGATCAGATTGTACACTTTACGCATCATGCCCCGTGTATCAACTGCCTCAGTAATGCTGAGTTTTAAAAATCTCACCTGAGCTAATCCGCCCAAATCACTTAGCACCATTCCAGGCACGGTGAGAACTGTGTGAATATTAAGTACTGGTGTTGTTCTTCTCTCCTGGCCCTGCCACCAAGCCCCCCCACCCTTACCAGGGCTCCCCCTGCTCTTTTTATCATGAGCACTTGAGGGTGCCCAAAAGCCCCCACAGGCTCTCGGCAGCCAACCCTGTCTGGCTAACCATGTGGGTACGTGCTATCAAACTCCCGAAATTCTTCAGGAACAATTGCTCAATGGCCACCCACCCCTCTTCCTGCACCCCTCCAATTCCCACGGTCACCCCAGCCGCCCACATCTACTAACACCCATTTATAGCAATGTGAAGTTGAGAATATGCAATTTCATGGGGTTAGGAAAAGGGGTTGGTGGAGTCCAAGTATCTCCAAGGAAGAGGAACAGCCCTTATTTTTTTAAAAAAGCTTTTAGTTGGGACCCTTGAAAAGCACATCAGAAATAGATCAGCCTTCACAAAATTGAAACCTAACTTCAAATAAACAATTCCAGATTGGGTTAAATGAGCTGCCTGTACTCTCACTCTTTTCCAGAAACAAGAGTCAGTCCTCCGTGGACCATCCAGAACCTCAGATTATCTCTGTAATTTTCCATACACATGGAATAAAGTCAATAAAGTTTACCAGGCATACCAGGAGAGAAGATCATATGACTGAAACCAAGAGGGAAAAAAAAAACAAACAGATAATATCAACAGACCACAGGAGATCCAGATACTGGCATTTAAAATAACACTGTAGGGGCACCTGGGTGGCTGAGTCACTGGGCGTCTGCCTTCGGTTCAGGTCATGATCCCGGGGTCCTGGGATTGAGCCCTGCATCGGGCTCCCTCCTCCGTGGGAAGCCTGCTTCTCCCTCTCCCACTCCCCCTGCTTGTGTTCCCTCTCTCGCTGTGTCTCTCTCTGTCAAATAAATAAATAAATACTCTTAAAAAAAAATAATAATAACACTGTAAAATAATTGTGATTAATATATTCAAAAAGTAGATGAGATTTAAAAAATTAAGCAGAGAACTGGTAATTTTTTTAAGTTATGAAATGGAAATTCTGGAAATGAAAAGTATAATAGTCATAATGAACAATGTAATGGGTGGGTTTAATAGCAGATTGATGCAGGTAATAGAGGATTAGTGAACTGGAAAACAAAGCCTTATAAAATATTGAACACTGAAGTACAGTGAGAAAATTTGATGGAATATAAAATCAGGGCATAAGAGGAAAAGCACTCTTTAAAAAAAAATCCCTAGGGGCTCCTGGGTGGCTCAGTCGTTAAGCATCTGCCTTCAGCTCAGGTCATGATCCCAGGGGCCTGGGATCGAGTCCCGCATCAGGCTCCCTGCTCAGTGGGGATCCTGTTTCCCCCTCTGCCTCTGCCACTCTCCCTGCTTGTGCTCTCTAATAAATAAATAAAATCTTAAAAAAAAATAAAAAAAATAAATCTCTAAATTTGCCCCCATGAAGCACAGTATATGTGGCATGTATGTTCAGGATTCCACAGTGCAGTGTCTGTGTGTGTGCGTGATACGTGTGCTCACGGACAAGATGTATGAAGAGTGCACCTGTAAAATTTAATTACGGCATTTAATGGCATAAAAGATAAGAAACTGGAAGTCTCGTGCATTAAATATAAACTTGATGAGACTCCATGCTGTCTCAGGCTGGGGAGAGAGTGAGCTTTGGGGCCTGCTGCCTGAATCCTGCTGTCTCCTACTACTGTGTGGACCTTAGCCACATCCCGTAACCTCTCTGAGGCTGCTTCATCCTCTATAAAAATAGTGTAACGGGGGCACCTGGGTGGCTCAGTCGGTAAGCGTCTGCCTCCGGCTCAGGGTGTGATCCCAGGGTCCCGGGATCGAGCCCTCCTCCGGCTCCCTGCTCAGCGGGGAGCCTGCTTCTCCCTCTCCCGCTCCCCCTGCCTGTGCTCTCTCTCTCTCTCTCACTCTCTGTCAAATAAATAAATAAAATCTTTTTTTAAAAAACGGTGTAACGTTGTCATGAGGACTAAAGGAGGTAGTGTCTGCGCATGGTACCCAGCGGGCCCCTCACAGGTGGTAGAGAAACCAACGGCTTCTTTGGGTCTTCAGGAGCTGACTTCTCTTGGATGTCTCTAGCACTAGAGCTCTTACTCCATGGAAATGTCTTGATTCTGGGTCCCCTACCCCAGGCGAGAGAAGCATGTGATATATTCATTTACACCTGGGAAGTCCATAACGAATGTTTGCTTCCAAAGGGAGCAATGCAGGAAAGGGGCAACACTTAACTATGAGGGAAGACTCTGGAATGGTGGGCCTTCGGGCACAGGCAGGCCCTTGAGGAGAGGGGCTTTGGGTAGGGGATTCTTCCTCAGGTTCCTCGACCCACAGCACATGGGTGATCTCCCCAGGCTCTCACCCTGCTGATCACCCTGATCAAGTCACTGGCCTTCTTTCAATTTCATAACTTACCGACCTCTTTCCTACCTCAAGGCCTTTTTCCATGCTGTTCCATGAACCTGGGAGGTGCTTTGCCCTGCCCTTCTCACGTCCCCCTCCTGCTCATCCTTCAGGTGTCAGCTCAAATAGCACATCTCCCAGGGACCTTCCCCGACGGTCCCAGCTGAATTGTGTCCCCTCTCGTGACCCTGACTACACTAAGAATTCACTTTGTGTTCTTATTTCTTATCTATAAATTCCCTCTATTGCTGAAGACAGCTTCTCTGGGGCCCTGAATTTATCTTCACTCTGAGTCTGAGACCAGAAGTGTCAACCCCCAGGCGTTCATTCGCAAAATGTCTCTGGAGCGTTGACTCTGCGGGACATAGCAAAGGCACTGGGGGCACAGGATGAACGAAACAGACAAAGTCCCGACTCTCAGGGATCTGGAAAGAGACAGGCATAAATAAACAAAACCTGTGGGAGGTGCTGAGTGCAATTGAGGAAAATATATCTGTAAAAGGAGACGCAGAGGGCACCCGAGAGGAGAGATGCCATCGTACATGGGGGGAGGCACCAAGACCTCCCCGGTGAGGTGATATTCAAGTAAACCCTGAAGGAAAGGATGGGGCTGGCCATGATGAGAGGGGGGTCGAAACTTCCAGAGCTTCAGAAAAGGGTTTGTTATGCTTGGCAAAATAGGAGATTGTGTTTATGTTTCTTTGGTTTCCAAAGCAAATTGTCTCTTGTGATTTAATAACATAAATCAAAAGCCTGAAAATATGCATACCCTTTGACCCACAAGTCCATTTAGGAACCCAGCCACAGGAAAAATAACGTATACACATATATTTGTGTATAAAGATACTAAGTGAATTGGAAAAATTAAAAATACGGAGAAAGTATCAAATGTTCGATGTGAGGGAAGGGGTTAAGTCAATGAAGGTCATCCACACAATGGGATGCAGTGCAATTATTAAAAATACATAGAAAGGGGCGCCTGGGTGGCTCAGTCGTTAAGCGTCTGCCTTCGGCTCAGGTCATGATCCCAGGGTCCCGGGATCGAGCCCCGCATCGGGCTCCCTGCTCTGCAGGAAGCCTGCTTCTCCCTCTCCCACTCCCCCTGCTTGTGTTCCCTCTCTCGCTGTGTGTCTCCCTGTCAAATAAATAAATAAAATCTTTAAAAAACAAAAACAAGATACGTAGAAAAATATTTCATGATTTAGAGAAATGTTCACAACCAATTGTTAAGTCATAATCTAGCCAAGTACCATTTTGTGAAGAAGAAACTGTATGTGTAGAAAACTTTTAAAGGCATAAACACCAAAGTGTTGACAGCAGTTAAATTAGTGAATGGTAGAATTATGGTTGACTTCCGCTTTTTCTTTTTTTTTACTATTCTATTGTGTCAAGCTTCTTGCATTGAATGCATTCTGTATTAATTTTGCAATTTGAAAATGTTATTAAAGTAACCTAACTATCCCTGATACATATTCGTTTATGCACTGAACAGATGTGTATCGAGCACCTACCTCGTGCCAGGAGGCAGGTAGAGTTCTGGTGATAAAGAACAAGCAGACAATGCCACAACTGAGCTGTTCACCTATGGGGCCAAGTGTCAGGAGGGGCCCCACTGGAGGGGCTGAAAGGGGCCAGCAGGCTTCCACTCTGACTGTGGGATGACAGAAAGGACAGGGAGGTTTTGAGGATGCTGTGGAGGCAGGAAGGACGTTCGGCTTGAAGCCTGAGGCAAAGTCAACAACTGAGCGTGGGCAGGGGTGGGGGGGTGAGGGTGTGTGAAGCCTGAGGACAGCACAGCTCCCAAAAAGCACAACAGACCTTCCAGGCAATGATGAGGCCCTCTTGGAAGTCTGCGATGTGCCAAATCAGCCCAGCTATTGGATTTTCTCTGGCAAAGTTCGACTGTTTGGGAAAGGTCGGGATTCTCCAAAGAGATATAAGAGAGAGAGAAGCCAAAAATGGTGGGGTTAAAGCCCAAAAATGGGGAGGTTGAAAAATTGTGGCTGTTGAGGGTCCAGCTGAGGGTCAGTGGACAGAGCTGAAGGCCCGGAGGATGGGCGGGGTGGTCAGAGAGAGTGAGGCCTGAGACCAGGTCTCTGGTGGAGAGCAAGGGTCACGCTATGCCCCAGGGCTGCCTGGGGAGGATCAGTGTGCTGGAGGTGAGGCAGTCAAGGAACTGAGACTTGGACTATGAGCAACCCCATGGAAAGTCCCAAGAGGCTGAGGACAGAGCCAGCATCCCAAGGAATGATGGGGCGCGACCAGGATCAGAGGTCAGCAGGCACCAGCCGGAGAGGGCGGAGAGAGAGTGGATGCCCTGGGTGTGAGCATCAAAACAAGCTGGGGTTTCAGAAGGAGGAGAGAAGAGGGGGGTTGGAAGCTACCATGTGAGCAAAAATGGGGCCCACCCGCCCACTGGTCCTGAGATGGAAGCAGAGGAGAGAAACACTCCCTTGGCTGTGAGGGCTTGTGGAAAGCAGCGTCCTCGGGGACCTCGGGACATTCACTCAAGAGGCTGAAGCTCCGGGCATGTTTGTAATGGCAGATCTGGAGTTGCAGAGACCAAGGAAGGCGGGAGGCTGTGTCAGATCAGGGATGTCCAGAAGGGGTAAGAGTCCGGGGGACAATGGATAGTTCTAGAAAGCTGGACTCCTTTCAGGATGAAGAAAGAGAAGGATGTGAGTTAGCCTCTGTTAGTGTCCCCAAGTCCAATCTAAGTCCGAGGTCCAGAGCGGGGAAGGGGCTCATGAGGGCTGGCTATCTCTAGGGGTGGGAAGCCTGAGTCACCATGGTTGGCTCTTCCGGGGCTCAGCCTCCAAGCACCAGTGAGGGAAGCCACGAGTCCTCAGGGTCACATAGAGCAACAAAGAGCTTGCGTCCTACAGCCAACTTAAGGAGATTCACTCCAGGCCGTGCAACCCCGGGCTCATGCCGCCCACTAGGGGCTCTGGGCGCCCCACCTCCCAGGACGAGGGGACAGGGCACATAGGGCGCATAGGGCGCATAGGGCCTCCTCCTCTCTCTCCGGGAGGCACCGCTACTCCCCACCCCCTACATACACACAACCAGCAGGCTGTCCTGACTCACTGGCCCTGGATGATCCCTCCTTCCCAAGCATTCTTCTGTGTTTTAATGCAGGGCTGGACTTGTTAAAAGAGTAAATTTAGCTTTTACGGGAGAAGCAGCTGGGCTTGGTCAGGGAGGCGTGATCAGGGGTCCCCAGGCTGCCCCCAGCCCCTCAGGAGGAGCCTGGGAAGATGCCTCCCCTGCCACCACCTTCCCTTGCCACTGCCCATTACCCCGATGAGAGGTGGCAGGGGAGGCGAGGGAGAGAGCAAAGAGGGGGAGGGCGTTCCCACAGGTGGAGGCCGACCCACTGCTCCTCTCTGGACCTCATCTCTAAAACAGGACTGGGCTATCTCCAGCGAGACTGGAGAGAAAGCCAGAGGGCCAAGCCCCTGTCGCCCCCACTCTGTGAGTCAGGGTCCTCGGATCCCGAGGCAGGATTATGCCTGAAAGGAAATGGGGGAGATGACGGGAAAGTGTGGGAGAGCCCTTAGACCAGGGTGCAGATCGGACTCCAAGTGAGAGATGGGAAGAAAACGGGGGTGAAAGAGTCCTAGACCGCTGTGGAGTCTAAGGAAGGCTCAGCCAGGCCGCCGGGGGCCGAGAGCCAAAGTCGGACACTGGCAGTTGCATGTCTCCCGGCAACGGCCCTGCCTCGGTGTCCCCGCCAGGCTGGGAGCAGCCTGGGGCCTCACGCTATGACTCCAGTAGGCAGCCCCTAGGGCCCTGGGTCAGTTCTGCTCCCGTAGTTGGAAGAGTAGGAGGCCCCAATCCAGCCCTGGCCTCCTGCTTCCTCCTGTGGGCCGAAGGCGCATGGGTCAGCCTCTCTGTGCCTGTTTCCTCGGCAATCAGTCACCCACCCCGGGGGGAAGTAGTGAGGGGTTCATTACGACTAACAAAGCAACTAGCCAGGCCCTAGTATATCAGCACTGGCTACCCCTCTACCCCCTGAGGCTGACACAGCGGTTCTCAACTAAGGAAAGAAAGCAGTGCCCCCAGGGGGTACCCCTGCCGTCAGGGAACCAACAGACCTCTCTCTCCCTTTCTCCCATTTCTTCTCCTCCTTCCTTTCTACGCCTCCTCGTCATTTCCTCTCAGAGCATCCCTGAGACTGGTGGCCACCTCCTCTGGGAAGCCTTCCTGGCTTTCAGCCACACAGCCCTCTTCCTCCTCTTTGGAATCTCATTGTCTTTTAGAGTCCCACCGGCCAGGAAGACACTTGCAGGATTTAAACATCTTATCCCTGCTTGGCATGGAGCTCCCAAGAGGCCTGTCTTGCCTCCTGCCTCCCCCAGCATGGGCTGAGCACACAGAAGTCCCTGGATTGATGGACAACTCTCCAGAATGCCAAGCCAGCCCTTGGCACAGCATGCTACCGTGGGGCAGGGAGAGACCATTTATGTGTCCTGATTCTATTAATTAAGCTTATCGCCTGTCTGCTGTGCCTCCTGAGCCTGCCTAAGTGTTCCAGTCTGCTCTTTGTACGCACGTTACCGCAGGGCAGGTGAGCAGGACTGGGCGGCTACGGGAGGCCCGGGCACTTCACCAGGCAGGGGGCATCAGCCTCAAGGACTCAACCTGCCCCACCCCAAGAGCACAGAGTCTGGGGGAGATGGGCCCCACCTCTCTAAAAGGGTTGCCCCTGCCTGGATGGGAGGGAGGACCTGGGACCAGAGGAGCTGAGAACGCCCAGCCCTGCCTTCCCAATCCTGTGGGAATAAGACGAGGGTCCATGCACAGAGCTCCTGGAGCAGGAGAGACAGGGGAGCCCTCCACCCGCCACAACAAGGAGCAGCAGGCCTGGGCTGCAGGGATAGCCCGTGCCACATGGGCCCTACGACACTCCTGAGAGCAAGACAGGGGCAATACAATTGTCCTCATAGTACTGAGGGGGAAACTGAGCCCACAGGTGTTTTGCCCAAGTTGCAACCATTACAAGAGATCACCACCAAAAACTGTGAATCGCAGTGTCTGCCCGCCCCCGCCCCCTCCCCACCTACCCCCGCCTGCTGAGAGATGATGCCCTTCACAGAGGGGCAGCCCCCCCATCCCTGCGACCTGGTGTGTGTGACTTGTCTCGTGGCCTGCCTCCTCACCCGCAAAGAGCCAGAGGCCCTTCCCAACCCCCGCCAACCGGCCCCGGCGGGGGCCTCGCTCTGTGCTAAGACCCCAGGCTGCAGGGTGGGAAGTGTAACTGGCATTCTGGCAACTCCAAGGCTAGGAAGCCAGCTGAGCACCCAGAACTGGCTTCAGGGACATGGATGTGGCCCAGGATTTGCCATGTTCCGAGGAGAATCAGGCTCATGCACCAACCCTTGGCCTGCCATTCGTTCAAGGAGGGCCTCAGCGCCACTCCCAAGGACACCGGGAATCTCTGCTCAGGTGGGCCTCCTAACCAGTGAGGCTAAGCCAGCTATGGGCTGGGAGATCTCCTCCTCCAAGGCCTCTGCGGGCAGCCACAGGCTTCTCTATGAAAACAGAAGTCTGTTTCTGAGGGTGCCTGCCCCTGGAGCAAAGCTGAGTCTCTGCTCTGCCTCGCCCTGGCTGTGTGACCTTGGGTGGGTCATTTCCCTCTCTGGGCACAGAGTCCTGTCTCAGAGGTCCCCGCCTCTGTAAACAAGGGTAGGAGCCTTTGGTTTGGGAGACCTGCTGGAGGCTGGGGGGAGTTTCTTTCTCCTGTAAAAAAAAGGCAGGTGTGAGCCTCCTCCATTCCCGTTCCCCCTGTGCACCAGAGGCCCAGCAGCTCTGCAGGATGGACGGGGAAGGGGGATGGAAGGAAAGCTAGGGCCACACCAGCCTAGGCCTGCACTGGCCTGAGAAAGGCCTGGCTCCCCCTGGCTCCCCCTGCACGGGCCTGCGCTCCCCAGGGAGGGCCAGCCATCTGACCCCCTGGCTCCCTTCGGCTGCCTCAGACGCCAGATGCCTCCTTGCTCCTCCAGCGAGTTGGTTCCCAGGCCAGCCTGGGGAACTAAGCACCCCTGCTCACGCTCTCTGTCTACCCAGCAGGGGTGGTGCACCCCCATCCATCTGCCCTTCCCCCACCCCCACCCCCACCCGGCTCAGCACCCTCCCTCTTACCCGACCAATGTCTGGGCTTGCGACGCCCTCAGGCCTTAGTCTGTGTCTTGCTCCCAGACCACAAGGACCATGCCCACCCCACCCCGCCCCGAGAGATTTGAGCCTCAAACAGCCACCGTGGTTGCACTCTGGGATCCACCTTGGCTCTCCGCCTTGTAAAAAATGCCCAAAGAGTACTGTTTGCTGCAAAACATCTCCCTAGGCTGGCGGGCTCCTCCTGCCCTGCTCACAGCCATTCCTGAAGCATGAACGTAGGATCAGTTAAACCAAACCAAGGCCTGTCAGCGCAGCCCCTCCCTCCTTCTTGCCCCTCTTCCCTGAACACTGCTTACCCTTGCACGATTCCAAGTACCCTTAGCTGCCTGGCCCCCCCTCTGCACCCCGCTATCAGCTCCTGCTCCCACACAGCCTGCCTGGGGCCCTACCTTGTCTCAGTTTCCCCAGTGTCTGCCCAGTCACTGCCTGTTGAACAAATGACTGAGTCAACAAATGAACGGGCACATTTCTATTGAAACCATTGTGGCAAGCTGCCTAGGCCCCGATAGAAAGGGGCTGCATCGAGCCTTAAGTCAAAGTAATGAAACAGCAGGGAACTGGGTGGGCCAGGCCGGGCAGGTGATCGAGATGTTTGTGAGGCATGAAGTGAGGAACAGTGGCCTTCTGGGGAAGGAGGAGTCACAGTGTGGAGGTACTCTGTTTCCAGACCGAAATCCGCCTTGCAGTGGGCATCTGGCTCCTGCCACAGAAGTTCTGAGTCTGCATAGAATGTGGTTTATGGAGCAATCCCGGGAGTACACCTATCCTCATTGGGTACATAGGATCCATCCCATCCTAGGGGCATTTCATTTTATCCCATCAGAACCTGTGAGGCAAGCCTTACCATCCCCATCTGGCAGATGAAGAAACTGAGGCTCAGAAAATTTACTCTACCCAAGAGCACTTAGTTAGAATGTGGCTGAGGCAGAATTGGAACCCAGGTCCCATCTTATGCCAAATCCCTTCTTTCCTCTATACCTCTCTGCCCTTTGCCTCAAATATAGCCCTCCTACCCACTGTTCCTTCTGTGACCCTGGAGGGCAGCAAGGGGCAGATGTAGGTGGCCACAGGGTCTGTGGTCAACCTCCAGATGGATCTCAAATGGCCAAGTCCTCTGACCAGCCCATCAGAGTTATCCCTACCATGACCGGCCACAGGGCCTGGGATCCTCCCTGTCTGATGCACAGAAGCTCTCTGGGTGGAAGTTAGGAACTTTGGATTCTCATCTCAGCACGGCTGCTAGCAAGCTCTGTGACCTTCCATCTCTGCTGTCTCTGGAAATCATACCCACGAGTTTGAGGATATGTCTCTCTCTCTTTCTCTCACACACACACACACACACAAAGGCCTTGCCCTCTGGGCCAATTGGGGTCATTTCTTTAATTGCTCAGAGCAGGGCCTGCCATGTGCCGAAGAAGTGGTCTTTGGCACCAAAGGACCCCTCCCAGACCCAGAAGTACCTGCAAGTAGAGTGCTTCAGGGAGGGCCAAGACCTGAGCCCGTAGGTCACCAAGATTTTGGAAAGTTCCTGTCTCTCAGGCCAGTCCTGAACAGCCAATCCTGAACTTTTGACCTTCACCTCATTCCTTTATTCGTTGACAATCTCCGGAGCAGCTACGATACTCAAGGGTGCAGACAGCCAGGCAGAGGGTCGCAAGCCGGGACACTCACCCCCAGGCCCGCCGGAGGGGTGTGAGCTGCGTCAGAGGACTGGGGCAGGGGTCTGGCAGTCAGAGCATTTGGCCTTAAACCCCACCTCTGCAGGCCCCGGGCAGACCACCTAACTCCACTGAGCTACACTTGCCTCATCTATGAAGCTAATAATATTTACTTCGTTTTGAATTTATATAGTTTCAAAAAATTAAATGAGATAATGAACGCAAAGTGTTTCCACCAGATTTGGTGTGTAGTAAGTGGTCAATAAAAGGTAGCCATCAGTAGGCGAACACAGCGTAGGAGCGGGACTTTGCCCAGCCACGCCTCAAGGCCCACCAGGGGCAGGAACAGGGCTGGAAGGACAGGTGCTGGGTCTGCAGTGTGCTGAGGACAAGCCCCCCATGCTGAGAAAGGCAGAGCCTAGGGATCCGGCCTGTCAGCCTGAATGCTCGGAGGCACATTCTGACGTTTGAATCCCCCTCCTGGCGCCATGGGCTGGGGCCCTGCCGCTCCTGGGGTCCCCTGCAGGCCGCGCTCATCTCAGGAGCACGCTGGGCCCCCCCCCCCCCCCAGACGCACGAGCAAGAGGCACAGACACACACACACGGTGCCGGGCACCCTGGGGGGACGTGGGCCCTGAGTCTGGCAGGTGTGTGCGCGGCCGCATCCGCAGGATGGGAAAACGCCAGCGTGACCGTGGCGGAGGGTAAGAACCCATTTCCAGACGGCGCTGCCAGGCCTCACCATGTTCCAGCTTGCTGACACAGTGATGGCATAATTACAGTTTCAATCACAGATTAATAATAAGTCATTTTTGCAAACAAGGAGGCAGGTCTGCACTGGAAAGGGCCCCAAAGGGCCTGTCGCCTCTGCTATCTGCGGCTGCTGGCCGCTGTTGGATGTTTTTTGCCTAGTTGAGACTTTTCTAAGGTTGATCATAACAACAACAACAACCACCCAGGTAATAATATCCCCGCCTGCCCCATGGGCCTCCAGATGGAAGGAGATGATGGAATTTGCTTTGAAGAAGGCCTGTAAGAGATGCGCGTGTCGATCAAGATCTGGGGGTGAATGCCCACAGGTGCTGGTTTGTGTGCATGGGATGTGGCTGTGTGTGAATGTGTGTGTGTGTCTGGGAGTGTGTGGGTTCCCAGGTGACATTAGCAGTGCCCAGGGGGAACCCCACCCCAGAGAGGCCAAGGCCTCTCTCCGCTCCCTCCTCCACCCCCAGGGGGCTGTGCTGGAAGACTGGGAGCTACTGAGGAGGCTCTAGACCCCCAAGGCGCCCCCGAAGAGAGCTTTGGGGTCCGGCAGGGGTCCTGGCAGGGTGCAGGCCAGCCTGGCACCCCCTGAGGCTCCCAGCTAAGGCTGAGAACCTGCCCGATGGCTCTGCTCAGAGTGGGGTTGGCGAGAAGCTAATAATAACAACGGTGACAATAGCAACCACTTATATGTGTTCTGAGCTTTCTTCTTTTCTATTCTCTATTATCTCCGTGATCTCACTTGATCACACAACCACCCTGAAGGGAAAGAGCGCAAACCTTGCAACTCCCACTGGCCCCGATGGAAACAGGGGTTCGAGGAGGCAGGGGACGTGCTCAAGGTGACCCCGCTGCTGGGCTCCAAGCCCCGGACGTTCCCACAGACTGGAATCCTGGCCCTCTGCAGGGGCCGCATATGGGCCTCGGTCGGACCATCCACCCTCTCCGGGACATGCGGCCCCGGGCCACAGGGCAGGCAGCGCTCAGAAGCCCAGTTCCCGCTTCCCAAATTCCCTCTGGCGCCACGGGGATGACTGCGTGAATCTGGAGCCTGAGGTCCCGAGAGCTGGACAAACTTGGCCGACCTCTCGGTGCCGGGCTCGACACCCCTGTTTCACGGCACACCGACCGTGCTTGTGCGGCTGAACCTGGCCCCTCAGACGGGAGTGACTTGGTGAGCTCACTCCCCACGGCCCAGCCTGGCCCAGGTGGTTTGAACAACCCCGTGGGTGAGGCCCTGCTCAGGCCCTGTCCTGGTGCCCTAGGCAAGAGCACAGAGCCCCAGTGGAGGCGAGTGGCCAAGATGGAGGTGAGGAAGAGGGGCCCACACAGGCGTGACTTCCCGCTGACGGGCCCTGCTCCAGGCCCATGGGGTCCCTGGCTCTTCCTTAGGGCTCCCAATTACCGTGCCGGCCTGAAGCCTGACCTGCTGGTGTTTGTTCCACTAGCAAAGGGGCCACCGTGCTGTTCCTCTCGCTCAGCTGTCTGACCGCCACGCAGTTCAAAGCAATCGGAGGCGAGTTCAATTACGCCCAAGTGGAGGGAGGGCCACGGGAGGTGGGTGGATTGTCCCATTTCTCAGCTAGAGAGACTGAGGGGGAGCATCACACAGAGGCAAGGGATGAGTCAGGCCAGGGCACTGCCTGGGCAGCCCCACGGAGCCTCATGGGCAGGACGGGGAGCCCACACACAGGTCCTGCCTGAAGGGCTCACCCCGGAGCCCCTGACTGGGCAGGCCTGTGGAGCCCAGACGGAACCAAGCCCCTTGGCTTCCAGGGGCCGACCTGGGGCTTTCCAGACCTCTGCTCAAAACTCTTCGAGACTGGAGAATAGTGAGCTACCGGGTCTCTAACCTGGCACTCGAAGCCCCTGGCAACAGACCCCCAACCCACCGCTCTCTCCAGCACGTCCAGGAAATTACCTTCTCAGAGCCTTTGCCTGATCAATCCCCCCCGACCCCCCGTCCCTGCTCAGTGCCATTCCTCCCCCTCCTCTCAACTGGAAGCTCAGGGGTCAAACCATTGCGCACGCTCCTGCCTCCTGTCGGCACCCAGCACCACGTCCGACGCGCTCTGGGAGCGCCCCCCGGACTACCACGTGTGCGGCGGGTGGCTCTGCCCTCGGAGCCCTTGGAGAGCGATGCAGATGAGCTATTCTCTAAGTAAAGTTCAGGCCCAGAAGCCAGGCAGGGCTGAGTATCCCCCTCCCTGTGTCACCAGGGACTCCAGCACCCCCGCCGTACCCTCATGGGGGGGCTCCAGATCCACGCTTTGGTTAACAGACCCAATAATGGAAGAGTTTGTCTAGCCAATAATGAATTTTTTTTTAAATATGGTTTCTGCTCTTCTTCATCCCAGAGCCTACTCCCAGTCACTAAGAATATTAGACACATTCTTCTGTTTTGACTTCGATTTTTTGCTTTTTTATATTTTTGCCTCTGTCACTTACTTGTAATGATAACAGCAGATAAGAATTATTGAGTGCTGCTTCGGGGCTGGGCACTGTTCTAAGTGCATTGACTATATTAACGCTTCTAAGTCCTTTGAAATCCTCTAAGCCAGTACTTCTCAGTCGGAGTCAATTCTGTCATCAGGGGACATTTGGCGATATCTGGAGACATTTTTGGTTGTCACAACTTGGGGCAGGGCGTGCTCCTGGGATCTATGAGTAGAGGCCAGGATGCTGCTAAACATTCTACGGTGTATAGGACAGCCCCTCACAACGAAGAATCATCCAGCCCCAAATGCCAACAGTGTCAAGCCTGAGAAACCCTGCTCTAAGACCTAGCATCTAAGATAAGGCCTATGATCCTCATCCCATTTTACCCCTGAGTAAACTGAAACCCAGAGAAGTTAAGTAACTTTCTGAAGGTCACAAAGCTGGTCAGCAGGTGGCTTTGACCCAAGCAGCCTGAGGCCACAGTCCACACATTTGGCCTCACTTTGTGGCATCTCACTTCATCCCTATGGCCAGGATCCCCTTCCTTGTGGGCAGCTCTGTCTGCCTACCCACAACACTGAAGCCATCTCCCAGTCAGAGGGTCCCAAAGTACTCAGCCATAGTCCACTAGCCTTGAGAACCTGGGACATCTTGCCCCAAGCCCCACCAGCCCTGCAGTCCACACTGACCCCTTTTCTCTGAATGCGGTCACAACCCCATGCATGACATCTGGTCATCTCACGTGCAGGGCCTTATAATGAAAAGCAGATAGGAGATATCTTCATCCCCACCCCACTAGGCCCAGGGCCATCTACCCACAGTTGGGCCTCAATCAGCCTTCTGTGGTTTGGCCTATGACATGAGGGAGTGGGTATGAAGGCTCTGGTGTAGACGAAGGTGGGAATGCCTGGTGGACAGAGGCTGAGAGACATCAGTCTGCCTCCAGGCACCATGGGGCCTGAACTGGAGACGAAGCAGCTTGAAATAAGGAACCTGTTGGGGCCTTCCAGACTGCAGGCAGGAGGAGGAGGTCCTGTACAGAGGGAGAGAGATGCCGGACCAGCTCTGGCTGTCTCAGGATGCAGGCCCCTGCTGGGCCAGGCCTCCAGCCACTCTCCCACTTGGGAGGCAGTGGGCTAGGGGGAGGGGCCCAGCCTGAAACTAGATGCAGAAAAAGCCAGCTGGTGCCGTGAGACATCTCCCCATTGCTGGCCTGTTGCTTCTGGGGGGAGGCAGCAGGGAAGGAGGCGCCTTTCCTTCTCTCCATCCAATCTGATGGACAGGGTCTGGCACAATCCAAGGGTCCCTGACAGATCCTGCTAGAGAGGCATGGTGGAGGAAGGAGGGAAATATGGCAGCAGGAGACATCAGCCAAAAACAAGAAGACACTCCAAGGGGATGTGAAATTGAAGAGAAGCCACAAGACGAAAGATGAAAACCCACGGAGGAGGAAGCCCAGCTCAGGGGTAAGAGTAAGGCTGATTCCTGCAGGAACCCCTTGCAGGTAGCACAGGCCTCCCCTGGGGTCCTCAGCTTGGCCCCCTCCCCCCGGACTCCCAAGGATGCCCATTTCCCAGAAGGCGCTCCCTCCGCTTCCCTGGAGTCTGGTTCCAGCCTCGCAGCCACCCAAAGTGGGCATGGTGGCCTCCCTTGTAAATGCTCAGTCCTCCCACGGCTTCAAGATACATCACCAACTCACAAGTCTTCTCTTCTTGTATTAAAGAGCTCCCTCCTGCCTCTGCAGGAGGTCTTCATATGACCTGCTTTAGGGAGAGGCAGGAAAAGCAGTCATACAAAGTACATTATTATGCTTTCATATATTATCTCATTCATCCTCATAACATGCTTGCTGCTCTGTCCCCAGCACTTCACGCAGTGCTGAACACAATAAGCATTTGTTTGCAAATCCCTGGGCAATCCAAAAATGAAATTAAGAAAACAATTCTATTTCCTTTTTTTTTTTTTACATTTTCTATTTATTTAAGTAATCTCTACACCCAACGTGGATCTCGAACTCATGACCCTGAGATCAAGAGTTGCACGCTGTTCCGACTGAGTCAGCCAGGTGCCCTAAACAATTCTATTTCCAATAGCATCAAAAAGAATGATATACTTAGCAATCAATTTAACAAAAGAAGTGCAATATTTATACTCCAAAAACTACAAAACTTTGAAAGAAATTTTAAAAGATCTAGAGAATTGGAAGAATATCCCAAGTTTACGGGCCAGGAGACTTAACAATGTTAGGATGGAAATCGTCACCAAATGGATCTACAGATTCAGTGCAATCCCTATCAGAATCCCAGCCGAGCTCTTATAGAGATTGACAAGCTAATTCTCAAATTCAGATGGAATTGCAAGGGACCCAGAATAGCCAAAACAATCCTGAAAAAGAAGAACAAAGTAGGAGGACTCATACTTTCTGACTTCAAAACTTACTTCAAAACAAAAGTAATCAAGACAGTGTGGTCCTGGCACAAGCCAAGACACATAAATCAATGGGACAGAATTGGGGGTCCAGACATAAACTCATCCATCTATAGTCAACTGATTGTTGACAAGGGTGCCAAGACCATCCAATGGGGAAAGAAGAACAGTTTTTTAACAAATGGTGCCAAGACAACTGGACATCCACACACAAAAGAATGAAGTTCGACCATTACCTCACACCATATATAAAAATTAACTCAAAGTGGATAAAAGACCTAAATGGAAGAGTTAAAGTCATAAAAATCTTAGAAGGAACATAAGGGTATACCTCCATGACCTTGAATTTGGCAAAGGATTATTAGATATGCCACCAAAAGTTCCATACACTGGACTTCATAGATACATCGAACTTCAGCAGAATTTAAAACTTTTGTACTTCAAAAGACACCATCAAGAAAGTTAAAGAACAACCCACAGAATCAGAGAAGATATTTGCAAATCATGTATCTAATAAGGGACTTGCATCCAGGACATATAGAGAACTCTTACAACTCAATAATAAAAGGACAAGGCGCCTGGGTGGCTCAGTTGGTTAAACATCTGCCTTCAGTTCAGGTCATAATCTCCTAGTCCTGGGATTGAGTCCCGCATCGGGCTCCCTGTTCAGTGGGGAGCCTGTTTCTCCCTTTGCCCCTCCTCCTGCTAATGCTCTCTCTTTCTCGCTCAAATAAATAAATAAAAATCTTTTAAAAAAAATAATAAAAATAGGCCAAGAAGATGAATAGGTATTTTTCCAAGGAAAATGTACAAATGGCCAAAAGTACATGAAATGACACTTGACATCATTAGTCATCAGAGAAATGCAAATCAAAACCACAATGAGATACCACTTCATACCTTCTTGGATGTCTAGATTCAAAACGTCACATAATGTTGAGAATGTGGAGAAATCAGAACTCTCATCTATTGTTGGTGGGAATGTAAAATGGTGCAACCACTTTGGAAAATAATCTGGCAGCTCCTCAAAATATTAAACATAGAGTTACCAGATGACCCTGCAATTCTACTCCCAGGCAAATACCCAAGAGAAATGAAAACATATCGTCATACAGAAACTCATACACGGATGTTTACGGCAGCATTATTCACAATAGGCAGAAGATGGAAACAACCGAAATGCCCATCAACTGATGAACAAATAAACAAAATGTGATATATCCATACAATGAAATACTTTTCAGCCAAAATTACTGTACCTTAATATAAACTAGAGACTTTGGTTGATAATGATGTGTCAATACTGGTTTATTGATTATAACAATCTGGTGCCACACTGTACTACACAGGTATGGGATGGGTGGGATGGTAGGGGAGTCTGTGGGTGGTGGGATAGGGTGTGGGACAACTCTGGACTTTCCCTTCAATTTTGCTGTGAAATTAAAAGTGCTCTTAAAAATATATTAATTTTTTTAAAAAGTAAAAAAAAAAAAAGTAAGTGTTGATACATGCTACCACATGGAGGAACCTTGAAAACATGATGTTAAGTGAAAGAAGCCAGTTACAGAAGGCCACATATTATATGATTCCATTTATTTTTTTTTATTTTTTTATTTTTTATTTTTTTAAAGATTTTATTTATTTGAGAGAGAGAGAGTGAGTTAGCAAGAGCAGGAACACAAGCAGGGGGAGTGGGAGAGGGAGAAGCAGGCTCTCCGCTGAGCAGGGAGCCTGATGTGGGGCTCGATCCCAGGACCCTGGAATCATGACCTGAGCTGAAGGCAGACGCTTAACGACTGAGCCACCCAGGCGCCCCTATACGATTCCATTTATATGAAATATCCCAAACTGGGAAATCTATAGAGACAGAAAGATTAGTGGTTGCCTAGGGCTGGTGGTGGGGAAGGGGTTGGGGAAAGTAAGTGGATGACAGCTAGAGAGTACAGGATTTCTTTGTAGGGCAATTGAAATGTTCTAAAATTGATGGTGCTGATGGATGCACATATGTGAATATACTAAAAACCGTTTAATTATACACTTTAAATGGGTGAATTCTATGGTATATGAACTATATCACCATAAAGCTGTTAAGAAAACAACATTATTGGGGCACGTCGGTGGCTCAAGTTGGTTAAGCGTCCAACTCTTGGTTTCAGTTCAGGTCATGAACTCGGGGTCATCGGATCGAGCCCTGCAATGGGCTCTGCGATCAGCCGGGAATCAGCTTGGAGATTCTCCCTCTGCCCCTCCCCTCACTGTCTCTCAAATAAATAAATAAATAAATAAATAAATAAAATCTTTCTTTAAAAAGTAGCTTTTTAAAAATAAAAGAGCTCGTGAAAATAACTAGTACAGATCCTGGCTCATAGTGGGTACTCAATAGATATTTGTAGTTTGAATGGATGGATGGGTGGATGGATGGGTGGGTGGTGGATGGGTGGATGATTATCTGGAAGGGTAGAGAGGTGGGTTCTGGACAAAGGCTGACTGGGCCTGTCCAGGCCTCATCCTCCTCACCTAGCTGCCTTTCCTCTCCCTCCTTCCCCAGTCCCAGTCTCCAGGCCCATCACATCCTGAGACCCACCCCCACTGCACAGACCCTCCTCTCTTCCTCCATGAAGGCTATTCAAACTTTCCCCATCCTTCAAGGCCCTACCAGGCCCCACTTCCTACAAAGTCGACCTAGCCTGTGTGGTCTGTCCCTTCCCTGCACTCCTTCTAATGTACAGTATTTGATGGACATCCCACATCACCAGTTACTTCCTATAGATGATCCTGTCCTGAGATTCAGATCTGGAGCTTGGGCAGGGCACGGGCCTTGGCTCCCTCCTCCTCTGCTATCCCAGGGGCTGGCCAGTGGCAGACACTGGGTGAAGACATTGCATTGGCCCCATGGGTAGAAGTCACGGCTTCTCCCTCGGTGGAGGCAGGGAGAACCCAGGCACTGGTAGGAGAGAGGCCCTCCGCAGTGCCAGCTACACCGGGACTGCTAGGCCCAACCCCGGGGGAGGCTGGGCCAAAACCTGACCCCTCAGCCAGGCTGGGGCTGTGCTGGCAGGGGGACGCAGGCATGCTGGCCACAGCAGGGGCCAGGCGTGGGCGCCTCCCTCCCCTCCCAAGCTGGGGCCGACCAGCCCCAGGCAGGCTGGAGGCCTGTTTGCCTTGGCCATGGGCCAGGGCCGCCCCGCCAGTGAGTAATGCGTGAGGACCGTCTGGCTCCAGTTCAAGGGAAACGGGCTGGAGACGGGGCCTCCTCAGCCTGCACTGGGCTAGGTTCTGGGGGCGGCTTCCCAGAAAGTGCCTGCTGTGGTTGCCTCAGGGCCATGCCCCCTTCTCCCTCTCCCTCTCCCCTTCACCTTCTCTTCCTCTGTAGAGATCAAGGAGAGATAGATCTTGAGTTCCCAGAAAAAGATCCTCAGTCATGGCCCAGTTCAGGGGCTAGGTAGGGGGAAGGGGAGGGGAGGCCCCAGAGGCTCTGGATGCTCATATTGGAAGAGTCCTCCCGTTTATCTGCCCACACCCCAGGGTTCCAAGTGAGGACACTGAGGCCCAGAGAAAAAGAGTGACTTGCCCAAGCCACACAGTGAGTTAACTGCAGCAAGATAAGAACCCAGGCCACCTGAGCATGGGGGTGGGGGCTGGTGGTGAGGGGGGCGGCCCCCTGCTGCTCGGAAGGATGGCCTTGGTTTTAACACTGCATGGCTCTCATGATGGACGGACACTGCCTAGGACATTTCTGTTTCAAGACTGGGTCCTCCTAAGAGCACTCCCAAGGGCTTTTGTAACTTTACAACTCTGGCCCTGCTGAGTGGCCTCTGCCTGCTTAGGAACCAAGTGACCATCAGGTGGGAAGGATACCATGACCATCCCCCCCGCTGGCGGGGGCAGACACTCCCAGCGCTCCCGTCCCAGGGGGATGCCTGCAGCCAACCCCGCCCTATACCTCTCCCAGCTTCTATCCATGGTCAGTCTTCATGGCCGCAAACTGCAGGAGAGTATCCTGGCTGAGTTAAACACAAAAGAAAAGTCATGACAGGATCCTGGGTAGGTCACAGAATCCACAGCAGGCCGGAGAACTTCTCCATAGCAGGGGTGGCTGCCAAAACCACACCATAAAGCTGGCCTCTTGAGAACCCACTGGCCCCGCCACGGAGCACCAGATGACTCTTCTCTCCCCACTGACATCAGCACTGGACACCAAACACTGGACCGCGCTGTTGGCCCTGCAGACACTGCCGTTCCCCAGAAACAGGATGTGGCTACTTCCCACCCCTTGAATGACTCTGCGGCATCCCTGCATCTCTGCTCCCAGGTCCTGACGCCAAGACCGGAGCGCGGGCATCTGATTGGCCAATCCAGCTCACGTGCCTGTACTTGGCCGCTAGGGAAGCCGGGAAGACAGGTGTGTTGGCCTTCAGGCTCCCGGAAGCCAGGTAGAGAGCCCAGGTGACAGCCAGCCAACCAACAGTAACAGACGTCCTCTGGACCGCGTGCCCCCACCTCCAGGTCCTTGTCGGTGCCGGTCCCCGCCCACGCACAGAGGGCTGTTGCGGAAGGGCTTCGGGGTTCGGCGCGTGACTGTATTATGTCAGCGAAATTCTCAGCGTGGGGCACGGCACGCCGGTGTTGAACAAAGTCAGGTTGTCCTCCATGAAGTGTGTGTGCGGATGGATGAGCAGAGGGAAGGGGACCCGTGGCCCGGCTAGTCGGCGACAGGATCCGGCCTGGGTTATGTGACTCCTCTTCCGGCTCTCCCACAGCAGACAAGGACGGAGGTCGTAAGAAAGTGACGTATAAAATGGGGCAGAACATGTTTTTACACCGGCAGGAGAGACTGGAAGGCTTCTTGGAGGACTAGATACTTGGCTGAACTTTGAGAGAAGAAATGAATGTCATCAGATGGGGCGGGGTGGGGTGGGGTGTGCATATCAGGCCGAGGGGCCTGTGCAAAGGTGTGGAGGTGTGGGAGTGCGTAGCTTTTACAAACAAAACAACTCGGGGCGCCCGGGGGGCTCAGTCGGTTATGCATCTGCCTTCCGCTCAGGTCAGGATCCTGGGGTCCTGGGATCGAGCCCCGCATCGGGCTCCAGCCCCGCATCGGGCTCCCTGCTCAGCAGGGAGTCTGCTTCTCCCTCTCCCTCTGCCTGACACTCCCCCTGCTTGTGTTCTCTGTCAAATAAATAAAATCTTTTTTAAAAAAAGAAAAGCAAAGAAACGCAATCAGAGTCTACTGCAAGGCTCAGCACTGAAGAGTACGGGCAGAGTCCGACATAAGTAGAGTGTTGATGAGAAGAGACATAGTGTGAAGATTCAAGAGAGCTGACCCCCAGCTAGAGAGTGACTAGCAACTTAATAGATAACATCTAAAATTGGTGCATCGAGAAATACTAGAATAAGAATATTATTTTGGAATATGGTGATAGAGGGGCACCTGGCTGGCTCAGTTGGAGGAGCATGGGACTCTTGATCTCGGGGTCATGGGTTCAAGCCCCATGTTGGATGGAGAGATTACTAAAAAAAATAATAAATAATCTTTAAAAAAGGACAGTGAACTGCTGTTTTTCACTGTAAGGCTTTCAATAGTCTTTGACTTTTTAAATTTTGTGCGTGAATTACTTTGAAAAAAATTAATTGAGAAATGAATGACCATAAAGAGTAAGAAACCAAGAGGAAAAAATAGGCAAAAGATATAAATAAGAAATTCATACAAAAAATGCAAATGTCCCTCAAACACATGAAAATAATTCCCCCCTTGCCCCTTCAGTGATGAGAGAAGATGACAGAAGTGGTCGGCCGTTCCTGGACCTGGAACGTGTCCTCAAGATATCCCAGAAGGGCTGGGGGTGCGGCTTACAAAACCATATGATAATGTGATTTTATAACAACAAATTTTCTTTGAGCATCTCCTACATGGTGGGCCCATTAGAATGTACTTTTTAAAAATCAAAAAGGGGGGCGCCTGGGTGGCTCAGTCGTTAAGCATCTGCCTTCGGCTCAGGTCATGATCCCAGGGTCCTGGGATCGAGCCCCGCATCAGGCTCCCTGCTCAGCGGGAAGCCTGCTTCTCCCTCTCCCACTCCCCCTGCTTGTGTTCCCGCTCTCACTGTGTCTCTCTCTCTGTCAAATAAATAAATAAAATCTTTAAAAAAAAAAATCGAAAAGGGATGTGCCCAGATGTTAGCAGGTTGCTCTGTGACTGTGGGGCCAGAAGAAAATTTTTTTTAATTATTTTTCCTTCTTATTTAGTCTCTGATTTTTAAATAGTGAACATAGGTTGCTAAAGAGATCAAAATAGATAGCAAAACAAACGGAACCTTATTTATACTTTTACCTATTCTGAGCACCCCCAAAATAAGACCTAAAACAATGAATAGTGGTTTGGAGAAGCAGCCAGTCGTGAACCTTCTCAGACACCGTGGGGTTGTATGACACACCAATTGTCCAACAGGGTCTAGTAGTACTTGGTAGGTCCTCAAATGAACAAACTGAATAATCAAAATTAAGCAGGGGCTGGTGGGATACTGAACGTATGTGAGCCTCCGGTATGCACACGGGATACTAAAAATTACCCACAGAGGTATTAAAAGGGTTAAGATGAGTGCCGCGTATAAAGCCCTGAGCCCCGTGCCTGGCACTTTGTAAGTGAATGTTAGCCGCTATTAGTATTAATAATAGTAGAAGTCGTAGATATTGTTGCCATAATAGTACCCGGGATCCCAGAAATTCCACCACCCGTGCAGCGATCCACCCACGAGGCTCTTTGTCAGTCCCCTCACAGTCGTGACAACAGCAAAAGGGGTTTCCTGGTCATCTGCTGGCTGCTCTCCTCCTCCTCTCCCTCCTCTCCCCCCTCCCCAGCGGCCCGCTGACCGCCCGAGTAAGGCTAGCAGGCCGGAGTCCTCACCTGACGCTGGCCACCAGGTCCCAGGGATGCCACCGCCCAGAAGGTCCGACTCTCGGCGCGGCACACCCGCACAGGTGCTGGGTCCCGGGAGAGAGGGAGAAAGGGACACACCCAGGGGACAGCAAGACTGACGCAGAAGGGACCGCGGGCCATGGATTCCCTCCTTCAAAAATGGACTCTAACAGCAGGACACGCGTACAGAAAGGGTACAAATCCTAGGAGTACAGCTCAGGGAATTGCACAAACCGAACATCTCACGTAAACAGCCCCTAGATTGAGCAGAACCTCATCAGCCCCCACAAGTTCCTCTCCTGCTCCCTTCCTGATGTCCAACACCGGAGATGCATTTTGCCTGAAACTCAGCGTGATACACGTGAACTTCATACGCAGTGTGTGTTCTTGTCGGTCATCTTTGGCTCAGCGTTCTATCTGTGAGAGTCACTCTGCTCTTGTGTCTGGTTGTGGTCCTTCGTTCCCACTGCTGCATGATGTCCACTGTGTACATTAGCTGCACTTGTAAAAAATCCATTCTACCTTTGATGGACACTGTCTCCAGTTTGGGGCTATTTGAATAGCACTGCTATGCACATTCTTGGACACATCTTCTGGCGCACACGTGTATGCATTTCTGATACAGGTATGGTTATCTTCAGCTTTAGTGGATGCTGCCAGTTCTCAAAAATTACTAAACCATTTCATACCCACGCCATCTTCAGAAGAAGGTTCCAGTCGTCCCCGACCTTCAGTCCCATTCAGTATCAAGTGGTATATCTTTTAAATGAATACTAGCATCTTTTAAACTCAGCTCCAATACTAGACATGAAAATGAATGGTCTACAGAAATGTCTGGGATGTATTATTAAGTGACATAAGCAGGTTGCAAGCCAATATGTAAACCGTGGCTTCGTTTAAGAGAATTGCGTATGTGCATGTAGAAGAACTGTATATGCATGTAGAAGCAGAGGCCAAATTTAGAAAGGGGATGTATTAAAGCTTCCATAGCCTCTGGGAGTGGCTCTGGAAGGCATAATTCTAAATGATGACATTGAAGATGGTTCTTACCTTTGATTTGGGGGTTTTGGTTATTTTTAAAATTTGAAAACAAAAGTCTGTAAAAATAAAAGAAAACTATCCATCTCCCATGCCCCATTACCAGTACACACCATTCCATTACCTAAGGCTGGCAGCCTGACCCTGTCTTTCTTGTGATTCCCAGCATCCTCTCCTGCTCTGGAATTACCCTGGGCAGGGCCTCTGGGACAAGTCTCCTGGGCGCTGTAATTTCCCTGGCTGCAGTGTGTCATTAAAAGATCTGGTGCTGATGACACGGAGCCCAGATGCAGCAAAGATTCCAGGCCCTGATGGGAGAGGACCACCTGGCCAGGGAGCAAGCCTCCTGGCAGAGATACCCCTGGAGTCTCAACCTGCCTCGGTGGGATGTGGGCCTCCTTACGGAAAAAAACAGTGAAAACTGCACTTTCCAAGCGGCAGCCTCCCAAGGGTGGGGGGGCTCAGGGCTCAAATCAAGGGGTGTAGAAGGAGGCAGACCTGGCTTCTGCTCTGCCACTCGCTAACTGTGAGGCCCTCCCCAGGCCTCCATCTCCTCACCTGTAAAATGGGATAATGAGAGCCCTTGGACACACCACCAGGTGTTGGCACAGAGAGCCTAGCACAAACGTAGCCTTCAGTAGATGCAGTCCGCCGTGACTGCTAGGAGGGTGGTGGTTCTCTTGTTGTCACGGTCACTCCAAGAGGCAGAGTTTTGCATTCACCTTTTGGGGGGAAAAGACAAGAATGCACTCTTTTCTTTTCACAAATATAAAGCAAGCAGACTCACTGTTCTTGGGGAAAACTGAATTCACCTGAAACTCGAATGCATCTCTTTTAGCTGAAAGGTAAGTAGTGGTTCAACACGGATTCGTCCAAGGAATATTGGTCGAGTGCTAGGCCCTGTTCTAGATACTGGGGACATGGCAGCAACCAGAGCGAAGCCCCTGCCGTCTCAGAGCTCTGTCTCTGCTGGGAGACTCAGCCACTAGCCAAACCTACAAACAGATATATCATTAAGTGTTAAACGTGTATGGTTAATATAAGACATATGATGTCAAATAGTGCTGTGAAGACAAATAAGGCAGGATAAGAGTGATAAACTGGGAATGCTACCTGATGATTCCAGTCAATGTGTTCACTTGAGCTGGGCCTCTGCTCCGGAACCTTCTCTCTCCTTGGCTGAGTGAGGAAGCCCAGGAGGGCACTGGCCTTGGCGGAGTCTAAGTTGGCCCTGGGCTGGGCTCGAAGGGTACAGGCAGCTTGCTCCTGAGGAGATGGGTGGTTGAGGAGGAGAGGGGCTGCGAGGGCTTGTAGGAGGTGAGGAGCAGGCCAGGGGGACCCCAGCAATCCCTCAAGGGGCACCCGTGGAGGTGACACTGAGGCTCATGTCCATTAGAGTGGGTATTTGCTGTGCCCCTGTGAGCCCAGAGCAGGCTTTGTGCTCTGAAACCTTCGAGTAAGGATGAGTCCTCGTGCCCCCCTGCAGGAGCCCCAGCCACGCGGCAGATCTAAGACCAATCTTCCTAAGAAGCAGACAGCAGCGCGGATTAGGTGGGGCACCCGAATGTGTGCATCCGGTCACGGGTGCATCTGGACAGGCAACCTGCCCACTCTCAGCCAGGTAACACGCAAAAGGTGCGCCTTCACACGAGGTCCGCTGTGGGCCCTGTGGCTTCCGGGGACGGGGATCCAGGGATCTAGGCTCTTTCCACTGCCTGGCCTCTGCAGGCCCAGACGCACCTTCCAGGGCCCTGGGCCAGAGGGACTGGCTGACCAGTCCTGCGATGCTTCAGCCCAGAAGGGGCCTTGGCACACCAGCCAGAGCCAGAGTCACATGGCCCCCAAACTACAGGGGCGGCTGGGAAGGCAGGGAGCACATGGTTACTCCCCGAGTGGCTCTTCATTCCCGCCAGGATGTGGCAGGCTGAGTGGAGGGAGAGGTCACAAAGTGGCATCCTCGGACAGAGCAGATGAGTGTCGTGCTTTGGGAAGAAGAGCCCCGGGATAGACTCAAGGAGAGCTGCCCGGCATTGCTCTGCCATCCCCTGGCTGTGTGACCCCGCTAAGCCACTGACGTCCTTGGTCCTCAGTTTCTTCTTCTAACACGGGAATAATCAGAGCCTCCCTGCAGCACCATGAGCAGAACGTGTGCGAAGGGGCTCTCGGCACTGCTGAGAACTAAGGTGATATCATTATCTCCGAATTAGCCATATTTTCTTGCAGGTTCAATGCAGCCCTAAGAGATACGTTCTCTTTCCACCTCCAGGGCCTCTGTGTCCTGTCCGAGGCCCAGACTCGGTCTCATACTCTTCCACCACACTGGGCCTGGGACCACACTTGAAAGCAACACCAGGAGCAAAGCGTCTTGTTTCTTTTCAACAACTCATGTCGAGTTTGCACTCTACGACGTAATATGCATGGGCTTGTCTCGGACAAACACAGTTATGGTCTTTCTTCCGTGAAGATCCTACTAAAATGGCAGCACCAGGAAGGTGCCCCAGGTTTAGGTATCAGCTTAGCCTGGCCCAGGGCACACAGGTCTGTGGGACAAGCTCAGGGCTGGGGTCTGAGATCCTGCAGCTCTTAGATCCTGGGGAAGGCTCATCACGTAGGCTCCCAGCTCTCCTAGTCTCTGTGGCTCTGGTGGGCACCGAACAGCGAGTCCAACGTGGCCCGCCCCCCAGCCCTCACCCAGCCTTCATCCCCAACCCCCCACCTCCCCAGCCAGTAAATCATCCCTGAATTAATCAAAGTGCTTGCACTGGTCCAAACTCACCAGCGGCCTCCTCCAGCGGCCACTTTGTGTTCAGTAGATTAATTGCAGCTGGGGGAGGGGAAGGACTCCATTTTTAGAAAATCATTACTTTCAGAAAGAGAGGGGTCTCTCTGGTTGGGGAAAACTGCTGAGCTGGCAGCTCCGGGCTGCTATCAAAGCACCAGGAAACCCGGGACTCTGCTGGCTGCTTGTGGCTCAGTGGGCACTGCTTGGGGGCTCCCTTGCTCCCCAAGGCCAGGGCACCCCAGCCCCCCCCCCCAGCCTGACTCCAGCCAGCGTGTACCACCTGCTCTGGCCTGAGCTCAGCAGTTTGCTGGCATTCGGAGCAGGAAGGTGTCACCCCGACACTCACCACCCCCCCGGCTGATTGGCTTCATTGGATGGCCAGGCCAGCTTGCACTACACCACATAGAGGTCACCGTCAGCCCCTGCCTGCACCTTCGGGGTGAAAAGAAGGCTGGGGACCCCTAATCGCCCCTGCCTTGACTTGAGCATCTAGCAGATTAAACGATATGAAATTGCCCTCTTTGTAGGTCACAATGGTCTAATATTCGTTGTCCCACGTGGTTCAGCCTAATTACCATAGGGCCAGCTCTTCAGATGTATCTTCTCACTAATCCCCCCTCTTGGCCCCACAAGGCAGGTAAAATGTCCACTTTGTTTCAGAAATTGAGGTTCAGAGAGGTTAAGTGACTTGCCCGAGGAAGTACTCAGACCCTGGTCTAACTGACTGCAACACCCAGGGCCGTGAGTCACATCCTATTTCAAGGCGGACCCCGTCCCACCTGCCCCCACGCTCACTCATTCATGAGCCGTGCTTCTAGCTGTTGCCCTGCCAACGAGCTCCCCGACAGAAAGCTCCTCGGCAGGCTGAGTGTGGGGCCTGACCAACCCGCCGGGGAGGCTGCGTGTGCAGGACTCGCGCGCCATACCAGCCTTCCACGGCCGCTGCAGGCCTGGCTCCCCCCGCCTCGGCTCCCCCCACCACCCCCCCAGCCCCGGCTCCCCCCGCCCTGGGCCTGCCTGCATTGCTGCCATGCAGGGCTGCAGGGGCCACACACCGGCAAGGCCTTGGTGCACAGACATCGCTTCTACTGTTTGGCAATCAGATCAGCTCGGTCCTTCCAAACCAGAACTGGTTTTAGAAAAAAACGTGCCCAACGCAGTCACCCCATGACCCAGGCCTGCCCCTGGAGATTAGGTAGCAGAGAGACGGTAAAGTCTGACACTGCCACTTACCGGCTGGGGGACTTGGGGGACTTCTAGAACCTCGGTTTCTTCATCTGTAAGATGGCATCTCTTTTTAGGGCGGTAGTAAGGATTAGATGGGATCATTCCATTGTGCTTGGCCTTGGAATGCTTGGAACACTGCCTAGCACACAGTCAGGACACAATCAATGCTGATTGGCATTCTTACTATTCCCAGCCCAAGCTAAGTCCGCAATTTTGCCTCCCCCTGCCTCATTCGTGGGGCAAGCCCTGTCTAGCATTGTGCCAGGAATTGTTAGGATAGCAGGTCCTAAGTGGGGCCCCAACTGAGGCTTCAGAGTGCCAAGAGCTCATGGGTTCAGTAGGGGAGAGCGAATCCTACACCGGCAATGGCTCTTTAGGGCAGACATCTTTAAAAGGGGGAAGGCTTCCTGGAGGAGGTGTGGCCTGAGTTACATCCTGACGGAGCCCGAGGAGACAGCCAATGAAGAGGCTGGAAAGCACTTGCTTGGAAGCACAGGAGCGAGGTGTGTTTGAGTCTCCTGGGACAAAGGGTCTGGGGTGAGGAGGTTAAAAGGTGAGGTCTGCAGGGGTGGATGCTAAAAGGCCAGCCACTGGGACTGGAGGAAAGCAGACCACGGAGGCACCACAAGGCCCTGAAATGAGTCATACGAGTGGAGTCCGAGAAGTGAACGTGGGTGAGAGGGATTTGCATTTTCTAATTACAGATTGAATAAGGCAGGGAGGATGGGATTTGGTTATTTCACGATGGCAGCCAGGGAGATGAGAGAACCCAGATTTCTGGTTGTGGCTGAGGTAGCCACAGGTGAGGGGAGATAAGGCTGCCGGAGTGATGGGGCTGCCCAGGGAGAGGGCAGAACCCTGTAAGACACCCCAAAATGTGAGGGGTGAGCTGAGAGACAAAGGAGAAGAACCGGCAGCCAGAAAGCTTTCTTCCAATGGGGGCACCTTTACTGCCCTCCACTAATCCAATCCCCAGCTGTTCTGGAAGGCCGGCCTCCTCTGCGAGGCCCAGGTGGTCCAGAGTACTGGCCGCACTCCCCTGTCATGCGTGTGTTGTCCTCCAGCGTCCCCCGAGGGCAGGTACCCCCCACAGCAGTCCTGGCACGTGGATGGTATTCACGGGGAGGACTGCAGGGGATGACCACCGTGGCCAGGAGAGGAGTGTCGGCTACCAGCAAACCCCCGGCTTCCCCTAAACGTTCCTCTCTCCCTGCCCACCCACAGCCAGCCATGCCACCGGGAGCCACTCGCCCCCACCCCAATTCCTGCCTCCTGGGGCTGCAAGTCAAGTCCAGACAACACAGGAGGGCAGCTTTCTGCCTCCCGAATCAGACGCCCTGCTGTTTGGGCGGGTGGCATCATGGTGGCCCACCTTCTTCGGATCTTGTGTTTCGGAGCTGTCACCACACAGGATTCCATCAAATAAACATCTCCACAGGGACCAAGGACGAAGATCACCCAACCCTGGAGTCAGATCCTGAGCTCTGGAAGTGCAGCCTCCCTAAGTGACCTTGGGAAAGTCTTTTAACTTCTCCCACATTTTTGCAGAGGGGTCCTAGTGAGGATTAAGTAATTCCCTTAAATGCTTAGCTTAGCATCGTGCCTGGCACCTGGTTTCGCATCCAGTAAGTGGCAATTACTATTATTATTAAAGTGCTTCCTGCAGGCCGATGCAAGTCAAAGCAAATGAAAATGGCTTTGCGGGCTCCCTAACACCTCCCACCCCCACCCCTCCTCCACCACTACCACCCTGGAGTTAATTAAAACCCTCCTTGGGTGTTTTCCAGACAATGGAATTTTACACTTATTCTGGGTTGCAGAATAGAATGGAGGAGGGTTTCACTTCAACTGATAAAAAGCAAAAAGCTGCTTGGAGAGGTAGTGAGCTCCCCATCACCTCATGTGAACAAGCTGGCCCAGACCATTTGGCACTCATGCTCAAGCATAAATGAACATGCATTAATATTTCTCACTACACAACTGTAATTCTCTTAAATGAGCCGGCGATGCCAGTAGGCTGTAGGGCTTTGTGTCATCATTTGGCAAAAAGAAAGTATTGATAATCCTACTTTGGCCCTCCATAAAGGTTTTTTAAAATTGTATCATGTATCAGTTTGTGATATGCAAAATGTTTTGGTTTTTTTTTTTAATATTTATTTGACAGAGAGAGACAGCGAGAGAGGGAACACAAGCAGGGGGAGTGGAAGAGGGAGAAGCAGGCTTCCCGTGGAGCCCGGAGCCCGATGCGGGGCCCGATCCCAGGACCCTGGGATCATGACCTGAGCTAAAGGCAGACGCTTAACAACTGAGCCACCCAGGGGCCTCTGGGGTTGTTTTTTTTTTAAGGTTTTATTTAAGAGAGACCCAGAGACTACGAGCAGGGGGAGGGGCAGAGGAAGAAGCAGACTTGTGCTGAGTGGGGAGCCCAATGCGGGACTCGATCCCAGGACCCTGAGATTATGACCTGAGCCCAAGACAGATGCCTAACCGAGTCACCCAGGCGCTCCTGTGATATCCCAAAACCATAACCCCCACTTCAAAGAGACAACCCTCCCTGGATCTTAGGTTCAAAACATAGACACCTACACAACCTTGTTTGGGGTCCAGTTTGGACCCACCGCTTGTGCCAGTCTTTGAATCCTAAACCTGGCTTAGATCCAACAGCAGAAATCCCAGGGGCGGGACCAGGTGATTCAGCAACAAGTGCCATTGGGATGGTCGCAGGACGGACAGGGGAGAGATCGCAGAATAGGACCTGGACTGGGTTGCCAGCAGTCAACTCCACCTCCTGGAGTGCCCAGTACAGAGCTTGGGAGGGACCTACAGGATGGCATGATCCCTCTGCCCACCTTCAACACTCAACTCCCATCAACCTTCCCTCCATGTCTTCAGCCCCCAGGGTAGGGGTCTTGAAATCCAGTGTGACGGTGACCTTCCTCTGGGAAAGGTGCAGTGGGGCTCAGGATGTGATGTCAAGTACGGAGTAACAAGTGGAAACTGGAGGGACCCAGGTTCCTGGGACCATACCTCCGCATCCCATCCTCCTTCCCAATCAGCTGAGATGAAACGCTCCCCCCTACTCCCCTCCCACCACAAGAAAAAAGGAGCTGGAGGACATGGAATCAAGTATACATTTTAAAAATTGTTTAATGGAACATAAACTCCTTTAGAAAAACATTCAGCCAGGTGATAACACCCATAGAAAAAAACACCAATCTCGTGTTTATCTTTTTTAATTTGGCATTTGTTATTTGCATTTATATTAAAGCAAAGTGCATCTTTTCTTTATTTTTCTTGTTTATACACATTGCACAATACATAAATAATGATGCTTATAAAACGTCTTTATATTTACAAGTAATAATATATTTATATATAACATAAAATACATTTTTTCTTTAATAAATCTCAGGGTTTTTTTTTTTTTTTTTCAGGAGTCCTTTCTCTCTCAAAGCACTACAATGCTAAATTTCCAATGAGAATGCTTCTCTTGTTCATTTAAACCTTTGTAGTTAGAAAAATAGCTTATGTTAAAGTCTAAACATGCTCATTGAGCTAAGAGCAGTGTCAACGTATCATACGAGTGTATGAGTTGTAGAAGAAATGAAAGAGTTAGGTGTCAGCCCAGGGCGGTACCTTGGGTTATGATGGACCGAATCCTTCTTGGTGGGAAGGGGGGCTGCCGAGAAGTCTCCCTCCCAGGGCTGCTCCCCTCGCTGGTCTAACAGCAGAGCTCAACACATAGGCGGCAGAGGGGAGGAAAGTGCTGAGCTGGTTTTCTGAGTCCGGGGCAGGGGTGGGGTGGGGGGAGGGGAGGGGAACCTGATGAGACCAGGGCAGGGGAGAGGCTGAGGGGCTTGGGAGGGGCCCTGGGTGGGCAATACTGCCCCGGGGAGGCCGGGCAGCCCTCGGGAAGCCCATCTCAGAGATATCCAGGAGCAGATGGCCAAAAAAGAAAGACGCGACAAGGACAGCAGGGTGGCTGGACGGGGAGGAAGACAAGCATGGAACAGCTGGTTCTGGTTCAGCCTCTTTGCAGCGTTGCTTCTAAGAAGCCTGCAGACAGGCCCCTGTCCTGGAAGGGGAGGGGAGAAGCGGGGTGGGGGGAGCGGGACAGAGCCTGGCTTCTGGCAGCTGCTGGAACCCCAGCTAGCGGCTTGCCCAGGTACGGCCTCTGCCCGCTGAGCATGTCCAAAGGGCAGGAGAGACAGCGCCTGGAGCACAGACCTCCCCGCAGAGCCAGCCCCGTAAGAAACACACGCGCACGTGCCCTCACATCCGCCCTGCCAAGGGAATCGAGGACCCCAAAGTGAGGGCCCGCTCCCCATCCTTGTATGTTTGCTGGTACGGATTCTTGCTTCCCCTTTTCCTACTGGGGTGTTCTGCCAGCCATACCCCGCCACCACCCCCCCCAAAAAAACCCCCCGAAAATTCTTTTCATAAGCTATTTCTCAAAGAACAAAACAGAACATAAACAAGAACAAGAAGGGGGGGGGAGAAAAACAACAACACACGACGACGACCAAGGAGTCTGCATGAAAAGCAAGCACTCGGGAGGAAAAGTAGTAGCAGCAAAGTAGTTTGGACTGGGCCAGCTCGGCTCCCGCCCCGTCGTCCCCCCGCGGGGCTACCGGCTGTTGAAGATGACCTCCAGCCAGCACGGGCAGCTGCTGATGAACTGGCGGGTGTAGCACTGGCCCCAGCCCTTCACGAAGCTGATCTGCACGGTGAAGCCCGTCCACGGCTGCTGCATGAACTCGTGGTCGTTGGGCCGCCGCAGGCTGTACGCTTTCTCGTAGTCAAAAGCCTTGATGGAGAAGCCGGGGAACACTTTGTGTACCAACAGCGTCCTGGAGTCCGGATTGTCCAGTGTGGCTGACTTGATGAAGATGGGGTAAGTGCTGCGGTTGTACACCCACACGCCGTCCACCTCCCGCGTGAGCTGGATGCCGCAGCCGATCTTGCTCCGCACCTTCTGCACCAGCTGACTCTTGTTGTCCGAATTGAGCTGTCCGAGGCAAAAGCCATTCCCCTGAGGTAGATCATAGAAGATATCCAGGGAGGGCTCCTGGACACAGTAGAGCCTCCCCACTCTCGTCTTCTCCTCCCAGTATGCCACCACGCACCAGTGTGACCGATCCCCAGGCTCTAGAAGAAGTTGGGAATCTGCAAAACAAGATGGCAGACACGGTTGGTGGTGATGGGGGCTGGCGTTCTCCTCCTCCTCCACCAATCAAGGCGCACCTATACACACGGAGCCCAAGACCACCTCGGCTCTCATTAGACAGAGGAGGTGATGGTGGTGCTGGGTAAGCGGCCGGCTCGGCAGTCCTAGCGCTGGAGCCCCGTGATGGAAGAACCCGCCTTTAAACACGGGGCTCATGGGGTGCCTCCTCCCTCCACTGCCCCCAACTGGTCAGGGACCCAGGACACCAGCGTGTTTGCCCGTGGGGCCAAAGGAAGCCCCATCCCTGCAGAGCTCAGAAGCCAGGGAACCCTTAGCAACTTCACTGGTCCCGGTTTTGGGGGCAAAAAGGCCTCCCAGATGGCCCTTTAAATTCAATGGAACCTGAAAAGTTCGCTGCTCTAAGAGCCCCTGGTCCTCCTCAGGAAGAAAACCAGGCCCCAGAAAGCCTGCTGCTCGGGCCCCACAGATGACACAGCCGGACCCACAACCCAAGTCTCCAGACTCCAGGGTCCCCTACGAGGCGGTGTCTCTGTCACCGACCTCTCCGATCAGCGCCTCGGTTATAAAGGAGTGCTATCGGATAAAAATGGGAGGTGCAGGTGGTTTGGGGCAAAAACATCTCCCTTCCTAACAGAACTCGGCTCTCAGTGTGTCAGCAGCTCTGTACACAAAGGGTGAATTCAGTCCAAATGCCAAATGACAGCACGCAGATCGGTGTTAACCCAGACTGCCTTGACGAGCTTCCTCCAGCCCAGACAGAAGACTGTGTGTCTGCAATGGGTTCACCTTCCCTGAGTGCCCTTCTCTGCCTGTCGTACCCCCCCTCTCTCCCCTCCCTCCCCAGAAGCATGTAGACACTTTGCCTTGTTCCCTCCATGTCCCCCCCACCGCCACCCCCAGCTCCCCTAGACTTGGTTCTTCCCGGGCAGCCAGGAGACTGGGGTGATTCTGGTAAGGTGACTTTCCTAACAGGCGCTCAGAGCTCTTTAAAGGGGGGTTGGGGGGGATCATATGGAGGGAAAGGGAGCCCCAGCGGCTGGCATTCCAACTCCTTCTTAAGCTGGAGCCAGCAGGGCAGGCCTCAGACTGGGAACCATAAATCTCCCCGGCCGGGCCAGGCTTCAGGAACGAAGGAACGCTGTGGTTTGTGGCGGCAGGGCGGAGACCGGAAGTCTTGTATTTGTTAACAAAAATGGGGAAAGGCAGGCGGCAGAGGCCTCCTGCCTTCCCCTGCAGCCCTCGCTTCTCACTCACTGGGGGTTCAGGGCCTGAAGGCGGGGGGTGGGCTGTGAGATGGGTTTTCTATGTTTGTCTGTCTGGCCTTTTTGGTTTGGGAACAACTGAGGGTCGACGCTGATAGAGCCTGGCAGCCGGGGGTGGAGGAGGGCTTGGGGACCCGTGTCGTGCTGCCCCGGCAGGCTGGGTACTCCCAGGGCAGCTCCACACACAGCTGCTTCCAACCTTTACCGGCGTGTCGGGACCTGGGCACCAGTCAGCTTCGGGAACTTTTTTTTTTTTAAGCAGCAGTTGTCTTGCATGGAGGTGTTCTAACCCTGCACAAATGTGCACTGGGACCCACGGAGGCAGCCACACACTCGCGCACCCTGAGCGGCCGCCGTCTCCTACAGACCCCCCCCACACACACACACACACAACTGCCTTCTCAAATGCCTACCCAGCTACACGAAATGGGGAAGCTGAGGGCTCCCTGCTCGCTCTCGATCGCCCCCCGAAAATCAACCCCAGAAAACTGGCCTGTCACCCCTGGCCCATGGTTCTATAAAGCACAAGTGTGAGAGAGGCTGCATGTCCACGAGTGTGAGCACACGTGTGAGTGTGTTATGTGAGCATGTGTGTTTGCGTGCGTACACTCTGGAACATATGGAAAAACAAGAGAGGGACAAGGGCTCCAAGCAGAGGTGACTCATCAGGCATTAACTTGTTTCTGCAAAGTATCCATCAACTGCTAATAAACTCGTGAGTGCTGGCAATCTTTGAACTTTCTCGTCGAGGGAGTTTGGCTCTGAAGGCTACACCGAAGACCCATAACATCCATGTAAATAAGAATCCTCTGGCGTGCAAGTTTGCTGGGAAGGAGGAAGCCCTCTTCTGGAAGGCACGACGGCCCTGCTGTTTTGGGGAGGAGGGTGTTTTGAAACGTAAGAAGCTCTCGCTCATTATCCCCACTCGGGACAACAAACCTGGTCTGGAGAGAAGACTGGGGGAGTCGCTGGGAGGAAGGTTCAGGAGACCCTCGGTGGGGCCTCACCATACTTTGTTTCATGGAGCTCGGCCCCCCTGAAACCTGGCACCCGCTAGCGGGGAAGAGGAGGAGGATGGGGAGGAGGGGCAGGGTGGGGGCCCGGGATCAAGTTGCCTGTACCAGGCCCACCAGAAAGGGGTGGGGGCCCCGTCTGCCCAGCAGCCTCTGGGGGCAGGGGAAGCCGGGCGGGGACTGGGGCCTGAGGTCGACTGGACTGGCCGGGAGCCCTGGGGGCGGGGGGGGGGGGGCGGCGAGGGGGAAGAGTTCTGGCGGATTTCTCTTTCATCTGTGTAGCCCGCCAGTCCACCCAGCAATTTGCTGCCAGACATCCCTGGAAAAAGCCTTTTTCTGTGGAGGTTAATGGCCCTGCCCAGATCACCAGCGGCGTATGGGTGTCCCTGTGTGTGAACAAGACCCCTGGAAGTCCACTAGGTGCCCTAAGCCGCCACAGCAGGACCCTCGCCGGCTCCTCCCCGGTCCTGCCCCTCCAAGCCTGCCCCACGGTCACCCCCAGCCTCCCAGCACCTGGATACCCCCTCTCCTCACTGCTCCCGGGCCAGCTCTGCACACAGGAACATGCCTTCCAGCAGAACCATCCCACCAGCGGAGGCCTCTTTACCGCATTACCATTTCTGGGGGCCCGGGACAACATCCCACGTTGCCAACTCAGAGCTTTGCCCCAAATTCCCCACCATTTGGGCTATTTCTGGGAAACACTCAGCATCATCTTTCTTCAGAGAAGCACAGTTCCCTGAACTGGGCCACAGCCCACAAGCGTCTCCCCACAAAGGTCTGTGTGAACGTTTAGCTCCTAGAGGGGCTTCCCTGGCCGCAGGGGGAGGAGCGGGGAGGCTCTCACACAGAAAAGGCTCCCTCATTCCCAGGACTAAGGAAGAGCCTCAGAAGCCTGACTTTGGCTTCCATGAGGAGAAGCCAAAGGCAAGACTCACAGGCCCTTGTTAACTTCCCTCAGCTTTACAACCTTTTCCGGTATTTTCAGCAACTTCTCTCCCTCCTCTGAAAACTATACAGGGGCTTGTTTTAAAACCGTATTTGTGCATTTTAAAGCATCCAAAAGAAAAGCTGTGTTGTAAAAAGCCAACTAATCAGATGCCTGCTCACAATTTTTTCTTTTTATTACAGTTTAGGGAATTTTTGGAGCAACCCCAGAAAAATGCTGAATCCGCCTAAAATTCCTTTAAGGTTGTTTTCCCCCTCCCCTTCTTCATTTCCCTTAAAGCATAAAAATCTACCCTTTAAAAGGAAGGGGGGGTGGCTGTTGAGAAGGGAAAGGATTTTACTTGTGTTTGCACTTGCATTAGGGAAGACCACTTAACAAGGAGCTCCCTGCCTCTTACAAAGAGTTATTTAATTACCCTGGTCATGAATGAACAGACCTGACCCTTCTAGAAGAGCGGAGGCTCATGAATGACTCTCACGCCTGGGGTTCTCAATGGCAGCAGGTGACCAGACCCCAGGATTTTCCATTGTTATTTGAAGGTGTGGGGACATGAAGAGACATGGAGGGAGGGAGGACAGAGCAAGCTCAGGGACTCAATGGTACCATTTCTGGTCTCTCACTTACGAAGTCGACCGTGAGGGCCAAAGAGGCAGGACCATTCCAAAAACACCCAGTGGGGCCCTGAGAACAGGGCACGCACAGGAGTGCTGCTGGGGAAAGGGGTCCCCGAGATTCTGGCCTTTCGGGACAGGAACACAGTGGGCGGGAGTAAAAGGTGGGCAAGGAGGGGTCTCACCCACTCTCATCTCTGCGAGGCACTTGGATTATAAAGGGAGATGTCTTGGGGCACCCGGGTGGCTCAGTCGGTGAAGCGTCTGCCTTCGGCTCAGGTCATGATCCTGGGGTCCTGGGATCGAGTCCTGCATCGGGCTCAGCGGGGAGTCCGCTTCTCCCTCCCCCTCTCCCCCGCTCTTGCGCTCTCTCTCTCAAATAAATAAAATCTTAAAAAAATAAAAAGGAAGATGTCTCTGCTAAAAATCCCACAGTGGGACAAGGCCTGCACGCCCCCTCCCCGGCAGCCCAGCAGAGGGAGACTGGGCAGACACGGCTGCCTTCACGCAGCTGGGTGAGGGCAAGCAAAGGGCACACAGGGAGACACAGAAGTTAAACCTGGCAACCCTGGAACGCAAACACGGCCACGCCCCGCCTGCCGCAGGTCCAGGGTCCTCCCTCCTCGGTACTCAGGCGCCACCAAGGGTTGCCTCATCCTGTCCTCCCCCCACCTCAGACATCTCAAAGGTTAACAGCACCCGGTCAGCCCTGTTCCCCACCCTGGTCGGGAACTGGCTGTTCGGAGAGCAACCAGCCCACTTCGGGGACAAGGACCGAGATAACAGGGGACCCAAGTGCCGATCCGTCCCATCTCCTCTCAACCCAAACACTCGCAATGAACCAGGAACCCTGCCGGGTCTCTTGTCCAAGACGCAAATGAACTCAAAGGAGACACGTAAACACTTGCTGAGGTGTCTGGGCTCAATTCAGGTTCTGGAGCGAGTTCTCATCTGCCTTGTTTACGACCTCATCCAGAACACCGAAGATTCCGCCAGGGCTCCCTCGGATTCCTACGGACAACCCTGGGGTTTGGAACAAGTTACCCATAGGGGATGAAACACACTTGAAACACTTCTGGTTAGCCCTGAAAACGCTCAGACTCAACCCATCACCACTACCCCAAGCTCCTCCACTAAAGAGATCAGGAAACGGATTCTAGCTGGTAGAAGGCAGGGCTGAGAAAGCTGGGCTGTTTTCAGAGCTCTGCAACAAGATCTCTCCACTGAGGTGGCTGGACTGGGGGCGAGGGGCGGGGCAGGGGGTAGCATAGGGTCTGCTTCAGAGGCCGGGGTACTCGCGCCCTGGTCCCTGGGGCCCAACCAGCTGAGCTCCCCAAAACCCGCCCCCCCCGGGAACTCTGGGGTTGTGTTAATACCCCCCACCCCCAGCTGTGGGGTCACACACCCCGTTCAGACCGACCTCCCATGGTACCTTGGCAGTGACTTAAGTTCTTCCCTAAAACGGAGCTCCCAGGGCCAGCCTCATAGGGCTGTTGTGACAATATGATACAAAGTGGCCAGGGGCCAGGACCTGGCTTGTGCCTACACATGCTGGTCTCATCTCTCAGACATCTTGTCTTGGGTTCTCCAACTGCTTAGAAAACGCTACCCACCTCCTCTCCCCCCCAGGGAAGTGAACAGTCTGGGCCATGCCCGCACCTAATAAGCATTTACTATGTACAGGCCCGTGGAAGGGGATCATGACAACCCTATGAGGTCGCATCCCATTACTGTCTTTATGCTGAAGAAGGGGGAAAAGAGGCACAGATCACTTGCCAAACAGAGCTGGAACTCAAGGCCGTAATACTGGCCGGGGGAGCCGCAGTGGGTAGCCACCTCCGTCCTCTGAGGCTCCTGGCCCTTTCCAAATACTAGAGGAAAAAAATTAAGTGTCCTTTGGAACACGCTTTGGAAATCTGACGCCTTCTTTAGGGCTGAGCGTGGGGTCCAGCTCCCCCGCACCAAGCGGGGAATGAACCAGGTTTCTTTGCCAGCAAAGCCGCTCTATGATCTTGGCCAAGTGGCCTGCCCTCCCAGAGGCTCAGTCTGACCCATCCCTAACTAATATGTAGGAGGCTAGGGCACAACGGGCCCCCTTCGGGCTCTCCAGTCTCTGGCTACACTCTGTGATTCACAGAAGTGCCCGATCAGTATTAACGCTGGTTCCATTATTTTTACTACCTTCCAGAAAATAAGAAAATCACTTTGGGGAGCCTGGCACATTTTTGCATTTAATCTGCAACAATCAAGACAAAACAAAATCAGGAGCGCCTGGGAGGCTCAGTTGGTTTAGCGACTGCCTTCGGTTCAGGTCATGATCCTGGAGTCCCAGGATCGAGTCCCGCATCGGGATCCCCGCTCAGCGGGGGGTCTGCTTCTCCCTCTGACCGTCTTCCCTCTCATACTCTGTCTCTCATTCTCTCTCTCAAATAAATAAATAAAATCTTTAAAAAAAAAAAAAAAAGACAAAACAAAATCAAAAGGCAAAGGAGATTTGAGTCAGATTTTGCTGTGTCCATCTGTAAACCGGTTTTCTTTTTAAACTTGGGGAGTTCCGAACTGCGCTCTCTCCGTCTCGTCGTTCCTCACCCTCAGGAAAAGGCGGGTCCCCGGGGGAGGGTCTGCCGTATCACCACTACGCGTCCAATGTCCACCCAGGCCTGGCACCCTCACGTTTCTCGCCCATCACCACCCTCCTCCTGCGAGCTCTCTTGAGCTCACCGATTTGGCAGATCCTGCCGGTCTAGGAGACTGATTCGTGACTGCGCCTTACAAATTATGATGAGTAATCAGTTACTAAAGCTAAAATGGACTCCCCCTCTTCCCGCTCCCCAAACGGGCCCCACCCGTCTCCCAAGTCCCTCAAATGTCCAAGGCAACAGCCCCCGGCCCGGGGGACCCTTCTAAGAGCAGTATTTGGCCAGCAGAGAATATAATCGAGGGCAGTGCCGGGCAGGGGAGGGAAGCCACACAAATCAAGAGCTCCCGTCTGTCTCGCCAGCCGGGCTGACACGGCTTCCTGTGCCCCAGCCCTCAGCCATGCAAATTATAGCGTGTACCCGGCTGCCTGCCTTCTGAGGAGGCCAGCTCTGCCGGGCTCTGAGAGGACTCAGAGGAAGGGTGGGGACTCCCAGCCCGGCCAACTCCATTCATAATATTTACAGTAAATGGGCCTCTCTGGCTGTTGTTAGTGTGCACCCAGCCTCATCATTTCAAGTTTGAAGCTCAAGACTCTTCCCCTCCAACGTGCACCATAAAGTTCCCACCGTTACCCGCCCCCAAATAACTCAGCAGCTCTCTTCAGAAAGGGCATTCACATACCTGCAAGCAGACAGCCCCCCAGCCCTGCATGACATGTATCTGCGCACCTGCCTGCCCACTGGTAGGACCCTGGCCACTCCCAGGAAGACACAACAAGAGGTGGGGCCATCACCCAACAGGAAGATGTCCAAGTCAAATCTCCAGGCTTACCCCCCCCCACCTCCCTCCTGGAAAGACCAGAGACACCTCCCCGCAACTTCCACATGTGGATTCCCAAGTGGGAATGCATCCATGAATCCAACCAAAGAATCATCTCTTAAACCACCAAAAGGTCCCTCATTTTCTTCTCTGTGTTGACCCCTTGTAAGTATGTGGGCTAAATGTTCAAACTCAGTAAGAATCTTAATGAAAATGGATGCATACGTCAATTGTTTTACAGGACACGACCCCCAGAGGTACAGAACAGTTCTCGCCTGGTTCTGCAGGTCTGGGGGCTCTGCAGTGAGCTGCTTTTGCAGGGGGGCCTCCTTTTAATAAAGCCTCGTGCACACTGACCTCCAGTGCCCCGAAAGGCAGTCCAGTATTAAAGGACCCAGACACGGGCCCTGCCCTGCCCCTCCCATCCCCCCACACAGCTCCAGCTTTTCTAGAGGGTAGGAAAACCGTCGAAGATGTGGAAAAACACAGGGAGAAACAAAAGTCCTTTTCATCCCTCCCCTCCCCCAGCTCCCCTTGTTCCATAACAATTATGAAAACTGTTGGATGGGATGGCATTTTGAACATTTACTGCATTCCGGCCAATAAATTCCAATGCAGGATCTGATGGAAAAGCCTCCCTCTCTGGCCAGCTCCTGGCTCCCCGCCCCCCTGCTTGCTCCCAGAGCCGTCATTCCTCCTCTTTCTTTACAACCCAACACCAGGGCCTGGCCAGGCCAGGCCCGCACTGTACTCACAGGGAAAAACAACAGTACGACAGACTGGAGACAGTGTGCAGACTGGAAAAGTTAATCATTACTTCTGTCTACCTCTGTAATCTAATCTCTCTGGCTTTGACACACTCACTGTTCAGCCACCCCAGGCCTTTCACCCCCAAAGCACCCAGGGCCTCCCAGGCCCGGGGGCCCGCCCCGTGAAAAGAGGAATGAAGCCTCCCTTACCCCGGACTGCCATCGGAAGGCCCCCAGAGCCCACCGTAAATCACCAGCTGCTCAGTGCTGTGTGCCCCCACGTTTTAGAGGGCTACAGGCATCACATAAATTGGGGTTCCAATCTGGCTTATAGGAGGGAGGGCCAGGCCACCCCCCCACCGCCTCCCCCCGCCCCCGGTCAGACTCGGCACCCCCACCCCCTGAGCCAGGGCTCCCCCTCAAACCCACCCAGTTGCATCCAGGAGCGTGATGGCCAGTCTAACTCCTCCACCCCACACCATGGGTCCAGGGACACACACGCCAAGATGGTGCTGCCCGAGGATGCTGCTGCAAAAACTAAACCTGAGGTTACCACATGACCCAGAAATGTATCCAGTAGAGTCTTGAGATTATTTGCAAGCATGTTCACATTTTTCACAACAGCCATAAAGTGGAAGCAACCCAAGTGTGTCCATTGAAGGATGAACGAATAAAGATGTAGAGACACACACACTAAAAAAGGAAGGACATTCTGGCGCGGGCTAGGAGGAGGACGAACCTTGAGGACATTCTGTGGAGTGAAATCACCCAGCCACAGAAGGTCACATGCAGGATGACTGCACTCCTATGCGGTACCTAACACAGTCAAATGCAGAGACAGAAGGAGAATGGTGGCTGCCCAGGGTGGGGGGCCGGCTGGGGGGTTAGGGTTTTGAGGGGACAAGAGTTTCAGTTTAGGAAAGAGAAGAGGTCCTGGAGAAGGACGGTGGGGGTGGCTGCCTGGCGAGCTGATGGACTCATGCCACTGAGCTGTGCACTTCAAAAGAGTCATGATGGGAAATGTGGGGTATATTTTGCCCAAAAAGAAGTTGGAAGGGAAAGGAAAGGAAAGGAGGGAAAGGGAGAAAGGAAAAAGAAAAAGACCTGAAAACAGAAGAGAAGGCCCCACTCTCCTAATGCTTTCCGATGCTCCCCATTAACCTGGAGGCCTTAAGTACAGGAGATTCTCCGGTGGGCTTCCGCCCATCACAAGCATAAAGGCCCCCTGGAAATGTATGCAAACTTTGGTATGCATAATGCATTTTTATGGGGACAGATTCCTCAACTTTCATTCTTGGGAGAGTTTGCAAGCCAAGAAATGCGAAGAACTATAATCTTTTTATTCGAGAATGCAGGAGGCCATTAACTACCCACCACCTCAGCAACAGGGGGTCTCATTCCCACCCGCCCTCAAATCCAAGAACCAAAGACCACACGGATCACAGGATGCCTTGCAAGATTCTGCAAGAGAACTTGGGAGAGACCAGGTCCAACCGCTTATTTTGCAGATGAGGAAACTGAGGCCCAGGACAGGTGAGGCCCTGCGGACCGAAGGCCAAAAGCCCCACCTTCAGCCCCTAGGGACAGACACCTGGGGGGCGCTCTCCCTCCCACTGTCATTCTGCAGGTCCCCTCCCGGGACTCGGGGTTGGGAGTTGGGGGTTGGGAAGACTCACTTCTAAATCTTTGCATGCCCCCCACCCCTGACTTCTTCCCCCAGGAAACATTCCCCAGCAGGGTCTTCACTGTGACCCCACTGAGCTGGAGACGGGGCCCATCTATTTTTAAGAGCTGTACTGTGCACCCAGCTCACAGGAAGACTCAACTAGTTCTTTTCGCTCTGGGTTACTGATTAATGAGGGGGAGGGGCCGTGCTGGCTAAGAGGGTGCCCTGGGGCCGGCAAGGTCCCCGTGCACCTTTTCTAGACCCTTCCCGGCCTCCGCAGTTCACTTCGCCTACTGGGGAAAGAGACACTTCCCACTTCATTAGGGGCCTGGAAGAGTGGAAGCTGGAGGGACAGGGTGGCGGGGGCAGCTGCGTGACCTCTGAGTGGCAAACACGGAAAGGTGCGTCCACAGAGAGCACCGTCCTAGCTTGGCGTCATATTGTTTCTGTTCCTGTTGAGCAGCCATCCCAAGTTCAAAGTAAAAAGGCGATTCTGAAATGAACAACCCCGAGAGCCACTCACAGTCCCTGGCCAGTGAACTAAGCTGTCTGCTGACAGAAACTCCCAGCCTGACAAGATGAAACTGGAGTGGAGATCAGTTCTTTCCTTTTCTGCCCTGGATCAAACCCCACGCCAAGCCAGCTCTCGGATTGTTCTGGCCGGTGGGGTTCCACAGCAGAGCGAGAAGATCAATGAAATGAGTGGCCTCCACGGACGGAGCCCTCCGTCGGGCGGGGTGAGCGTGGAAATGAACAGGCTTTGGTCACTGCCTATTAGATCAGCTCGCACAAAACCACTGCGGTGGGCCGGGACCTCCCGCACGGCGCCGGCACCTCAGAAAAACGGGCTTGACCGGCAGATTTAAAATTAAAAAGCCAAGCTGCATCCCCAAATGCTCTTCGTGAGAATCAAGCCCACCAGAGTTCTAAAAGGAAAGTCAAGCTCTAGGGCTTTAAAGATTGCCCACCTGCCCCGTGGCTGTCAAAACACTGTAACTATCTTTCCAGACATCTGTGTCTGGGCTGACCTCCCCCGCCCCCAGCCGGGGCTGTGGTCCCACAACAGAGCCAGTGCATGGCTGGTCACTTCCCTCCACACTGCGCACCCAGGTACTACCGGGGTCTGGATTATAACTGTACCTCCTAATGTTACTGCTGTTATCGTAACAATCAAGGGGAGGATGGAGGGGGTGGGGCTGGAGCCGGAGGAGACAGACCTCTGTTTATCCACAAGCTTTGTTTTATCTCAACTCTCAACAGACCACACAACCAAGGCAAAAGCCGATGACAGAAAGGCTCTGCCTCCCCTGCGTGCTCAGACAATCACCCCAGGGGCCCATCCCTGCACCTCTGCCATGTCTTACAACACCTCACCCCATGGCCCGGCTCCGAGCCCCAGGGCCCTGGCTCCTTCTGTCCTGTAGAAACTGCCCGAGAAGCCGCCCTCCGTCTGTACTCCAGACACAGCCAAATCCCGTTCAAGAGCCCTCTACCTCACTGACCCAAAAACACCTCCAGACAAACCACTTCCTTTCTACCAGGGGCCCCAAAACTGCATCGTCCACACCTTGCAGAGCCTGGCACATAGTAGGTGCTCAATAAATCATCACTAAATGAACGAACCAGAGACATGCTGGCTTCTCCCAAAGCAGTTGGCCCACCCAGCTTTACACCTGCCAGAGGGAGGTACAAGTGAACCTAGCTGGGAGGGCAGCATGCCTTCCAGCCGGGGGTCAGCCAGAAAGGCCCAGGCCCCGTCCCAGCGCTCGGTGGGGGCGGGAAGAGAGAAGCCCCTGTCCTCACCTACTTCCCAGCCAGCTGCGGCAGATCCAGAGAGGTGTTTCCAAGCCAGGCGCCGGCCCGGCAACCTCTGTGGGCTCACCACCTGCCCACAGCATTCTGCCTTGGCGTCCTGCTCTGTTTGGACAAGTTACGCTCACCGAGTGTTCAACAATGCTCTTACACACCCCAGGGCTCTTGTTGTGTTATGAAAACAAAACAATGCACGCTAAGGAAAAAAAGCTGGGGTGGGGGGCAGGAGTGAGTGGGGAGCAAGCAAGCCACATACAAATCTCTTTCTGGTCTCCATCCTAAAGGGGGCCCCTTAGCAGCACGGGTTGGGGCACTGGCCCGTGTCATCAGAACAATGACATCATCAAGGGGGGGGGTATTCAGAAACCCAGAGATGAGTAAATGGAAACAGTGTTTTTACACCCAGGACAATATACCACCTACTTCTCACACCGCATGGGCCTGTGGGCGCGTGGGCAAGCCCTCTTTCTGGGGGAAGCTTCTGGGTGACCGGTGGGCCCCATCACCCCCGTCCCCCAGGGCAGAGCACAGCTGTACCAGGGGAGCTCTGAAGCCTGTTTCCCCCCCACTCCTCACTAGTGCCCCAGAAACATAGTCTCAGAAAGTAAGGAATTCCTGGGGGTTGTGGGGGTGGACACGGGACTGGGCTCTGTGGCCGGAAAAATCAAGGCAGCCTCCACTCCCCACCTGCGCCATGCCAGGCACCCACGTTAGGGGAAGGCAAGGCTGGGGTGGAAAGCTGCGGGCATGAGCAAATTCTTACCTACTACCCCCGACCAAAAAAATAAGAGTTTTTTTTCTTTTGCAAGTTAAAACTGAGCTAATGACACTGGGTGGGGCTCAGTGTCGAGGACCTCGAGCAGCCAAACCAAAATCCACTTCCAGCCAAGAGCTGCTTGGCCTCACCATTTGGGGAAGGAAGCTGAAAAAGTCATGAAAGATTCTTTAGTGAACCAGGAAATAAGGCTGCAGTTAACATTTCAACTGAAGGTGACCCTTCTGGTCAAATATTTTTTTAAATAATAAAAATAACAAAGTTCTCAAACAGCCCCTTTCTTAAAGAAAATGGCCTGAAAGTTCTCGTGGGAGTGGAAGGGAAGAAGGGGGGAGAAAACCCAAAGAAACAACAACAAAAAAAACCCCAGGGCTGGCCTCCTCTTTACCACTACCTTTCGTGGACAACTTTTTTCTGGAGTTCTTATAAGAGGAATGATGCAATTTCCTGTCTTATCCCAATATTTCCTGTTCGCTTACAAGGTGAAAGTTATCATTCTGTTTTAAACAACTGTCCTCAACTCCACAGAAAGTTTCTTTTTCCATCCAGTGCCCCACTCCCAGCACAAAATCTCCCCACCTTAGAATATAAACATTATCATGTTCTACACCTTTAAAGAACTGGCTTCATTAAAAAGGTTCTCATCTCTGTGTGGCAGACAGAATTCCAGATCGCAGCTTCCCCACCCCAGATGCCCAAGGACACCCCATGGGGAGACATGGAAGGGGCCAGGGGAGCCCAGTGTGTTTGGGTAGAACCGTCGCTGACAAAGTCAATGTTGCTTTCTTGGTGTGTTATAGCCACTAAATTGAGAACTGTGCCTCAGCAGTTAATAATATCTTCCCGCTGAAAATAGCCCAGAGAGGAAGCCTCTCTGTGACAGTAGGCACCCGGCCAGACTCCGGGCTAGCCATTCAATCCCGAGCGAGGAAGATGGTAGGACCAGTGGTGACCTCCCAGTGGCCGCGTCGTACAGTAACCTTTCACGAGGCTCCTGCAAAGGGAGGGCTCCCAGGCAAGTCACCCGCCTCCCTCTGCAGCCCTATAACCTCAAGCAGGGATGTCACACAGATCAGGGACCCTGGCATGAGAGCCAGAGGAGGGGTCTGGATCACCAAGAAGGGGCAGGGGGGCGGGGGGGGCCCCAGGCTTTGGGGGACAGCCCCTGCATCGTGCTTGGTTTCCAATCCCCAGGCTGGCCGTGACCTGGGGGGAAAGAAGTATCTGGGGCAGACAGAGAACAAGTGCACTCACTTCCCCTGCAGAAAGGTCAGGCTTGGAAAGAACCACAGGGAACTTTCCTGCCTCTCATTTCTGCAACCCACATGGAAAAGGGAAGGTCAAAAAAAAAAAAAAATCAACACGGAGAAGTGCCTGCTTCTCCCCACTTCTTCAGGGAGTTAAGCGTCAGAGAAGACCGGCTCCCGGCCCATCAAAGGGAGCCCCCCAACCCAGGAGACCTCAGAGGTGCTTTGGGAACGAGTGTCTGTCAAACAGTAGCTCCCAGGCACCTAACACAAGTGTCTCCATTTTTATTCTCTGGAATCACTGTCCTTGATTATCCAAATTTCTGCACACATTTAAAAGCTACCACAGGTCACTACCTTTTAAAAATTGTGGTAAAATACCCATAACATAAATTTTACCATTGGTGACATTGAGTGCACTCACACAGCTGTGTAACCATCACCAGTTCGTACGTGGTTCCAGAACACTGTTATCACCCCAAAAGGAAACTCTGTCTTGTGGGTCATTTTTACGGTGTCATTAACAACAGCAAAATTAACTGGAAGAAGGCGCAAAGTCAATCAAGCAAAAATCTCATTTGAGAAGAGGTTGTTCATTGCGAGATCCTCAAATTCTTCCCTAGAGAGAATACACAGAATCACAGGACACCTGCCACAGAATCACAGGACACGTTCGCGGCCACCAAGAGAAGCCACCAGATGACAGTCCCCGCAGGAACACAGACCCCTCTGCCCCTCCCACCAGGGGTTCCTCAACTTGTCAGCACACTTGCGATCACCTGGGGAGCTTCACAAAATACTGATGCCGGGCCCCCACCCGCACACTCTGATTCAGAAGATCCCAGGGTCTCTAACGTGCAGGCAAGTCTGGGACCACCACCCTAGGCCTCGCCTCCCCCCACCTGCTCTGAAGTTGCCACCCCGGGTTCCAAGCCCAGTGGACAGCATCAGCACGGTGGATCAGTGCGCACTGGCCAAGAGCAGGATTTGGGGACAGTAACAGCAACAATAAAGATGCAAAGGAAGTTGAACTTGATGGCACTTCTTCCCTTTCCACTGTCCTATTGGCTCGGAGCTTGCCAGAGAGGCCCCACAGGTCTAAAGTCCACCCATCTACAGCCAGGCTCTGCTAAGGAAAGGTCCAAGGGGGGCAGTGAGATTTAATGTGCTAGACCGTAGCCAGAAGTGACCCTGGAAACGGGCCCTCACCTGGCCCCCTACCCCTTGGCTAGGAGGCCCTGTTCTGCCTCAGTGACAGGATGCAGGAGGCAGAAGCCCGTCTAGTCTGGCCAGGAGAGCAGCCCAGATTTGCTCCAGAGAGCTTTAAGTGCTGTCTCCCTGCACTTAACCCCTGCCTGACTACCTCATTCTTTCCAGGACAAAGGGGATTTCATGAGTGAGCCCTCATCCAGGGCTGAGAGCATGGCCTCAAGCATTGCAGAAGCCTGTGCTGCCGTCCAGGACTGGTCTTCACGGGGGAGTGGGTGTGCACCAGGTGAGCTGGCCCAGGCCCCGAGTCATTACACTGGCATTTAGGGAGCTGTGGGCTGGGTCCCCAGAGATCCAGACTGTCTGCATCTGGGGGGTAAGGGAGTGGGTAGGTAAGGAGCTCACTCATGGTCACATGCACTGCTGCATCTGACTCCCCCCAAAGCCCATGCTCTTGGCCGCTCGGGTGAGCTCAATCCTCTTCCTCTTCCTCCTCCTCCTCCTCCACCACCACCACCACCACCACCACCCCACCACCCCACCAGCACCCCTGGCATCAGAGACTTCAGTGAAACCACAGCTGTTTGTTCCCAGGCAGAGGAAGGAGACATGAAAAACACAGCGACAGGCACCCAGGTCCAGTTATTCCCAGTGTGCCATCACCATTCCAAGCCAGACAGTAACTAATTGTTCACATGGAGCTGATGAACTTTGCTTAAAAACAAGATGGAGCAATCTTTCCTAAGCTACTTGGTTTGAGCCTAAGTTGACCATGGACTGAGCCAGAGCACATTTCCAGATTATAGAGGTAATTTTGAGGACTTCTTTCTCCGTAGCTATCATAGATGCCAGCAAGGACCAAAGAGAAGGAAGAGACAAGTCCCAGGAGTGCACGCTGACCTAAGGACACTGCCCATCACCCAGAAGTGGGAACCAGAAGGTATACATGGTTCTTAAGACCCTCCCTTGGACTGGTGGAACGGTGTCTCTCCAACAAGCATGACTGCACAGCCAAGAGTTGGGGCTCCCTCAACTGCCCTCCCAACCCCTCAAGACACATCAGTATCTATGTCACCACTGCCCCCCACTTCCTTGAATTCCATGGTGGCATCTCTCTTGAAGTTTATAAATAAACTACAAACTGCTGGCCTCCAATCCCTGCCCCAACCCGGGGAGGGACGTACAGCCGGCTCCAGACATTAATATGTACAGGGAGGAGGACCCAGAACTCGCAGGCGAGAGAGACGGTGTTCCTCCAACCCACCCAAACCAGGACAGCAGATGAACTAAGTGAAAGCCCCACCAGGAACTCCAGACGGAGGCTGCAAAGATGGCAGCTTCTAGCACGTGCTTTTGATTACCAGCGATAAGGTGAAAGCTCTGGGAGCGAGACGCTCCCGCTTCCACCACCCAGGCGAACCTGGAAGCTTCCCCTCCGCATCAGACCTCTCCAGGGTGGGTCTTCCCGGGCCAGGACACGCTCGAGGAGCAAGGGCCTACTCTGGAGTTGCATGCCTTTCAAAAGGCACTGCACACACACAGCTGAACTCGGAGCTGCCAAACCAGAGTCCAGAACCCATCCACAAACACGCCCCCACCCCCGAAGCGCATATCCTCGTGGGAAAGCTGCCCCACCGCCCACCTACCCCAGGTGGGCATCAAGGAACCCAGGCCTATCCCCCAGCCTGCCTGGGGGCCCCTGCCTGCTCACGCGTCTGGGCACGGGACCGTCTATCTGTACGTGTGCAGCGCGCGCACAAAACCATGCCCACCAAGCCAGCCATCTGTCTCCGAGAGCCGGCTCTCAGAAATGAAAGTACAGTCTCCTGGAAGCAAGTCCCAGCCTTCTAAAAATGTGCCGTTTTCCCAGACTGAGGAAACTTGCAGGGGTGGGGTATGTTTCCCTGCAAGTCCCGAAGGCCCGGGCCCACCGCCTCCCCGGCCAGACCCAAGCTGCAAGGCTGGATTCCAAATGCAGCCAGCGGGCCTACTCCCAGGGCTGCCACCCACCCGCTCCCCTTCCCTGCAGGAGAGGGAAGGGCCAGCCTCGGAGTCACCCCGGCAGTTCAGGAGGGGAATGCCTTGGAGCACACCCCCACCCCCACCTCCGAGGCACATTTTCACATTTGGCTGTTTTTTCTTTCCCTTCTTCCCTTGCCAAGAGAATCAAGCCCTGGCTCCCGCTCCCGACCTCCCTCCCACCCTAAACTGAGCCCCATTCATTAAGCCCGCTCTCAGCCAGGGCAGGACAGGAAGGAAAACAGCACACAGGGCCTGTGAAAGAGACACTGAGAGAGGTTATTCCAAGGGGGAGGGGGGGGCAGATCCTTGTGGGCGCTTTCACCGCTCCCCACCTTGATGCCCACTTGCCCCCCCCTTCCTGAAGGAGGCTCCCACCCTCCGGCCTCTGCTAACCCTTTCCCCTGGGCAGCCTCGTCCCACTCGGCCACAGGCCCTGCCCCATTCAGCCAGGCTGCCACCACAGCCCCCACCAGCCTCATCCTCCAAGGCGGACACACCCAGGCCACCTCCCCTCCCCCCATGGAAAGATCAACTTGGGAAGGAGGAGGTTTGGGCTCGCTCCATTTGCAAAACCCTCGTCCTGGACCGGGGCCATTAAATCGTCTTTTTAGGGGGCACTCTCGCTCCAAAGGGTGTAGCCCCGGGCTTTCTCCGTGCCCATCACCTCCCCTCTCCTGACACCCCCAAACCACTGGGCACCAACCCAGAAAGCAAGTTTCTTCAATTTCCCCCCACAGCACATTATTAATAAACTGCTCCAACTCTGAACAGAAAGAAGAAAGAGCTCAAACTTTGAAGCCTTGGGAATTAGTAAATTAAGAGCTAAAATTCAAAACAAATGCTCTTTCATGTGGAGGCCCCCTGGTCTTTTTCCTTTTGCAGTTTTGTTAAACCATTCGATCCCTTCAGACACAACCACTCCTCCCTAAGCAGCTCCTTAGTAATCTAAATGGTTGCAATTACCTTAGAGGGTGGGGATGGGGGGGGAGCGGTTAATCATTGTTTTATACAGACACACCCCCCCTCCCCGTTTCTTTCTAGGACTGGGGGAGCTTCGGGAAAGCAAAGTCAAGCGCCCACCCATCTCCCATGGGGCTGCCTGGGGCATGCTGCCGTTTGGCTCTCAGGCCAAGGGAGGAGATGCTCGGCCTGGTGTTGTCACTTCCCCCAGCAGAGGAGACAGACAAGATGTTATCAGTAAGACAACCCTTCCGAAAAGCCCCCCCCCCTTTCAAAAGCTACCACTTCCCTTGCTTATTTCATGTGGTTCGAAGGGGCTGGGGCTCCTCCCTACACATTCAGGATTTAAAAAATAAACCCATCTAACAACATCCTGAGTGTGTTCTTTTGCCTAGACCCTCTCCTCTTCTTGGCCTTCTTTCTTTCAGGAACTTTCTCAGCCTTAGAAAGCAGAAAAGACGCAGTTCACAAGTTCTCCACCGCTGCGGTCCAGCCCCGTCCTCACACCCGAAGCCCCCGCCCCTCTCTGGGCCCCCTCCGCTTCCTGCTCACTCCTCATTAGGAGCTTTGTGTAAACAATACTCTCCCGTCGCAGACAACAGTAGGAGTATATATTGTACTGAAATAAAAACAAACAAGGGTCTTCCTAAAGGCGTCCTCGGCAAGCTCAGTTCCTGGAGGAGAGCCTGGGAGGGGCTGACCGGGATGAGCTGAGCATGACCGTGGCTTGGAGGCATCAGAGGTCACCTCACAGAAGAGGGTACACCTCGCAGTCCCCCCTGGAGACAAATTTTACTGCTTCCAGCCGAGCTGCCATGATCCTATGCCAACGTCCCCAAGCAAGAAACAACAAATGCACGGAACTCTGTGGAATTTCTCCCCCCCCACCCTCCCCCAGTCTACTTTGCCTCCTGCTTTAGCCAGCTCTCAGAAAATCTAGTGACGGCCATACCGGGGTGGGAAAATCAGGTGGAAACCCATGTCTTCTAAGAAAGAGGAAAATGTTTCCCACTTACATTGCTAATGAGTTTCTCCAAGTTTATGACTCTCTTCTCCTGCCCCTCAGGGACAGTGATGCTCGGGCTCCCCAATGCCCCTCCCTTAATCCCATACCCCTCCAGCACTGGTATTCCAGGCCCTCAAGCACACCCATCGGCCCTGAGGAAGAAAACCTTCCCTCCGGGGTAGCCCTACGAAGTGTCTAGGGTCTGCAGCGCCTCCATCCTGTGGCTCCCGTGCCCAGACAATGCACTAAGCTAGCCTGGGAAGGAAAACTTGCAAAGAAGCATCAAGAACGTCCATGCAGAACTCCCACCCTACACTTGGGATCTGCTTTCAAGTTCCCAAAAGGTGGATCCATCCCCTTCAAGGCACTCGATGCACTAAGGACAAGTGCAAAAAAGAGTTTAAACCCATCAACTAATGGACACCCAAGTCTGCAACTGCAAGCCCCTCAAGCCAGTAGCTACTTTCACAATAACCAGGAAACAGCACCCCGCCAGTCCGCAGCTGGCCCCCACTTCCTCATCCACGGAGCAGGCCCAGCGTCCTGATGCGTAGGGGACCGCAGAATGACCAGCTCAGGGGCCCGAGTCGCCACGGATGCATCCAGTTTAAGCACATAAAGTGAGAATTAATCCCAGACCAGCTGGGGCGGCAGAAGGCCACCCCCATTCCTCCAGTGTCCAGTCATTTCAAGAGGTCTTGAAACTGCCAGGAAAAGAAGAGAAAATGTCTCACCTGAAAGCCCCCCAGGGGCCAGATAATTCGTTCCCCCTGTTTCAGCGGAGGAAGGCACAGCATCTGGACAGTCTGCTGTGGATTTGAAAAGGAGAGAGAAATAAATAAATACACAAATAAATAAATAAAAACACCAAGATTAATTTTTAAGCACATTCTAAACAGCATTAAAGAGAAACCACACATTCCAAACAGCTGACTCCCGCCGCGATGCTGATTATTAATGGTCTGCTCAGGCTTTGCTGCCCATCATAAGACAGACCACAGCACCTTGTCACCCGTCTGGGCTCTGGGCAGCCAGTTAATCATTAGTCAAGTCAGGCTTGATCACAGACTGGCTGGAATTTCTTTTATTGCAAATCCCCCATTGAGGAAACCAGGTAGTTCCCAAGGTCAAAGGACGCCTGGGTTCTTTTCTCAACCCCATTGCTGTCTGCCTACCAACCATCCCAGAGAAGATCAAGGGTGAAGCCTCCTTCCTCAGATCCCGTGGCCTCTCTGCCACTCCCCTAGACCAGTCTCTCCCTCATCTTGTGAAAGACAGACTTCCCAGTTCCTTTAGGCCTTTCTCAAGACTTCCCTTGGGCTGAATGAGGGGCCTTCTTTTTCCTTTTTTTTTAGATCTTATTTGAGAGAGAGTGGGAACACGAGTGTGGGGAGGGGCAGATGGAGAAAGCAGGCTCCCCCCACCACCGCTGAGCAGGGAGCCCAACGTGGGGCTCCATCCCAGGACCCCGGGATCATGACCTGAGCCCAAGGCAGACACTTAACCGATTGAGCCACCCAGGCACCCCTGCTTTTTCCTTTTTAATTGACGTACAAGAAGTATGGCAAAGCGTACAAATCTCAAGAACAACCCGGTGAATCCTACTCGTGTACACACCTGCGTAAAGCCACCACCAGATCAGGACAGAGAACATTCTCATGAAGGCTCCCAGCCGGAGGGGAAATGTTCTCCCTCCTTCCAGGCCTGGTCCAAACTCCTCATCTCTGGAAACCTTCCCGGGCAGCCCCAGACCTGCAAGGCTCCCTGCGCTCGGTTCCCATAAAATCTTTCTGGCACCCAGCACTTGGAGTTCCCTTCTGCTGTCTTCGCTGATGTACCTTCAGATCCCGTCTGCCCTAGCTAGACTAGAAGCTTCTCTTCAACATCTCTGTCACCCTCAGGTGCTCAGAATGGTGACCTAAATGTTAACGAGGATAATGACAATTCGGGCTGAAAAATAGACTCGACAACCTCCCTCCAAGCAACCAAACCAAAAAATAATGCCTCCGAACCACAACTAATTAGTCCCATGAAACAAAAACACACAAGACCCTTAAGCTCCGTCATGCACTATTGCCAATGCCAAACTTCCAGAGCCAGACAGAAAGGCCGGGCTTGGGAAAGGGGCTTCCCGGCTCCGCCCCAGCACACTAGGTCAGATGGTGCAATTCCAGCCCCCCAAGCACCCCAGGTCACCAGCAGGATGTCCCCGGGGTCCTACCAGTTTCCCACTGGACCCACTTGGCCACACTGGCATATAGGAACTCAAATGCACGGGCAGCCCAGAGGCAAGTACCCCATCAGCAGTCTCCATCTCCCGCCCCCCGCCAAAAAAGAGGTGGGGGGCTGAGCATGGCCTAAACGGGACCCCAAAACCGCCTCTGGGTTTCTGCCACCGGTTCCTCCAGCTACTAATCCCAGGGACCGCCCCCCTTCCCCACATTCCCTGGCATTCTCTCTCAGCCTGGAAGAACAACTTTTCAAGAATTCTCACCGGGGGAGGGGGGAGCGCAGGGGCAGCAGCGGTGGCCGGGGAGAGAGAAAAGACTGTGTGTAATCTCATTTTATCAGGGTAAAGTGTAATTCCTAACAGGAATATACAGTTTTACAGGATACACTTAATCAAATACAAAACAATAGGGGGAGCAGGAAATGGAGCCGCTTGTTAACTGGTGTAGACCCTGCACTTTCTAAACTACTTTGATGGCCTTCACCATGTTCTAGAGATAGGCTTTACCTACCCACAAGCGGAAGACACCCCCACGTTAAACATGATGACTGATCCACGGCCACGGCGCCCCGCCTTCCTCCAGCTTCGGCTGGCTGAATCCCAGGGGCGAAGTGTGTGTGTGTTTCAAAGGAAGGGCCCAGCATCTCGGGGCAGAGCTGGGACCACATTCAGGGTGTCAGCCCGGCTCAGATCAAAGGTAAGCCAGCTCCTCAGCGGCAACCACAAGCGTTTTTATGAAATGGTGCTCTGCCCTTCTGCAGAGCCTTTGATCTCAGGAGGGATTTACAAACATTAATTAGGCCTCCCTACCACCCCTGTGAAGTAGCAAAATATACCTGTTCAACCCGCACCCGGGTAAACTGAGGCGTCACTGACAGCCCAAGGGGCCACCCAGTGAGCTGGGCCACGCCCAAGAGTTCGGTGCTCATCGCGCCCATCCCACAGCTCTCCCTCCACAGGCATCCCCAGTCCATAGTCAGGCTGAGACAGTCCCAGCATCCAGACTGGCCTCGAGCTACCACCAGGCTCGTAAAGGTCAAAGAGGCCACACCTCCATCCCTCACGCACTAAAAAGCTCCAGCGAGCTAGACCTCCGAAGTTAGCGTCTCAGCCTCCGCCTTGTGTCCTTGGCTCTCCAGAGCCCAGGCTGCACACGCACAGAAGTTCTAGGCCATTCCTGGCTCTCATCCATCGTTAAACATTACCAAGCGCCCAGTAAGTGCTGGGTTCTCTGGAAGGAAAACAGTCCTTCAAAGACACAAACCTGGGGACCAGCCAAGGAATGAGCTGTTCAGAGGGGGTACAAGGTGAGGGAGCTGGGGATCCCACTTCTCTTACCAAGAAAGAAATGGTTCCAGGAGAGCCTGGATGTTCTGACAACTTAGTTCTGAGCTTCTTAAGTGGCACCAGGGCCAGAGGAACCCCATCCCCGCTCCCCCAACTACAGCCTTACCCTCAATGTCCCAGCTCTGGCCCCAACCACAACTCAGACGAACCCTGGGTACAGCACAATCCACCGCATTGGAATCATTCACATTTTTAGGCAGGCACATCATCAGGCCCCGTAGAATGAATGAACGAACCAATTAATGAGCAAATGAATGAATCATCTAACTCTTTTAACTCTTTGATCATCTGGACTTAAAGAGGTTCAGAAAAGTTAAGAGGCGTGAGTTAAGAGGTAAAAACAGGGCTAGATCCCAGACTTCTCAACTACGCTTCGGAGGCTTGATCCACCAAATGGGTACTGATCACCTGGGTCCCCAGCCTACTCAAGTCGTGTCTCCAGCAACACCCCTCCCACCGCCAGCCATTCAAGCCGTCTACGCCATCAGATACAGAGGACACAGGGAGCAGAGCCCCCAGAGCAGTCCCCTCAGCATCCATACACCGACTTCTACTTTGAAACAGCATGTCCTTATCCCTTGTGGGAGGGGAGGGAGTCTTCTTGACTTCGAATAGCCCCAAGTCCCAGCTGCCACCCTGCCCCTAGGTTCACTTATGTCTCACTCTTTCCTGGAAGTTCCTGCTGGTTTGGGACCACCCAGCACCCAGGTCTACAAAGCTCAGGCCCTACCAGAGGCTACCGCGGGATGGCCTGAACCACAGCAAAATGAGAGCTCCCAGCTTTAAGCCCCGGAGTTCCTCCAAAGGCTGCAGAGGTACCAGGCCCCAGGTCCCTTCCCACCACCTCTTCCAGAGCTGGAGACTTCCCAGAAGGGATTCCCTGAGGTGTGCGACTGGTTAAGATTTTAACAGTTGTCCATTGTAAAACCTTGCGACTGGTTCTCACCTAGTTACCCAAGACCAAAAATCCAGCCTAGGGCTCAGACGCTTAAGAACACAAGCAGCTGATCTCAATTCCCCAGCCCAGTACTCTCCTCCTTCCATATGGAAGGTGAAGACGAAAACCTGGGGCAGCATCCCACCTGTGTGTGTAACCTCAAAGCCCCAGCCCCTGCCCTGTCCCCAACCCCACCATTCCCAGACCTGGCCAGCCGCCAGGGTGTGAGGACAGTTCTTCCATGGGGGGACTTCGCCTGTTACCACCTCCTGTCCCTACACAACGGGGCCTTTTTACATTCCTTTTCTTTCTTTTGTTTTGTTTTAAACAAAACGTTTTGGGTGAGTAACCAGCTGTTTGAGTTTCCGATTGGCAGGTTAATCACTTCCTATTGGCTGATCTGGAAAACTTTTCTCCCCCGTGGAAATGGCACATTCCTGTCTTTGTGGCTTCTCTGTTTACACACATTTTGCTACCTAATGTCAACACTTGCTAATGAATAAATCTATCACTCCACTCACTGAAAATGAGGTCCTGGCCCAGCAGAAGGACTGCCTGCATCCTGTGAACGGATTTATCCTGGTGTCTCGGCAGGAGACCCAAGACAGCGTGGCCCTCCCTTTTTTTAAGAGGTTTCTGGGAGCATTTATTGACCGCCCCCCCAGCAATCTTGACTCCTGGGGCCAAGGTAGTTGACTGATCTTTCTCTCGGTTAAGGAACCCCTCCAGATGGGAAGGATACAGAAGTTAAAACCAGAACAGGGCAGAGATGGCCCCTTGTAGGACGAACCTCATGAAAGAACCCTGGGTCTTGATGTCAAAGCCCAGTCAAGCTACATTCTTTGAGAAAACAGCGTTGTGACTTCAGTTAACGTTTGTTACAAATACAGAGAGCCGGTTATCTCCTCATTAATGACCATTTATCTGGTGTTTTGTAAATCGAAAGCAAAATATCACATGCTTTGCAGGCACTTATTAGACAGGCACCAGGCAGAGAGCAACGCCTCCCGACTTCAGGGAGCGGTGGAGTCCCGGGAGGGCTGGCTGCCAGCGCGGGCTTCGGTTACACCGTTCATTAAAGTATTTAATTTATGACAACGCCCAGCAAAACTTTTAATTAGTGGGGGGAAAGGCCCAACAGCCAAAACTCATGAGGTGGAAGGACTTGTGGAATTCCGAGAGAGAAATGGGGCCCAACCCTTCACGTCTCCTGCGCCCAGAACCCTGGCAAAACAAAAATGTCACAAGGGTTTGCATTCTTCAGGTACCAGTAGGTGGGCCTGAAGGCCGGAAGTTACAATCGGTACTTTTCGGCTGGTGAATCCTCCCCCCCGCCCCCACTGTGGAAGAAGGGGCTCTAGGGCACCGGGGCCCATCGGGGTTGGCACTCCCAAGCCCCAGTTTCGCTGCCCCGCTGCCCCCTGGCCCTGCGTGCTCCATAGGGTGAGCCCCTGCCCCGCCAGCCAGCAGCTGAAAGCAGAGGACCGCAACGGGGCTAGTACCAGTCTCAAATGGGCTTTTACTCTGGCTCCACGCCACCCAGTGACAAAGCAACAGGCAGGCAGAGCTGTGCTAAAAACTTGTGTAGTCCCTACCAAGAATTCTGAGAAAACCCAGGGCCGAAGTGACTTGCAGGTGTGCTCTGCTTCCATCGCCTTGACTTCTTAAATTTTCTAATCTCTTGCTTCCAACCAAAGCCTTCTCTGCACCTTTGAAACTGTCTTCCCTCTCATCGAATTATCCATTCGTCTCACTGACTCGCTGGCACAAAGTCTCTGCATTTTCCCATCAACCTGTCCTATTTGGCGCTCGAGACACTCTGCGTGGATCAAATTCCACGTGTTAAAGCTGAGCCAACTCTGGTGAGAGTGAAAATACATTAATAAAAAAAAAAGGAACAAAACGTAAAGATCATCTAGGAACACCTCTGCAAAAAAGAAAATCTAGAGAGAGCGAGCCACACGCACGCACGCACGCACACACACACCTCCCTCTCCAGCCACAACAAAAACAGAAAAATCCACCAAACTTCCAACAGAGGAAGCCCAGAATCACCTCGGGGCAAGCCCAGCGCCTCCCCAAAGCCGCTGCCCCGACCTAAAAATCCGCGTTCTAGAGGCTCCGTTTCTAACTTAAGATAGGAAGGATATTTTTAAAATCATCCACTCACCAGTTGGTTTGAGAAAATCCATCGGGTATCTGGAGTAAGGAGGAGGGGGAGACTCTGGAATTAAAAAAGTAAGAGAAAATAAAGGCCGAGCCATGAGAAAGAGAGATAGAAACTTATGATAACAGAGGCATTCTTTTAGCCCAACTGTTTGTCTTAGCTGTGGGGGTTGGAGGCAGGGCCGCGAGGCGGTGATTGCCTTGATATTTAGCTGTCAGATAAACAAAAGAGGCCGCCTGGCGCCAGCCTCGCCGCTCCGCTCCTCCACGTCTGCAGCCGCCGCCGCCGCCGCCGCGCTCCGCCGGCCCCGCTGGAAAGCACCGGCTCGGCCCGGGCCGCGCACTTCCCAGTTCACGGGGCGGGGAGCGACAAAGCCCCCTCCCTGTCCCCCGACCCTTCAGGGCCCGCCCCCCCCCCCCCCCCCCGCCGGGCGCCCCCCCCCCCCCCCCCCCCCCCCCCCCCCCCCGCCGCCGCACACCCGCGCAGAAACTCGGGGATCCCCTTTACCAGCCCACCCGGGAGACGCGCCCCAAGTGCGCTGGTGAACTTGGATCTGCGGGAGCCCGAGACACATCCCCCGCCGCGCACAGAGACGTGGAGGAACGGGAAGCGGGGGAGGAGGCTGAGACAAGATCGAGCGAGAGAGGCTGGGGTCTCAGAAGCGAAGCCAAGGCCCCGGCGCAGTAAGGGGCGACCAAGGCTCGGAGGAGCTGGGGACAGACCATCCTGGAGTCAAGTCTGTGCTTTACTGTACTGGAAGAAAGGAAGAAGTTGGGGACACCCGACTTCTGACCACTGGCTCTTTTCCATCCTGGCTGGCGGACTTGAGAGGAGATACCCAGTTGGGCCTCCCATCCTACCCCTCTTTGCCCCAAGACCCCAGGGCTGCGCGGCCAGGGAGTATCCCGACGTGACTCTCCTTATTTACTGAAGGCACAGACACTTCCAGCCTCTACGACTCGCTTCTCCCAACCTTCCTTGGCGGGCTTGGACCGAATCCAACTCGGCCACACACCTCAACGCTTTTCCGGGTGCACGGGAGGCGTGACCCCACTTCTCTCCGCACCCCCTAGCTGCTGTGGAAATGAAGGCAACTCATTTTTAACTGCGTGTCTGTGGAGCGTGTGCCTGAGTGTGTGCCTGTGGAGTGTGTGCCCACCTAGGGGCAGCAAAGGAGAAAGACCTGGAAGGGAACCCCCAGGGAATGCCCTTGCAGTTTCCCCGTGTCCTTTCTCTACTTTTGTCCCCAAAGTCTCTTCCCAGGAGGGGATGTACACCCCTCCCCGAGGGGGCTGCGCGCGCCCGCGCGCGCACACACACACACACACAGCCCCGAGGGGAAAGGGGGTTCTTCCACCACCAGAGCGCCAGGGGAAGGGAAAGGAACGGGGTGAGCGCGGAACAACTTCTTACCTAGTTCGCAGAGTCGGCTAAGGTGATGGGGGTTGCAGCACACCAGCTCGGGGTTGATCTTCCCGTAAGATTCACAGCAACACAGCCTCTTGACTTCCGAGGAATGCCTGAGATCCGGCCACCTGAACACTTTGCACAGCAGGAGGGGGAGCGAGTAGGACGAGGGCGGCTGCGCGGGCTGCGAGCCGGCGGGCGCCCCCAGGCCCAGCCTGCAGTCCAGGCGGCCGGGCAGCAGGAGGCACGCGGTGCGCGTACCGCCGCGGGACTCCACGGCCTGGAGCAGCAGCTCCAACTGCCGTTCCTTCAGTTTCTTAAGCACTGAGTGCGTGAGCGCCTTCAGATCCGCCTCGGCGCCCCCGGCCGCGCCGGCGCCCGTGGCTGGGGGGTGGGGATGGTGGTGACCTTTGGCACCTCGGACCGCCTTGCCCAGGCAGCAGCCAGCCCTGCCCGAGCCGCCGCCACCGGCCCCATGCGCCCGGCCGTCCGTCGCCCCTTCTCCCCGCAGCTCGCCTCCTCCTCCGCCTCCCCCCGCGCCCTCCTCCTCGTCCTCGCCGCCGGGCGCACGGCTCCTCCAGAGACGCCGGACGAGCGCAGATCGTTTGGTCCTGAACATGCGGGGCGAGGAGGCGAGGAGAAAAGTCGTTTGCCGGCTAAGGAGCGAACATGACCTCCGCACACCATGAAGAAGTCGGGCGCCGAGTTGGGGCAGCAGGCGCAGGCGACAGCAGCAGCAGCAGGGGCCCGGGCAGGAGCGGCGGCGGCCCGAGGGGCGCTCCGTGGCATGCGCCAGTCTCCCGGAGGCCGGGGCGCGCGCGGGGGCCCGGGGGCGCCCGCCGGGGCTCGGGGGCCTGCGCTCTGGCTGCCCCACCCCGCGCGGCCCGCGCCGTGCGCGGCTCTCGGGCCCCGGCGCACCCCGGAGGAACGCGGCCGCCGCTTCCCTGGGGGCGGCGAAGCCTGCCCCGGTCGGCGCCTCCCAAAAAAGAGGCCCCCCCCGCAGCGGCTCCCGAGTGTCGGGCTCGCCAGCCTCGGCTTCCTACATGGAAGATCCGCGGGGGCAAAAAACGAAAGGCGTTCGGCTGGGCTGCTGGAGGGAGGAAAAAGCCTCTTTCCCCCTTGCTAAGCAACTTAATTTGGGGGTGGGGAGAACAGGCAATTAAAAAAAAAAAAAGCAGGCACGCGATTTATTTTTTTCCTCTATATCCTTAGTAACCGGATCTCCTCGAATTCCGTGCACACGAAGACTCGGGGGAGGGGGCCGAGTGGACTTCACCCCGCATGAGATGTTAAGACAGCTCTCAAAAATCTAAGAACCAAACATGCAAAGCCCAAAATTAAAAACACCACCTCCTCGCACCCCCGGAGGTCTGGGGGTGTCCGGCTGGAGCTGGGGTTTAAAAAAAGAAAATGTTTACAAAGTAGAACAAGACGTTCGAGAGGTGGAAAAAAACGTATCCACGAGTTACATCCCCCTTTTTTCCTTGCAGAGCCCCGCTGGTCTTCCTCTCCTTTTCTTCTGCCAAGGAAAAAAAAAAAATCGTATATTTTTTTAATCCACAGAAAGCTCTGGCTAGGCTGCTTCAATCCTCGGCATCTGGGTGTTTTAGGGGAGTCTGGTCTTTCCTCCTGCGCTCCCGGGGGCCCCGGTCCTCGGCGGGGACTTCCTCGGGGCTGGCGGGGGCGCAGGGGCAGAAGATGCTGCGGCGGCGGCTGCGCCCGGCGGGGCTGACAGCGCGGGGGAGGGCGGCGCGGCGGCGGCGGCGGGCCCCTGGCGGGTCGCGCGCTCTCGCCCTCCTGGGCGCAAGCTGCTCACTAATGCGGGGGCCGCCGGCGCCCCCTCCCCCGGCCGCGGCTGGCCGCCGGGACTCCCCGCAGGAGCTGCTCGCCGCGACCCGGCTGCGGCGGCAAAGGAGGCCCGGGTGTCCTCACGCCGCCTCCTCCACCGAGACTCTCCTCGTCGCGCCCGGGAGCCTCCTTGTCCCCCGTCCGCCCTCTCCTGGCGCTCGGGTCCTTCTGCCGCCGCCGGGGGCTCGCCGCGCCGCACTCAGGGTCTCCCGGGCCGGACGCTCGGCAGTTCGGCGCCGGCGGGCTGGCTCTGTCTCGGGCAGCTCTCTCCCGCGCGGCGAGCGGACCGAGCACGGCGCCCGGCTGGCTCGGCTGGCGCGGCTCGGGAACAGGGTGCTCCTTGCGCCGAGCGAGTGAGCGAGTGTGCCCGCGGCTCGCCGCCTCCCGCAAGGCCTCCCGCCCCCGCCCCCTTCCCTCCCCCTTCCACCCCCTTCGCTCCCCCGCCCCCAGCCGCCGCCGCCGCCGCCGCCTCCTCCTCCCCGCCCCCCGCTCCCCCACCTCGGGCCCTCTGCTCTGCTGGTTCCACTGCGCAGTGGCGCGCCCGGCTCCGGCCTCGTCACGTGGCCGTCTAGACACCCTGTCGCTTTAAAAAAAAAAAAAGGCGATTGTGTTTCGCAAACAACAGATCGGGTTTCTAAAAGCTATTTCTCCCCCCGCCCCCCCGCCACCGCCACCCCCTCCCCGATCTGCAGAGGGGGGACCACTCTGGGGGGGAGGCGGGTAAAGGTGGGGAGCTGAGCAGCTCCCAGAATCGACTGAGACCTGGCAGATCGGAGGAGAAATGGGAAGACCCAAAAGCGCCGAGCGGGCTTTGCCGGCGGGTTTTGGAGCGGAACGAACCGGTCGGTGGCCCGATTTAGACCCAGCCCCGGGAGCTTCGCAGTGGCTGTCCCGCGGGCGCTCGCCGCAGCGCTTCATTCATTCGTTTTGTTTTAAAGGCCCTGGCGGCGGATCCCCTGGCCGCGCGGGAGGAAAGGGGGAGGAGAGCGCTGTCTCCGTTTAAAAGACATTTACACCGGACTGGACCGAGGCCCTGGGAAGTGTGCGCTGGAGGGAACAGCCGGGCCGCCGAGGGCGGGGAGGCGGCGCGAATGTGACCTCAGCGGCGGTCGCGCGCTCCCTCCCGCCCTCTCCCGCTCCGGGCTCGGGTTTCTAGGACTGCCTGGAGAAGTGTGTCTTATGCACAGCTCTGGAATGCATTTGGCCGCCTGACGAGCTGCGAGGGGCAGCATCCTGGCGGGAGAAGGGGCGGGGGCGGGGGGGTGGCGCTCGGGCCCGCCGCCGGCAGGTTTCCTCCGGAGCCCGGAAGACCTCCGGCACCCCGCCTCCCGGCGCGCGAAGGTTACCTTTCCGAGCAGACCTGCCTAGGGCATGCATATGCATGCACGGCCTGTTTCTGCGCCCTTCTCGGCCCCGTAGCCTTCAAGGTGCTTAGGGTCATAGAGTTTATCCCCCTGACCCCGGGTTCGGGAGAAGGCCAGACCCAGCTGGCAGGTTACTTCAAGGAAGTCGGTAAGGCCCTCGGTAGGGCACAGGACCAAAATGCGTTTATTTCGTGAAAGCTGATGGTCCTGAGAGACGAAATGATTTAAATATATACACATCACTATTGACGAGGCCACTCGTTGGCATGGTGATCCAACCTCACAAATTATTCAGTGAAATAAAAAAATTTTAAAGTCATTTACAATTGTGATATCAGGACAATAATGAAACTCATGGAGATGAGATGAACGATGAATCTTTATAAAAGGTGAAATGTACTATTTTCATTATCCCGGCTAAGTTATACGTTCTTAGAAGGAAAAGGGGCGGATGAATCTTAGCTTTACAGCCCCCTCCCCTCCAGCAACTTCAGAGGCCTATGACTTAACAGTACATGCTTAATAAACACTTAGGAATCAACGGAGGACGTCGCAAAGGGGCATTTGGATCACTCCCCCCAAATCTAACAAAAGCACCTTGGAGGTAAAAATGTGAGAGAAAATCAGCAACATTGATTACACGATCATCTCCAGGCGAGGGAGCCCTGAAGCTTATCGACAATAAGACACGGGGTGCCCAACAGAGCAGAAATGTGTGTAGGGCCGGGCAGAAGCGGGCATTCTAAACATTGACTTTGTAAGACCACATAGCTGCAATTGTATAAGGTCATAATTTTATTGTAAGTAAAAATGTTGCCTATTGAAAATGGCATTGAGACTGTGTGTGTGTGTTGGGAGGGGGGAGGCTTTGTAAAGAGGCACCTTGCAAAGACAGCAGCCAAGAAAGCCCAGGAGGAAATGGTCGAAGGGGAGGTTTGGCTCTGGGTGATCCCATCATCACAGGTGGGAAAGACAAAAGAGACAGAAATAAGATTTCTGGGAAATGTATAATATACTCACCTTAGAAAGGCTTATTAAGAATCCCAGACTGGAAGTCAGAAAACCTGATTCCAGGCTGGGGCTCTGCCCTCACTGGTGAAATAACTTGCACCAGTGGGGATCCTCACTTGGCAGGGATTAAAAAGCTTTCTGGGCCAGTTTCCTGCCCTCTCAGGGTCCCATTCCCTCTCACTGCTCTGGGCCTCGCTAGATCTTTGCTTTTCAAGAGAGGCTAGGCGAGGCTGCAAAGTGACAAGAAGACATAAATAAACAGAGAAATCAAATGTCATCATTCTAATTAAGCATCTTGGCTAAATGGAGAATGTGAGGACTCTTTTAGAAATCTGGCCAATGGTGCTAATACTCTGTGATGAGAGGCCAGAGCACACACACAAGGCAGGTAGGCTTAGTGGGTGTTTCAGGAGCTGAATCTGACGTCACGGCTTGTCTGAGTAGAACATGCATATACTTGCAGAGCTATGTTCCCATATAGTGTAATTGTGGGTGTTTTAATTCAGGCGTCACCTCTATCTTACCTCTGTACATGGCTTTCCTCCATTTTACTACCCTAGGTAGATGATGGGTGGGATGCTGGGCAAGTCGCTACAATGATTGGTGCTACTTTATGTCTCCCTGGCATCCCCTGAATCAGTTAACATCCCGAGCCTTCCTGAGAGCCAGCCCCACCCCGCTGCATTCTTGTTCCTTTCCTTTCCAAGAAAGAAGCCGGGCCATGGAGGAACTCCTGGCTGGCTGGTGTGCCTAGAAAGGGAGTTCCTTTCCTTTCCACGGGCGCAAATGAGACTGACAAGCACCCCGTTTCAAACTATTCTGATCCTTTAAAAAAAAAAAAAAAAGTTTAGGAGTTCACCAAACTATTGTGAATGAGTTTGATTCTAATCACTTGCTGGCAGGGAATATGGAATAAAATCTCTCATTTGCAGTTGTTTATTTCCTGTTGTGGCTTCTATTTTCATCTTTTAGTCACTTTGGTGATAGTAATCAAACCCTAATCATGGTGCAGCCACAAGTCACAGAGACCAAAATAACTTGCAGCAGAGTTCTGACAAACAAGGATGGAGTCAGCTAAAGACCTGGCTACTTAATCACTGGCCACTGGCCCCCGGAGGACTGCGGGGGGCTGCCACTTGACTGAGCGCCGGCTAGGCATCTAGAGGCGGGAGGAAGCCGGAGGGAAGCGGCTCCAAGGCCCCTGGGCTCTGAGCAGTCAGGGCCCCAGAGTGCATGAGGAGAAGCAGGTGGACCCTCCACAGCTGTCAGGGAGGGAAAGAGGGAGCGAGAGATCATCTGCAAACTCCACGCCTACAACCAACCCTCAGCTAAAGCCAAAAGACTGCTGCCTGAGGAAGCCAGGCTTCTTCCTTTCGGTCCTTTTCTCCTTTCCAGCCGTTCCGGGAAGAGAGGGGCAGAGGCCCCAAAGCACATGTGGGTGGGTGTGTGCTGGTAGGGCTGAGGACAGGGGTGAGGCAGGGCCTCGAAGAAGCCAAAAGAAGAAACCATCGAAGAGGCCAAAAAAGTGTTGGAAAATATCGACATTTCTTGCACAACCGTCCCCTGCAAAATGTGTGAGTGAGCTCTAAACCATCCTGAGCTGGCAGCAAGACAGATGGAAGCAATGGTTCATGCACGGAAGACCGCATGAGTGAGGCCGATGCGACAATCAGCACTTCTTGGCTCATCTTAGAAGAACAAGAACGTAAGTGAATGAAAATGCATCTAATTCACAATCAAATAGAGATGCTATACGCCCCGACTTCATCCAATATTCTTGTAGCACAGACACGCTGTCAGCTGATCCATAACATTTGCCAGGATGAGAAGAACATTGTTATGGAGGAACGAGAGAAACATCCACAAAAAGTAAAGATCGAGGACCATGGAGCCATCCAGATACACAGTCACATATAGATACGGTTTCCTCCAGGGAGGGGCACTGGTCAGCTGACGAACAGCGCCCGGTGGGAAACCACCGCATAGAACTTTGTGTACCTTTATGAGGTTTGCACCATGTGAATGTGTTACTTATTCAAAAAAATACAAATTTCACGATTTTTTTTCTTTTTTTTTTTTAGAAATCCCTGCCTGCTTTTCTCATTTCCTGAAATTTGCTGTTCTGATGTCCTTGAAGAAAGAGGACTCGTTGGCAAGGTCCCACGTGGAAGTGAGGCTGTAGACAGCTTCTCTCTCTGTGGGGCAGTTACTACAGGAAGGCTGATGACAACAGAGGCCAATGTGTCATCCCAGACGGCATGGGTGGAGGCTGCCTCGTCATGACCCTGGCAAGAGTCAGTGAGGAAACACGCCAGTCCTAATCAAAAGTCATTCTAGATATCAGTCAGGTGCAAGTCCTAACCCGGGACGGATGGCCTCATAAATACTGATGTCGCGACGACCAGAAGCACAGGAAGGAGCCTGCCCCATCTGAAAACGTGAGAGCTTTGCTTTTTGGAACAGAAACGTGTTCACATGCCTCTCCATCCATTCAGCCAGCATTGATTCAAGACCTGGTGCCAGGCACCAGGGGAGACCGCTGAGGGATCTGAGGGTGGTACCAAAGAGCCTCTGCCCTCGAGAAGTGCATGATCTAGAACGGGGCTAGAAATAGGGAAATAATCAACCCTCACCAAATGTGACCAAAGCTCCCCCCTCCCCCCACAGTAAGAACGCATGCACTTGCTCCGAGAACGGAAAACCAAGCCATTTATTCTGTCTGGGAGGGAGGGGTGTCGAAAGGTTTCTCAAAGAAAGAAATATTTTAGACTAGATGGGCTGAGCTGACTAACCAGGTAGAGATGCTCAAGGTACGAACGGTCACATTCAGAAGGAAAACACGAAAGAAAGAAACGAATTGTAGTTTTCTGTCAACTTTGAGCTAACTCCTCAAAACCTCAAAAACATGCTTGTCACTGCAAGTGTACAACTTTGTCTAGGAATAGCCCTGAGCCTCAGGAAGTCCGTGATGGAGGTGAGGCCCCTGCCATGGGTGTTCTGGGGATCATCTCCCTCAGAATAAAGTTTTCTTCGTAGAAAGGAATGGCAGGACCCACATTAGAACGTCTGCAGTTACAGAAAAGCTTCTCCTCAAATAACTGGAAAAATTTCCATGATCTGCCCTTCTCAGATCAACGCTTGGGCCTCCCTCCTGTGAGGACTGGTTCGTGTCAGGAAACGATACCAGTTTCAACACAAGAGGAAGGGAGCCTCGCAGCGAAGCAGGCCTTTGACAGCTCAGTAATGGGAGTTCTTAGATAATGCTCTCAAGTGCCAGCAACAACAAATTACTATTCCCCACTGCGGTATAGACAGACATAACAATTTGGATGAATTGCACAGGCACTAAAAAAATAGGATTTTATTTATTTATTTATTTATTTATTAAAGATTTTATTTATTTATTTGACAGAGAGAGACAGAGCAAGAGAAGGAACACAAGCAGGGGGAGCGAGAGAGGGGGAAGCAGGCCTCCCGCTGAGCGGGGAGCCCTACCTGGAATTCATCCCAGGCCCCTGGGACCATGACCCGAGCCGAAGGTAGACGCCTAACGACTGAGCCACCCAGGCGCCCCCAAAAAATATGATTTTAAAGACAGCAAAGCTTGGGGCGCCTGGGTGGCTCAGTCGTTAGGCGTCTGCCTTCGGCTCAGGTCATGACCCCAGGGTCCTGGGATTAGTCCCAGGTAGGGCTCCCTGCTCAGCGGGAAGCCTGCTTCTGCCCCTCCTTCTGCCTCTGCCCCCCACTCATGCTCGCTCGCCCTCTCTCTCTCTCTCAAATAAATAAATAAATTTAAAAAAATATTTAAAATGAATAAATAAAGATCACAAATCAGGGAAATAAACGTTGAGCATAACTCGCATGCACCCTGATGAGCCCTGGAGTTATTGCCCCGCTGTCCAGGCCTCAGGCGGGGGTTTCTTCATTCGGGCTTCCATTTTGACCTCAAACTTTCTTTTTTTTTTTTTTTTTTTAAAGATTTTATTTATTCATTTGAGAGAGAGAATGAGAGACAGAGAGCATGAGAGGGAGGAGGGTCAGAGGGAGAAGCAGACTCCCTGCCGAGCAGGGAGCCCGATGCGGGACTCGATCCCGGGACTCCAGGATCATGACCTGAGCCGAAGGCAGTTGCTTAACCAACTGAGCCACCCAGGCGCCCTGACCTCAAACTTTCTACCTGGGTTCTTCTTTCCAGATCCTCTCTTCTCTCAGGCAGAAGACCCTGAGGGCAAAGCGTCCCCTGATGGGAACTGAAACTACCCCCTCAAGCTAGAAAGGACTGCCGGGAGCCAGCAAGACCCCACCCAAGATTGACTCCAAGACCTTGAACGATTTGACCTTTACTGTCTACCTGCAAGTACTGGCCCACCTTTGCCCCACCTGGTCCTTGCATAAACCTGAAAGTATTTTCAGCCCTTGGGAGACAGTCTTTGAGATACTCATCCTACCTCTTCCCAGGACTGGCCTCACTGAAATAAATTCTTATTTCACCACCCCCCATTCCTCTGCCTTTGGATTTTTGACAGTGGGGAGTGGCTGAACATGATCTGTGTGGGGACCCCCCCCCACAGTCACGTGCTCTTGCACCCCTGTGCCCTGGCTACAAAGCCACACTGGAAACAGATTTCCCCTCCCACCAAAAAAAAAAACCAAAAAAACAAAAACCCAGATTCCCAGCTCCTGGTCGAATTGGATTACCAAATTAACCTTAGCTGTTTTCTGATCCCCTCCCCCCCACCCCATTTTTATCTTTCCCATTCCAGAAGTCATTAGGAGATGAATTTGGTGCTCATTTCTGCCTTGTAAGTGCTGGGTAGGATCCAAGTAACGAGACATCTGGTAATGGTGAATCAGCCCCGGCCGCATGCAGAAGGGGTGAATGATGTCTGTAGCAGAGCAGAAGAGTCATGGTGACCACACACGCTGGTCCTGGCACGTTCTGGGACCCACCAAAGGAGCCCGGCCCCATGAGTGATGGTGAAGGCATTTCCACTGGTGCGGACCTACTGGAGCGGAAGGGACCCTCAGCCCGGTTGTAGGATCAAATATACTTTTCTGCCATGACTAGCTTCGAAGCCCTAGGAAAGCCTGTTTCCGTAGTCTGTCTGCTTTCCTCATACAACAAACACTGAATTAACAACATCTTGAGTGTGCCAGACCTGGTGTGAGGCTCCCAGCACAAAGCCCTCACCCCGGGGTTGCTGGGATGAGGCCCGGTCGCCGCACCAGCACAAGCAGTATGTAAACGAGGTCGTATACAGATGCTAATTATCATGATTATCATGGATTCCGAGGTCGGGGGGCCGGCCCCTAAGCTCGTTTTGCCTAACCTTCCCGGTAGGAAATGAAATTTTACCGGCGATCAGTGTCCTAGGGATAGGGTAATGAAGAAGGAAGCCATTTTTCTCGTGTCTGGGGCTTTTGTGGGTTTCCCTAGGACCAGTCGGGACAGTGTCAAAGAAGCAAGGCCAGCATTAGAGTTTAAATTTAAACAACCAACCCAATAAGCCTGGGAAGTTGTTTTCCTACAATGAGAGAGGGAGAACACAATAAAAAGAGTTTCTCGTTCTTTTCTAGCATGACTATGAGTCAGAAACATTTTCCTATGTCCTAGAAATAACTTTGTTGGGAATTATGACGGGCAAGGAGGAGGAAGTAAGAAGACGGCCACCTTCTTTGGGGAAGGAGATGCCCAGCGGGCAGGGATGCCGCCCTGCGGAGTTCAGCCTTGATCCCCCACCAAACCCCATGAACGTTTGTTGTGAAGGTTTTCCAGGTCGGGGAAACACGATGTGATTTAGCATTGCTTGTCTGGTCGTCGGTAAGAGTTGATCAGAAAGTTGCAGTAATGTGAGAGCTAGCAACGGTTTTCAGGGTTACCTGGCCCAGATTCCTAACGTAGTGTGTTTTTTTCAAATGCTTAATTATTCGTTATTTTTAGTTCTCTTTTTCTATTTTATTGATCTTCGGATAGGTAACATATGCATGGTGGGACACAATTCGGAGAGTCCAAAAGGGCACGAAGAGGAAGAGTAAGGTTTCCTTCTACCCAGGCCCCGGCCACACACACTCCCCTCACCCCTCACCACCCCCGCTGCCGGGAGGCAGCCCTCATTACAGCCAAAGATGCAGAAACTGAGTCAGATGCCAAGGCTCACCTGTGCTTTGAATGGCAGCCCCACAGAGCCACCTGCCTGTGTGACATCTCCCCTTGGATGTCTCAAAGGTGAGCTCAAGCTTCTGTCCCAAACAAGGGGTCTTCTTCCCAGAACCTGTTTCTCCTCCAGAGCTTTGCCCTCAGAAAGCCCACCCACCTCTGTCCAGTGGTGGGAATCCGTCTTTCTCCCTCATTTCATATCCAAACTAGCCTTCAACACCTTGTCAATTTTACCTTCAAGATGTCCCTCAACCCCTCTGCTTTTCCCCAGGTCCTCCCACTGCAACCAGCACCAACACAGGCCACCAACAGTCTCTGGTGAGTGGTGCACGCAGTGCTTTCTTCACTTCACTCTTCCCTCAGATCCACTGCTGAGGTGGGTCTCAGTGCTGGCCTGACTACACCACCACTCGACAGTCTTCCTACAACCCGTGGAAGAAAGACAAAATTCCCTTCCTTGGCCTATAAGCCTTGGGTGACGTGGTGCCCCTCCTTCCCCTTGCTGTCACCTCAGTGTCTTCCTTCTACCACAGGGCCTCTGCACATGCTGTCTCTCAGCCTGAAATGTTCCTCTGTCCTCTCCTAAGGCTCTTCCGGGCTCCCAGTCTTTGAGATCAGGTCACCCCGCCCATCCCTATGCCCCTTCAGAGCCCCAGGCATCTCCATCTGGTAGCACTCACAACACCTGAACTTCTAGATTTAATTCTAATTCCTTGGTTAATGCCTGTCCTCCAACCCCCAGCTGTAAACTCCATGAGGGCAAGGGCTCTGCGTGACAGTACCTCAAGCACGTGACAGCATAGAATGGAGACAGTACCAGAGGAAGCACAAAGCACCCCAGCATTGGAGCCAGAAGTGATGTGTTCCAGGACCAAGTCTGTCACTGTTGGCTGTGTCACCTACGACCTCGATTTCCCTATAGATGAAATGGGGATAATAATACCAACATGAAATGGTCTTGAGATTAAATGAGTTCATTTATGTCCAAGAACACTGTAGAGATGGAGCTACAGAATCACGATGTAAAAAGAAACTCCAATCAGGCATTTCCGAGCCTAACATTGAATAGTGTCTGCCTCCACAGGCTGGTTGACCAGTAAGCGCTCTGTTTGTGCAATCACTGCTGGATGCATTCGTATAGTAAATTTGTTACTATTTCATGGTTATATATACACATACACAGCTCAGCTCTTTTTCTCGTTGAGCTAACAAGAGCATATTAAGTACAATCTCATGATGAAGATGGTGAAGAAACTGACACCAAAATAATCTGAAATTGATCGTTTGTTAAAATTGCACAAACACTTACTTTAAAAAAAAAAAAGAAAAAAGAAAAGGAAAGAAAAACTGCTAAAAGAGGCCTAGGGAAACAGATATAGTCTCACTTGTAAAAGCCCCAGAGTCCTAAACTGTTGACAAGGTTCTGGCCTTTCCAAAGGAGCCCCATGTTCCTTGCATGTGCTTTTGCATTTAACAGATCCTGATGCAAAGAGAGGGTGGTCTCAGGCAGTGGGTGGGGTTAGAGATCCCCATCTCTTCTAGCCCTCCTCAGGCTGAAGGGGAAGGCCTCCTCCTGGCACGTCAGTCTTCTGCTGGTTCTCTGTCAAGCCAGAGACACTCCAGAGGCACCTACTCTGAGTACTAAATCCCCGCAGGATGCCAGAGGAGGGTGGACACACCCATTCCATTTCCCACCCACCTCCCTCTACCCTGCCACGAATCACACTCACCCTTCACCCCAGCCAGTTGTCCCCCAATGTCCTCCACTGGCTTGAGAAATGCAGAAGTAGAAGAGCAGATTTTTTTTTTTTTTTTTAAAGATTTTATTTATTTATTTGACAGAGAGAGACACAGCGAGAGAGGGAACACAAGCAGGGGGAGTAGGAGAGGGAGAAGCAGGCTTCCTGTGGAGCAGGGAGCCCGATGCGGGGCTCGATCCCAGGACCCCGGGATCATGACCTGAGCCAAAGGCAGACGCTTACCGACTGAGCCACCCAAGCGCCCCGAAGAGCAGATTTTAAATCCCAGCCCGACTGGGGAAATTCAGGCCCCTGAAGATACTCAACACGTGCGTTCTCTTCCTCCTTCTCTCCAGCTAATGGATAGGGACCTCTGGGGGTATTTTCACCTTCCCAGAGAATACGCTCCATTGCTCCAGAATTCCACTGTCCTCTCTGCCTCCACACAGCCTTCCAGCCCAACACTCCATCTCTCATGGAATATTCTTTTTTTTTTTTTTAAGATTTTTATTTATTTATTTAACAGAGAGAGAGAGCACAAGCAGACAGAGCGGCAGACAGAGGGAGAGGGAGAGGGAGAAGCAGGCTCTCCACCGAGCAGGGAGCCCGATGCGGGGCTCGATCCCAGGCCCTGGGATCATGACCTGAGCCGAAGGCAGCCACTTAACCAACTGAGCCACCCAGGCGCCCCTCTCATGGAATATTCTTGACACTTCAAAGGATCTGGCCAGCACATAAGCCAGTGTGGCTGCATTCTTTAATTAATATTTATTGAGTGTCCCTATTAGGTGCCTGGCAAGCACAGTATGTAGCTAAAATATCTATTTCCTTTCCTCTCCAAGAAAGTACATTCCTGGACAACTCGGGAACGTTGGCAAGCCAAGTAAAGGGGCAGCACACACTGACAACAGCAAATCTGAGTTGGGAGTCAGGGAGGAGATTGAAGCAGTACACAGGGGTCAGCAGATAGGAGCTGGAGTCCTGGGGTCCCAACCTGGCTGTGGGACACCCAGCAGGTAGTGTCTCTTCTTAGAATCTATGTCCACACAAGTATGATTGATAATATCACCCTGTCTGCTTCCTAGGGATCTTGTAGAAACTAGGTGATATCATGTAAGTGATGCCTTTTGAAAAGTTTAATATACTATACGAATTCCAGATGTTTCCTCCCAAGTGAAATCTTTGGTGCCTTTCTTGGTAGACACAAAAATTAGATCAGGTTTAAAAGAAAGGAAACCCAGGGAGGTCAAAATCTGACAAATGCCAGTTTGAGCATCAGTTTAGATTCTGAAGCTCTGATCCAAACTGTGGAAGAGCTCCTTTATTCTTTAAAAAATACTAAATATGTTTATCTTCAGTTATAGGTATGTATATGTGTATTACATCCCCCCCCCCCCACACACACACATACATTTGGAAGAAGGGAGTCCTTTGGAGGTCCCTTTGCAAACACTGGAAGCTGCGTATCTACAAATGCAGAAAACTCTAGGCAGGTACAATACGAATGAATTAGACCATGAATTAATAAAATACAGTTAGGTGTGCAAACTTCAAAATTTTAATTTCATACAATCCTGGCAGACGTGTAAATTGGTATGGTCTTTCTGGACAGCAATAGATAATTTGAATCAAGCCTTAAAGGGGGTGCCTGGGTGGTTCAGTAGGTTAAGCATCGGCTTTCAGCTCAGGTCATGATCTCAGGGTCCTGAGATCGAGCCCCAAGTTGGGCTCCCTGCTCATGGGGAATCTGCCTCTCCCTCTGCTCAATCAATCAATCAAATCTTTTTAAAAATGTTCCTATTAATAAACAAAATGTGGTCTATACACACAGTGGGATATTATCCAGCCATAAAAAGGGAGGACATTTTCTGACATGTGCTACAACATGGATGAATCTTGAACCCATTATGCTATGTGAAATAAGCCAGTCACAAAAGTACAAATACTCTGTGACTTCATTGAATCTGAGGTACTTAGAGGAGTCAAATTCATAGAAACAGAAAGTCAAACAGAAGTAACAGGGGCTGGGGAGAGAAGCATATGGGGAGTTAGTGTTTAATGGGTACAGAGTTTCAGTTTTGCAAAATGAGGAAAGTTCTGGAGGTGGGTTGTGGCAATGGTTGCCCAACAGTGTGAATATACTTTAATGCCACTGAACCATACACTGAAAAATTGGTCAAGATGGTAAATCTGATGTTATGGATATTTCATCACAATTTTCTTTTCTTTTTAATTTTAAAGATTTTATTTATTTATTCGACAGAGAGAGAGAGAATGAGCAGGGGGGGCAGGGAGAGGGAGAAGCAGGCTCCCCACTGAGCAGGGACCCAGACGCGGGGCTCGATCCCAGGACCCCAGAATCATGACCTGAGCCAAAGGCAGATGCTTAGCCGACTGAGCCACCCAGGCCCCCTATTTTCACCACAATTTTATAAAGTCTTCCTAATTTATGACCCAGTAATCCATCTAAGAATGTATCCAAAGGACATAAACAGAAAAGACAGCAAAGATGTTTGCACAAGACTGTTGACTTAGGTCTTATTTTTGAAAAACTAGAAACAACCTAAGAGCAAAATAATAATAGTAAATAGATTATAGAATGTTAGGAAACACCAGGCAGCCATTAAAAAGCTTGCTTTAGAAGAATATATAATGACACGGCAAAATAGTCATAGAAAGAAGATTCAAAACCATCTACCCGGGGTGATCTCAATTTTGGAATATGCGTACTGGTATATTTGCAAGGAAAACAGATCGTAAGAAAACAAACTAGTGGTTATCTCTGGGTGGTAGGGATTTTAGATGCATTTTTATGTTCTTCTTTATATGTTTCCTAATGTTCTGTGATGAGAATGCATTAATTACTTTTATATGGGGAAAATGATAAATTAATATGAAAAAGACTTCAGAGCCCACAGGAGTATCTCTGGATCCCTACTGGATCTGGGTATGCTGAGGAGGTGGTTGGCACAGGTGATTCCAGTAAGCTCTCCTGCAGATGAATCAGACCTGCGATGCACATTATCTGTCTACAGAGTACCCAGGGCACAACGTGGATATTTGTGACAAATATTTGTGATTAGGTAACTGTGGCCCCACATATTTTGTGCTACTTTGGGGCATCTGTAGCAGTTTTGCTCAAACTTTGGGGGTATTTATATCAGCAATTGCCTAAAGATTGTTTGTCAGAAGGAGGAAAGAAACATAAGGTCGGATGTGTATTTCATGCTTGAAGAGGATGTGGTTGACAAGTATGATTCATATGGGTTTAGCTAAAATGTCCAAAACAGTCTTCGTTACATGTTAAATAGAGGTATTGGAAGTTGACCAACTGAAACTATAAAATATATTTGAAGAAAAGCTTCCATTTTCAATGGCAACCAAAAAGATAAAATACTTAGGGAAACCATTCCAAAAATATGCATGATCTATATGAAGAAAATTTTCAAACACTAAAGAAGACTTGAATAAATGAAAAGACATACCCTCTTCTTGGATAGGAAGACTCAGTGGTACAAAGTTGTGAATCCTTCTCAAATTAATGTATAATTTAACTTGATCCCAATAGAAATGCCAGAAGGATTTAAGCAAGGGATATGCAGGGGAACTGACCAGGCTGATAGACTAAGTCTAGAGTTTAAAAAATTGAAAAAGCAGGGGCACCCGGGTGGCTCAGTCGGTTGAGTGTCTGACTCTTGGTTCTGGCTCAGGTCATGATCTCAGGGTCGTGAGATCCAGCCGGCCCTGTCAGGCTCCGCACTTAGCAGGGAGTCTGCTTGAGTTTCTCTCCCTCTGCCCCTCCTCCTGCTCATGCGCACACACGCGCACACACACATACACTCTCTCTCTCTCAAATAAATAAATAAATCTTTAAAAAAGAAATTGAAAAAGCAGAGTGAGGGACAGGGACAAGTCCAACCAAATGTTTAAAAACACTATAAAGCTCAGTAATATTCCATTGTGTATATATATACTACATCTTCTTTATCCATTTATCTGTTGATGGACATCTGGGCTCTTTCCATAGTTTGGCTATTGTGGACACTGCTGCTATAAACATTGGGGTGCAGGTGCCCCTTCGAATCATTATTCTTGTATTCTTTGGATAAATGCCTAGTAGTGCGATTGCTGCCATTTGCAACCACGTGGATGGTGCTAGAGGGTATTATGCTAAGCGAATTAAGACAGAGAAAGACAAATACCATATGATTTCACTCATATGTGGAATTTAAGAAACAAGAAGATGAACACAGGGGAAGGGCAAGAAAAATAAAATAAGATAAAAACAGAGAGGGAGACAGACCATAAAAGACTCTTAACTATGGAAACAAATGGAGGGTTGTTGGAGGGGAGGTGGGTGGGGGGATGGGGCAATTGGATGATGGGTGTTTAGGAGGGCTCTTGATGTAATGAGCACTGGGTGTTATATGCAACTGATGAATCACTAAATCCTACCCCTGAAACTAACAATACACTATATGTTAACAAAATTGAATTTAAATTAAAAAAAATTTTAAAAACACTATAAAATTTTAGTAATTAAAATAATGTTTTACTGACACTGGCATAAATAGAGAGATCCATGCGACAGAATGGAGAGGCCAGAAATTGGTTTAAATATATGTGGTTTTGTTCAATTATTTCTCAATAAAACTTTTGAAAAAATATATAGTTTTTTCAAAGAACCCACTTATGGCTCTGATAATTTTCTATGTTATATGTCTATTTTCTATTTTGTTAATTTTCACCCTTTTTTTAGTGTTTTCTTCCCTTTTTGTGTGCTTAATATGTTCTTTTTTCCCCTTACTAATTGAAATCTGCTAATTTGATCACTGATTTTTCGCCTTTCTTCTTTTGTAATATATGCATAAGACTGTGCATGTCTTTCAGTATGACTTTAGCTGTAGCCCACAAGTTTTGACAGTTTATGTTTTCATTGTCATTTCGTTAAAAATATTTTCTACTTTCCATTTCGCCGTAGATTATTTTATTTAATTAAAAAAAATTTTTTTAGGTTTATTTATTTATTTCTTTTAAGTAATCTCTGCACCCAACATGGGGCTGGAACTCAACGACCCTAAGATCAAGAGTCACATGCTCTTCGGATGGAGCCAGCCAGGTGCCCCACCCCGCCCCTCCCCCCACAGGTTACTTTAGATGTAGGTTGCTTGGTTTCCAAACATTTGGGGGATTTTCTAGCTATCTCTTTGCATCTTAGTTTCACAGTGGTCAGAGAACAAACTCTGTATGATTTCAAATATATATGGAATTTAATTTTGTATGGAGATGGTACCTCAAACCAGTGGAGAGAAAATGGATATCCAATAAATAGCATCAGGACAACTCAGTGAAGATATGGGGGAAAAGAACACTGGTTATCTACTTCATTCCATATAACAAAGGAAATTTCAGATGGAGCAAAGATTTAAATAGAAAAACTAAAGCTATAACTATATGAGAAGAACATAAGAGGGAATTCTTCTAAAATTTCAGAGTAAGAAAACTTTTTCTAAACTCAGAAGCCTTAAAAGATTGGCAAATTTAGCCTACATAAAATACCCAAATCTTTGCTGGCCCAAAGTACCACGAGCTTGCTCTTACAGGTTAGGTGAGAGGGCAAGTCCTAGGGAGAGGGAGAGTATGTGCAGAACTCAGCACTGTCAGAATTTAGGACTCAGGAAGTTTCATGGCCATGAGAGGAAGGAGGGGAAGAATTTAAAATCCTGGGACATAGGGCGCCTGGGTGGCTCAGTCGTTAAGCGTCTGCCTTTGGCTCAGGTCGTGATCCCAGGGTCCTGGGATCGAGCCCCACATCGGGCTCCCTGCTCGGCGGGAAGCCTGCTTCTCCCTCTCCCACTCCCCCTGCTTCTGTTCCCTCTCTCTCTGTGTCTCTCTCTGTCAAATAAATAAATAAAATCTTAAAAAAAAAAAAATCCTGGGACATGAGGAGAGCCAAACCTTTCACCATGTTAGAAAAGCATATGGAGGGGCGCCTGGCTGGCTCAGTCGGAAGAGCATGTGATTCTTGATCTCTGGGTCATGAGTTGGAGCCCCACACTGAGTGTAGAGATTACTTAAAAAAATTAAATCTTAAAAAAAAAAATTAAGAAAAGAAAAGCATATAGGGATCATCATAGCTTGTCCCCAACTTTCTGGGAGATCAGGAACATGTGCTTCAGTCTTCATGGTACAGCCGGGTCAATCAACGCAATCAATTGTGCAGGCCCCTAAACTGGATATGTGGTTATAGGTGGTGGAAGCCCTCTAGACTGAGCATACTGGGGTAGCTAGGAGATTGGGTTCCATCTCCACCTAAGCTACCACTCAACAAGCCCAGTGACCACAGACACATCCCTAAATCCCAATGGGCCCCAGTTCCTCAGCCGTCAAATAGGGGTGTCATGAGAGGCTGTAGTTAGAAGCAACTCTGGAGTCAGACCACCTGGATTCCAATCTTGGCTCTGCCCCTCACTAGTGATGTGCCTCGTATTCACGTCTGTAAAGTGGGTTGACAAGACTGGCACCTTCCTGGTACGATTGTTCTGAGAATTAAAGAGATTAATAATTTGATTAATATATGTAAAGCGCTTAGAAAATACCTGACCTGACACATAGTCCGTGCTCTGTGAGTGTTAGCTGCACGGTAACTTTCCTCTATCTTGTTATTATTATTTAAATTGAACTGTACTTGAAAAAGACCAACTCTTATGCTAAGAGGTAGATGACTTCATTTGTAGTCAAAGATGAAACTTTAGATCCTGACATAAGAGATGCTGGAAAGTCTTTTTCGTTGGGAATTATGCACTCAGAATCAGGAAGAACTTTAGAAATGATCAATAAAAGAGATCATCCGGCCTGTTTGAGGACTTTCAGGGACTGAGAATTCCTTGCTTTCAAGGAAGACTGTTCCCTTGGCGGACTTTCTAGTTAAAAGGCTGAACCCAAAGTGAGCTGAAGTTTGCCTGCTGATAACTTCCATCCATTCATCCACCTCCTGCCTTCAGCAGCCACGCGGTAAACATAATGTACTTGAAGACGCGTACTACATCCTCCCCCTCCTCGCCTGTGAAATGAACATGCCCTGTTCTCTCAGGCGATTGTCTCAGATCCCTCACCATCATGGTCACCCTGCTCTGGGGATTCTCAGTTGGTCAGCACTCCTGCTGAAAGTTGGAATGGTACGCAGATCACAGTAGTTGGGGTCTGGAATATCCTAGGCATGAGTGTTGAATGATTGAATGAATAAAGTAGTCCAAGTAGTGACATAATATACCAGAACTATCATCTCCCTTTTATTAACACAGCCTCAGATTATATTAGCATTTTCTTCTTTTTTTTTTTTTAAAAGATTTTATTTATTTATTTGACAGAGAGAGACACAGCGAGAGAGGGAACACAAGTGGGGGAGTGGGGGAGGGAGAAGCAGGCTTCCCGCCGAGCAGGGAGCCTGATGCGGGGCTCGATCCCAGGACCCTGGGATCATGACCTGAGCCGAAGGCAGACGCTTAACGACTGAGCCACCCAGGCACCCCATATTAACATTTTCAAGAGAAGCTTCCAGAACTCATTGGCTTGGGGATGCAGGCATGCTTCCCCCAGCCTCTCCCTCACTGGGGAGATAAGGCTGTAGGACCCACTGACTGCTGCCCACCCCCCTGCGAGACGGCCAAAGAAGGCAGCACAACACCGAGAGAAATGTGAAATCAGAAAACCAGCACCCTGATCACGCCAACACGGAAGCCTGCCAATGACCAACTCAAAAAGCCTGTCCCTCCTGATAGACTGAGGGTTATTGGCGCATTTATTAGTGCTGCCCAACAAATATTTCCCAATACTGAAACGCACTTCCTTGCCTCCTTGAAGTAGGTGTAGCCACCTGACTTGAGAGTGCAAAGTGAGCAGCAGAGCCAGTCTATGGTCGCCGTGTGTGCCCATTTCCCTGCCCTTGGCAATCATGCACACCCACAGATGAAACCCTCTCAGTGGGGGCCTGCAGAGCAGAACCCCCACCCCTGTGCCCTGCCCCCACCCCCGCACCAGCCAGCCTTCGATGGATGTGGAATACAGGTGGAAAATAAACCTTTGTTGCTTTACCACTGGGGAAGAAAACCCAAGAGGATGTCTACTCCTACCTGTGAAACCAGCCTAATCCCAGGCAGTTTGGAGAACAGAAAATGAAATCCCGTGTATACAAAGCCTCCGAGGCCCAGAGGGTGAAGGTTTAGAGACTGCCATACTTAGCTGTGAGCTCAGGAAATTTGCTTGCCTACCCCAGGCCTCAGCTTTCTTACCAGTAAAAGAAGGAGATTTAGCTTGATGATCTTCCGCTAAGCTTCTTAAGTCTTTTAGATCACACAAAAAGACATTTTTTTTTAAAGATTTTATTTTTAAATAAACTCTACAACCAACATGGGCCTCGAGCTCACAACCCTGAGGTCAAGAGTTGCATGCTCTACCAACTGAGACAGCCAGGCGCCCCAAAAAGACAATCTTAATGCAAGATGTTCTCATCGGGGGAAACTGAGTAAAGGGTCTACAGGATCTCTCTATAGTATTTCTTACAACTGCAGGTGAATCTATATTGCTGTTAAAAAAAAAAAAGTTAAGGGGCACCTGGCTGGCTCAGTTGGTAGAGCATGCAACTTCAGTAGAGGGTGCAATTCTTGATCTCAGGGTTGTGAGTTCGAGCCCCGCATTGGGGGTAGAGATTGCTTAAAAATAAAAAATCTTTGGGGTCCCTGGCTGGCTCAGTCAGAAAAGCATGTAACTCTTGATCTCAGGGTTGGGGATTCAAGCCCCATGTTGGGGGTAGAGTTTACTTAAAATAAATAAATAAATAAAAATACTTAGAAAAAAAAAAAAATAACCCAACCTTAAGGATGAACTCAGTTCTCAAAGGACGGATTTGTGAGTTTGATGTTATAATTCTGCAAGAGAGAAACCCCTCTAAAAGCCTCCATGGGATGTCCTGGGTATAAGGCAAGCTGGCCCTGTCCCCTGTTCCTCCACCCTGCCCATGACTCTACTCCGCCCATCTCCAGGCCTCCAAAGTCTCTGGAGACCCATTCAACTCCCAACAATGGCAAACCAAGAACTCCCATTCTCCTGCTTAACCTAGCCACAAAAACTAGATATTAAAAATATTTAGTTATATTTAAATAAACTCTACAACCAACATGGGCCTCGAGCTCACAACCCTGAGGTCAAGAGTTGCATGCTCTACCAACTGAGACAGCCAGGCGCCCCAAAAAGACAATCTTAATGCAAGATGTTCTCATCGGGGGAAACTGAGTAAAGGGTCTACAGGATCTCTCTATAGTATTTCTTACAACTATGTAAGAAATACAAAATACAAAAATGTAATGCCGTAATAGGTGTCCCTTCACAATGTGAAAACTTTCAGAGGGCTGCATTTTTGAGTGCTGGAATGACAAGTAAATTCTGATTGTCATGCTTTTCACTTTTCTAGATTTTCTTCAATAAAAGAAGTTATGGAAACAAAAACAACCTTTATTTAAGGAAACCATACAACTCCTGGTCACAGCGGCAGCCTGGTGAGCCAGACGGCTAGAGGACATGACCGAGACAAGAACCTTTAAGGAGCATTAGCCTGGTGACCCTGGGCGAGTCGCTTTATCCCCGTGCGGCTCAGCGTCCCCTTCGCTGGACCTCACGGCAGTCCTCTGATGGCCCTTTGAGGTCAGAGTTCGGGACAGAGCTGCGGGCAGACTCGTCCTTCTATCTCCAGCGCAGACTTTGTCACGCTGTAACAGAGCTCGAATCACCAACATTTCCCCCAGCCCCGATTTTCCAGGACCTAAGCACACAATAGCATCTGAGGAATCTGAAAGACTAAGACTAGTCTGACTAATGACGACAGGGTGACATTTTTTGGTGATCTACAGACACAGTACAGTAGTTGGAGATCCTCTCTAACAGTGGGCAAACTGAGGCACAGATGAATACAGGTTTGGTGTAAGGTCACCTAGGCTGGTGCTGGTACGGCCCTTCCTCAAGGTTCCCTCCCCGAAGATGTGCCTGTGCCCAGACTTGCCAGTGGGTTAAGAGTTCTTACAGCTCTGTAGAGCCGTCCAGTGGAAAACCCTCGTTAGCAGGGATGCGCACAACTATTAGACCACTCTAGATTTTTGCCCTCTGGGGGGAAGAGAGAGGCATGGTGGTCTTTTCCAGCTCTAAAGTCTGAGGTTTGAAAATAGGTAGATTTTATCATTTGTAAATGTTTTATTGCTGTATAACTTACAGAAAAGTGCATGGATCATAAGCATACATCTTGGTGAATTTTCACAAACTGAACACATCCATATCACCGGCTCCCGGGTCGAAACCCCGAACACTGCTAGTACCTCGAAGCTCACTCATTCAGATTCTGCCAGCCTCCCCCAACACCGATAACCGCTCTTCGGACTCCTCACACCTGAGATTACTTTTGCCTGCTGTTGAACTTTAAATAGATGGGATCACTACATTACTTTTTTTTTAGGATTTTAAGTAATCTCTACAACCAACGTGGGGCTTGAACCCACAACCCCGAGACCAAGAGTCCCAAGCTCCACTGACTGCCAGCCAGGCACCCCTAATGTGCTTTCTTTTTAAGCAACTAAAAATGTATGTTTACCTGCAGAGGAATTTCAAGACGGCGGTGTTTTTGGTTTGGGCAACACGCAGCAAGCGGCTTTAAAACCACCCTATATAGACCATGAAATGATTTAAAAACCAGATTATTTTACTCTGCCTGATCAACTCACCAGCTCTGCCTCAGCGGTCTCTCTCAGGGTGTCTGGGCCCCATTGTTAGCCCATCCCCTTCTCCTTAGGACACCTAAGTCCTGTGATATTAAAACCCGAGCCAGACCAGTTTTTGTTTTGTTTTGTTTTTACTTTTTCTTTTAGAACAGTTTTATGTTTCTTATTTTTTTTTTTGATTTCTGTGTTTGAGAGAGAGAGTGAGAGAGCACGAGCACGAGCGGGAAGGGCAGAGGGACAGGGAGAGAGAAGCTCAAGCAGACTCCATGTTGAGCGCAGAGCTAAACGTGGGGCTCGATCTTACGACCCTCATGTCAGGACCTGAGCTGAAGCCAAGGGTCGCACCCTCAACCGACAGAGCCACTCAGGTGCCCCAGAACAGTTTTAGATTTACAGAAAAGTTGCAAAGAGAGTGCAGACAGGTCCCATATATCCCATACTCAATTTCTTCTATTATTAACATCTTAACGTTACTATGGCGCCATTTGTCACCAGAACTCAGAAACTGCACTGGTATACGATATACTACTGTTAACTAAACTCCATACTTCATTCTGGTTCCGCCAGTTTTCCCTAACATCCCTCCCCCTTCCAGGATCCACCGAGGATACCAGCTTATATTTAATCCTCGTGTCTCCTTAGGCTCCTCTGGGTTTCGATAGCGTCTCAGATTTTCCTTGTTTTTGATGACCTTGACAGTTTTGAGAAGTACTGGTCAGGAATTTTATAAGATGTCCCTCACCTGGGTTTGTCTGATGTTTTTCTCATGGTTAGACTAGGGTTTGGGGGAGAGGTGAAGTGCTGTTCTCATCACATCAGATCAGGGACGCATGCCAGTAATAGGACTAACCACTAATGATGTTGACCTTGGTCACCTACCTGGGGTAGTGTTTGCCAGGTATCTCTACTGCAAAATTACTCTCTCTTACCATCCTTTCTATACCACATCCTTGGGAAGCAAGTCACTAAGCACAGCCCTCACTCAAGGTTGGGGGGTGGGGGGGAATTAAGCTCTACTTACTTGAGGGAACAATATCTACATAAATTGTTTGGAATTTTCTATATGGGAGATTTGACTCTTCTCCCCCATTTATTTATTTATGCATCAGTCATTTCTTTGTATCAGTATGAATTCCTTCATGGATGTTTATTTTATACTTTGGATTAAAATCCAATATGACATTATTTATTTATTTATGCTCACATTGTTCCAGCCTTGGTTATCAGGAGCTATTTCAGGTTGGTTCCTTTAACACATCCCCACGCTGTTGCTCTTAGAGTACTTCCGTACCTTCTGGCACTACAAAGCTGCTCTAGGCTCATCTTGAGTATTTCCTGCCCCAGGCCTAGAATCGGCCCTCTGCTCATAAGAGTAGATTGGCTTTTTTTTTTTTTTTAAGATTTTATTTATTTATCAGTGAGAGAGAGAGAGAGAGAGAGTGCGCGCGCAAGGAGGGGGAGTGACAGGCAGAGCAGGTACAGAGAAGCAGGCTCCCCACTGAGTAAGGAGCCCGATGTGGGACTCGATCCCAGGTGGGATCAATCTGAGCTGAAGGCAAGATGCTTAACCGACTGAGCCACCCAGGCGTCCCAGATTGGCGGCTTTTTAACTCATCCTCTCCCTCAAGATGCAAGCGTTCCCCATGGCAGGAAACAGTCTAGCCTTATTATCTAGTACAAACCAGCCATTTGTAAGCAACATTAGTATTTTTTTTAAGATTTTATTTATTCACTTGAGAGAGAGAGAGAGTATAAGCAGGGGGAGAGGGAGAGGCAGAGGGAGAAGCAGACTCCCCTCTGAGCTGGGAGACCAATACGGGGCTCGATCCCAGGAATAGGAGATCATGACCTGAGCTGAAGGCAGATGCTCAACCACCTGAGCCACCTAGGCGCCCGTGTAAACGACTTTATTTTTTTAATTTTTTAAAAATTTTATTTATTCATTTGATAGCGAGCACAAGCAGGGGGAGCGGCAGGCAGAGGGAGAATCAGGCTCCCCGATGAGCAGGGAGCCTGATTCGGGACTTGATCTCAGGACCCTCGGATCACGACCTGAGTCGAAGGCAGACGCTCAACCACCCGAGCCACCCAGGCGCCCCTGTAAACAGCTTTAATCTAGTTTGGTGTTTTGTGGGGGTTTCCCCCGATTTGGGTTTGTTCCTATGATTTAAGTAGCGATGTGCTCACCCGTGCGCCTACTGTCTCGTCTTCCAAATGGTTTTCAGTTTGCTTGAAGCCACCTTCCTCGTTTGCTGTACTTAGACTGTGGTGTAGACCCGCCCCAAGTGAGTCAGGCTGCAGAGCTGGGAGAGTAAATTAGAGAGGTTCTCCTCTGGCAAGGCCTCCAACCTGCCAGCCTGGAAAACTGCTATATAAAGATAGATAAGTAGCCAGCTAGCTACACACACACACACACACACACACACACACACACACACACACCCCAAACACACACACACACAAACACACCCCGAAAAGGAGAAGGCACCAGAGGGAGGGCGACAGAGGCATTTGTTCTGAGAGCAAGTGTTCAAAGGGGAAAAACAGGGAGGCACTTGGGCAATCCAGCTGCAGGTCTGAGCTGGCCTGAGGTTTTAGCACAGGAGGAGTGAGTTCTTCAGAACAAGACCAATTAAAACCTTTTAAAGTAATTGTTCCCCTGCCTTCTTTCAAAGTTGAGCCCTAATCCCCTTCTCTTCATTCTTCCCAACATTCCACCATTTTAAATTAAACCCTTTGCTTCTCTCCCACTGCCACATCTGGCCCTCACAGAGATGCTACTGCACGCGTTTGTTTGCTGGCGGGAGGGGGGGCGTGGGAGGGGACCCTGACACTTGCTTTGCTTCACACCGAATCACTATGGGCTCTGTCCCACTGGCACCCCCCAACCCCACACCCGCAGAGCAGAGGGGAGGAGGCAAGGGGCCCCACAGGTTACCAGAGCACTGACCAGTTAGTAAAGCTTCAGGGCTGTTTCACCCAGGTGTCCACAGTACTCAGCCTCTCCGATCCTGGGTGGTAGGGCGGGCAGGGCCTCCCCGGGTCAGGGCCATAAACCTGTTATGGCTCCCTGAATGATGTGACACATCAAGTTGACATCACCTGTCCACCCTCATTCTTCAAAAGTCCCTCCCCGTCAGGCCCTTGGTGCCCCTCCCGACAGGTCCTTTTGCAGGAGGATGTTACAAAGGTCTGAAGCTTCTGAAGTGATGGGATGTTTCCCCATGGTGATAGGATAATATATAATTGATGGACCTGCACAGATCTGAAGGTGACCTTGACCTTGACTGAGCCATAAATATAACCGGAGTTAGGCACAGAGTACACCACTGAGAAAAGCAAACTGCTCTCACCTCTTTTAATTTATTCTCATCTCCACGTTGCCTCTCCATACTATCAGGACATTTTAAGGAAGGAAAACCCAGTCTCATTATTAATGGTTGAGACAGCTCTCCGGTTTCCCCTTTCGGGGTGGAGGGGGCGTCCACTCTCCTAACCCCGGCCGGGAGGGGCGGCGATGTGCCTCAGTTGCTCAGCCAGTTGGTGGCAGGGCTGTGACGGGAACCTAGGCCTCCAGACGCCTCTCGCGTCTAGGGGCTTCCCATAATGGAAGGCTTCGCTCCATTAAAAGTTATTTTAGGGATTCCACAAGCCCACCACCATCCCCCCAAAGTGGAAAATTTATGTAAACGAGTCAAAATAAAGCAACAGTTTCTTAATAAGTATGTTTGGAGTTTCACTCTGGACTCAGGCGAGGGGATGGGGACTTAAAAGGTTCCAGTGTTCTTCTCTATACAGCGAGACTATTTTTAACAATTCAAGGACGCCTTCAGGACCACAGCAGGTCCAGCAGTGCACACCCCCAGGCCACCCCCTCAGGTTAGGCAGGGCGCTGGTTCCGCGGGGCCCTCTCCGACGCGTCCCCTCCGGGTGACCCCGGCCCCGCCACCCTCGCCGCCCCCACCCGCCCGGCACAGGGTGCCAGGCGTGGCCGCGGCGTCTGCCCGGGTCCCCTCCGTAACTGCACCCTCCCCCCTCTCCCCCCACCCCGCCCCGCCCGGTCCCACTGGGCGGCGAGGGGGGCCAGGCGTCGGGGGAGAGGCCGAGGGACGGGCCCTGCGGTCCCGCCGCCGCCCGGGCTGGCAAGGGGGCGGGCTAGGAGCCCAGGAGGAGAGGGGAGGAGGAGGGGAGCATTATTCCGCGCGGGGTGCAGGGGAGGCGAGGGGGTTGGGCTGGGGGAGGACGCTCCCGGAGGACTCGGGGAGGCGGGAGACGGGGGTGCTCCCTGCTCCTCTGAAATAACCGCCGGGAACAACCCGGCTTCCCACCCGCTTCCGGGCCGCGGGGGTCAGAGGCCGGGGACGCCCGGGCCCCGTTGCCCACCGTGCCGGGCTCTGCGCGCGCCCGGGCCCCGGCTCGGGGGGCGCCTGGAGGGGGGCCGGGGGCGGCGGGAGCGCGCGCGGCGGCGGCGCCGGGCGGAGACCGAGCCCCGGCCGTGCGCCGTCTGCCCGGCGCCGCGCTCCCAGCGCCCGCGCCGCCTCCCGGGGCGCCGCGCGGGTGGCGCAGGTAGAAGCTCGGCGGGGGCAGGGGCCACCCCAGGGCTCAGGTTCCAGCCTCTGGCCCGGCCCGGAGCTGCGCGCTGCCAGCGGGCGGGCCCGGGAGCCGAGGAGGCGGAGCTGCGGCGCGGGCCGGGCCCGGGCCGACCCCGCCCCCCGGCCCGGCTCCCCGCCCCCGCCCCCGCCCCGCTGCTCTGGGCCTCCGCGGGCGCAGCGGCAGCCGGTGGGGTCGCCCCTGCCGGGCGCCGAGGCGTGGTGGCCGAGCGGGGCGCGGGGACCTGGGCCGGGCGGGGCGCGGGGCGCGGGCCCCACAGCCGCGGTGGCGGCGGCCGACCTGTAAACCTTAATGACAGCGATCTCGCCCGTCTGCGCCGTTGACTCACACGGTGACCCAGCCTCCAGTCACCCGGCGGCCTCCCTCCCGCCCTCTGGCCTCAGTTTCCCCGGCCGCCGAACAATGAGGCCACTGTGTCGTTATTCATTCCTCAGAGCCCATTCACCCGGGGAGCACCGCCGCCTCCCCAGGGAAGGGACCGAGGAGTCGAACTTTTAATTATCCCTGGTGGGGCTGGCGCGGGGAAGGCCGGGCTCTGCTGGATAATGAACCCAGGGACTATTTCCCAGTCGGCTTACACTTTATTTTAAACCGTCCTTTCCACTTCATCCTGTTTAAGTTTTACCCCCGCCTCTCCACTCTGGGGGGGCTGCTTGAAAAGGAATGAGATGACTCACCACCTGATCTGGTGGTTTCTGCCTTTCACAGATAACTGCATGGTTAATCAATTTACTCACTACAAACTTGAGCGCCTACTATGGGCCAGGCCCTGTGTGGTTAGCACTGAAATCCCAGCTGAGCCAGAGACCCGCCGGTTCCTAGGCCCAGCCTGTCCCAGGAGCCACATTGGAAGCAACCCACTCACTTGTTAGGTCCTTGTGTAGGAATAATAGGATCGAATTGCTGATACAAGCAACAGTGGTTGAATCTAAGCCAGGCACAAAAAAATACATACTGTATGACTCCCTTGTGAAAACCCTAGAAAAGGCAAATCTACTCCATAATCCACAGAAAGCCCATCATTGGTTGTCTGGGAGTAGCGCCAGGGGAGGTGACTGGGATGGGACAGGGAACTCTTTTGGGATGATGGAAATGTCCCATAGCCAGTGAAGTGGCTATGTGGGTGTACACAGTTGTCAAAGCTCACCCCACTCTAAGATGGGTGCACTTTATTGTATGCAGGTTATACCTCAATAAATTGACTGAAGAGGCTCCTCTCAGAAGTCTGGAAGCTTCGTGAAGGTCAGATGGCTAATCTGCCTCTGCATCGATCTTAACATTTGAGAATGCTTTCAGAGAAATAACTTAAAATATTATACTCATGTCACTTTGGGGAGGGAAAGGGATTCAGGAAGGAGTAATGGGAGCTTCAAAAAGAAGGCTTCACTTGGGTTACTTACCGAAATCTTACAAGTCCTGAATATTACTGTTACTATTATTATCCCGACTTAGCAGTGAAGGAAACAAACTCCGATAAAATGACCTGCCGGCCTCACTACACTTCTCCCGGCAGACGTTACTGAGAGACACTGTCCGCGCTTCTCAGTCGACTCCTCTGATTTGATGGCTGCATGTGGGACAGTGAGTTTGGGGTTTGGAGTCACCGGCAAGGGCTTGGAGGCAGAGGGGACCCCCTTAGAATGCTGCCCCTCCTCTTCCTCGTGGTCCCAGCGGGGGCCCGCCGACCTCTCCCAGTCTCTGTGACATGGAGAGAGCGCCTCCCATGCGTGGTGAGATGCTGAGAAGTGCGCAGTCCGATGCCTGTGAGCGGCCACCGCCCTGGTGACCTTTACCCTCAGGGCCTCAGTGTCCTCATCTGTAAGATGGGAGGGTGGGCGCTCACTTCCCCTCCACATGCCAACAGCCTGGAGTAGTTGGAGGGTGGAGGGTGGGGAGTGAGGAAGGATGAAGTGGTTTTTGGGGATCAAGGGCAAGGGCAGGTGCTGGAAGGCAGGCGTCCCCGGAGGCCCCGTTCCCTGGACAGCACCTCCAATTGGAAGCCGTGTGCGGCGTTTCCCAACGCGAGCTCCGCAGCACAAAGGCGGGGTTCTTCCCGCACTGTTGGGAGGGTGGGCCACAGTTCCTGTGGGAGCCTTCCTGCGGGGGCTCGTGCCCGTGTGTGGACCCTCGGCCATTCCGTGCCGCACCACCTGCTGGGCCCCAGCCTGTCCTTGGATCGGAGGGTCTGCCGTCCACTCTCAGCGTCCAGCCCCCCAGTCCTTCTCCACCGGAATGTGTGTCGGAGCTGTGAGGACAGATGCGTCCCCCCAGCGCCTTCTCAGGCAGCACGTGGGGCTCCCGCCGTGTCTCCTTGCTCACCGAGCACCAGCTCCCCTCTCCCTCCTGGCCTGCTCACTGCCCTTGGCTAGGGGCCCAGTGAAATGGAGTTCCCAAAGGGGAATCCCCTATTCCCGGTGCAGCTTCCCCAGGGCAAGTCGAGCAAGCCGTCTGTCCTGTCCAGACCCAATTCTGGCCTTGGCACAGCTCTTTTGAGGGTGTCGTCTCCCCAACAAGTGTCGGGTCAGGATCCCTGCTCCAGTCCGGCGTGTGGGGCCGCAGACGCTCTCCCGGACCCAGTGAGCCCGGCTCCGAGGCAAGGGGAGGGTCTCTCAGAGGAGACGAAGCCCGCTGCCCGGGGGGCTGGGTCCGATCGACGGGGACTGCGGTGCATTTGGGGCCGGCAGCCCGAGTCTTCCCTTGGTGGTCCTGTGCAGCCCCTTCCTCGAAGCATCAGGCCTCTCCCAGGGCAGGACCTCCTGCAACCATGGCCAGAGGCCCTCCGGGCTCTCCGCCTGAGCCATGGTCTTCTGAGACCGGGCACCTCCACCCCCTTTGGGACATTTTCCTTCCCAGATTCCTCTGTTCAGTGTGTCCCCGCCTTTCCCCTCGCTAAGTAACCAATACGCCGAGGAAGGAAGGCCTTGCCTGAGCAGAGGGCCAGCGTGTGGCCTGCTCATCCGGGGACCATCAGCTTGTTCATGGCATACTGAGGGACTCACGTCAGCCCCGTTCCCACGGGGCAAGTTGAAAACCACTGTCACCTCCTCTGAGAGACACCCCGTTTCTAGTTCTGGGACTCGGGACCCTCATGCCTCTGCTTCCCACCCCTCAGTGCTCAGAGGCCAAGCAGCCGGGGGACTGAGACACTGTGGCACAAATGCACACATGTCACCTACACGTACCGTCCGCACACCCCACAGGCATACACACCCCCCCACAAACGCACATCCCCCCGAAAACCTCACACACAGCACACAGGTCGTGTCCCACACAGGGGCCCGGCTGAGGGCATCTGGGGTGGCTCACGGGTCCCGGCCAAGACCGGTGCCCTGAGGGAGGAAGGACATCTTCTTCTCATTCACACAAAGGCCGTGGCTCTGGCCCCAACCACAGAAGAATCTGCCCCCTCCGGGCCTCTCCGGGCTGTTAGAGCTCAGGACCCCACGGCCACCAGCCCTCCCCACTGGAAGTCCCTGTCCCATGTGGGGTTCCCCCCCACCCCTCTACTGCTCTGGGTAGCTTAGCTCTTCCCTCCCAAGCCCTTCTGTCACTTATTACCTGGACCTCACTGTCACAGTTCACCCCACTTGTCCCCCACATGCTTGTTTGGCACCTGCTTGGGCCAGGCCCGGGGCTCGGGGCTGGAGATGCACGGGGGATGAGGTCAAGCTCCTAGTCAGTGGGCATGGGCCACCTACATGCCCATGGTCACACGCAGTGAGCAGGGCCAGGGTAGGAGCGTCCCTGGGAGCTGCTGGAGCCCAGTGGGGGATGGTCAGTCAGGGAGAACTTCCTGGAGGAGGTGACATTACAGGAAGGTGCATACTGGTACCTCCCACCACCGTAATTCACGGGGTGCTAGCTTTGTCCCCCATCATCATAAAGGGAGGCCTTGGTGTAGGCCAGAGATTGGGCCTGGATCTCCGGCCTTGGGGAAGGGTATCTGACTCAGCCTCAACGTCCTTGTCTATGAAATCAGAATGTCAGCTTTGTCCTTGTGGAAGAATAATTGAGGTAGCATAGTGAGGTGGGCGCCGGAGCCAGATAGCAAAGCATTGGAATCCCAGCCTCATCAACATGAGCTATTCAACCTTGGGAAAGCGAGCTCATCCTTGATACGGTGCCCTCATCCGATGCCAGGCTGGGGTGTGTTTGCTGTGCTCTCCTGAGACTCACAGTCAGCCCTGGCCCTGGTTTGCGGAGCGGCGCGGCAGGGACAGGGAAGAGCCATGGGTCACTAGGTGGGTGGCCACAGGTGCGGGCTCTGAACTTGTCTCCTCCAAGTTGGCGCTGTGACTGGGAAGATGGCGGTGCCACTCATGGGGATCTGATTGCTGTTGCGCTATTGTAACTTCTCCCTCCCCTGAACGTGGTGCTCACCTTGGCTTTAAGCAGATTTCCATTATCATTGGCATCCTGTCATTCATCTTCTTCTTCTCAGAATAAATATACAATACCACCCAGTTCAGCTGTGTCTCAAACAGTTAGAGTTACCCTATGATCCAGCCGTGCCACCCCTAAGTACATACCCAAGAGTCGTGAAAACGTGTGTCCTTGTCTGTGACATGGAGGTCATAGTGGGAACCATTTAGCAGGAAGGTTCATGGCAACACTATTCACAATTGTCAAAGGGCGGAAACAACCCAAATGTCCAACAACAGACAAAAGGATAAGCAAAAATGGTATATTCGCGCAGCGGCATATTATTTGGCCATCAAAAGGAATGAAGTGCAGATACACCCTAGAACGTCATGACGGGCCTTGAAAACATTATGCTAAGTGAAAGAAGCCAGATGCGAAGAGCTACATATTGTCAGATTCCATTTATTTGAAATGTCCAGAATGGAGAAACCCATAGAGACGTAAAGTCAGGTTGATGTGGAAGTGGGGAGTCTTGGTGGAGGCAGGTGGATAGGAGAGGGATAGCTAAAGGACACGGAGCTTCTTCCTTTTTTTGGTGGGGGGGGGCGAGGAAGAGAGAGAGAGGAGGGGCAGAGGAAGAGGGAGAGAGAGAATCTTAAGCAGGCTCCACGCCCAGTGCAGAGTCCCAACACGGGGCTCGATCTCACGACCCTGAGATCATGACTTGAGCAGAAATCAAGAGTCAGACGCTTAACCGACTGAGCCACCCAGGTGTCCCAGGGCTTCTTCTTGAGGTGAGGAAAATGTTCTAAAATTGATGGTGGTGATGTCTACACATGCTTGTGAATATTCTAAAAACCATTCAGTTATATATCTTGAATGAATGAATTGCATGGTACGTGAATTATATCTCAATAAAGCTATTAAACAAATATGTGTGTAAGTACAAGGCCATTCCTCCTGCCCAGAGAATTTATTGGACTGATGGAGATCCACACCATGAGTGGGGACAGTGTTGGGCGCAGAAGCTCAGCATGGGGTCCTCCTGGTGGCCCCCAAATATCTCTCCAAGCCCACGGACACCCCTCAACCAAACCACCCCCTTGTCTTTCATCTGTGGCTCCGTGCAGCCCACAGCTGCTCTGACCCTCCCGTTTTCCTCTCTCCTCATCCACTGCCTGGGAAACCCCTCCTCATTCACTGTTCTGTGCCAAATCCACACATCACCCCTCCAAGGCCAGGCTCACCCCTCCAAGGCCAGGTCACTCGGTGACCTCTGCCGTTGTTCCTGGGGGGGTCTTGTTCCTAGGGAGTAAGACTGTTTAGTTGTTTCCTTCCCCAGAATGAGCAGAAACCGTCCCGCCCCCAATCCTGGAACAAATTAGGTGCTAAATATTTAATGCTTGTTGAGTTCATTTGAACAACAGGGACTCGAACTGAACCAGTAATCAAAACCTTCCACCTGAAATGTTCAACCCTGAATTCAGATTTTTCTTTTACTAACTCACTGCTTAAATTCATTTTTTAAAAAAGATTTATTTATTTATTTTAGAGAGAGAGAGAGAAAGAGGGCACACACGGGCAAGTGGGGAGAGGGGCAGGGGGTAAGAATCTCAAGCAGACTCCCTGCTGATCACGGAGCCTGATGCGGGGCTCAGTCTCAGGACTCTGAGATCATGATCTGAGCCGAAACCAAGACTTGGTCGCTCAACCGACTGAGCCACCCAAACACCCCTTAAATTCATTTTCTTTTTATTTTATTTTATTTTTAAAGATTTTATTTATTTGACAGAGAGAGACACAGCGAGAGAGGGAACACAAGCAGGGGGAGTGGGAGAGGGAGAAGCAGGCTTCCCGCTGAGCAGGGAGCCCGATGCGGGGCTCGATCCCAGCACCCTGGGATCATGACCTGAGCCGAAGGCAGACGCTTAACGACTGAGCCACCCAGGCGCCCTCATTTTCTTTTTAACTTGAAAAGTACCCAATGAACCAGTTTGAGTTGAAACCAAATCTGTGCATTTTTCTAAGTGCATTCAAGGTGAACCAGGATACAATTAGAACATAATGTGTTCCAAGCTGAAAATTTCCCAGGGTGAAGAAAGGCCTCCATGTCCTCTGATTTGGGTGTCTCCCTTCTTCACCCCCTCTTGCAAGTCAGAACCCCACCTAGTCCTGAAGGCCCCGAGAACCTCAAGGTTCTCACCCTCCTTGAAGCTTGGTGACATTGACGCTAAGGACGATTATCCGGTTTTACAGATGGGGGACAGATGGGAGAGGGTAACGCCTCGGGGAAGGTCACAAAGGTGGGACTGGAGGCCAGATCTTCCCCTGCAGCTACTCACCTCCATGGTAGGACAAACATCTGCCCAGTGAATTCCCTAAAGATGTCACTGTAAAAAGGCTCATGGTATTAGTCCTCTCTGGGGGATTTGCAGACAGTTCTTGGGGAGTAGCTGTTTGTTAAAAAGAGCTCACTGTTTAGGGGTCTAAATTATAAACTCTTGGTAGAAAAGCACCTGCAATCATTGGCTTTGTATTCTTTTTGGGGTAGGACCACAGGATGTAGGAGATTCTGATTCAGCAGATCAAATGGGTGGGGAAGGGAGTTCTGCATATTGTAATGAGTCTCCTTTGGGGTTCTGCTGCTTACTGTAGTTTAAGAACACCTGCCATGCGGGATGGAGCACCTGGTTTCCGAAGCATCCAGATTTGCTTATGAAAGGAGGGAAGAGCAGAGAAAAAGGGAGGGACTGAGAGCCCATCAGACTATTTCATGTGATAATCCTTTTCCCGTTGGAGGTTACATGGTAGGTGCTTAATAACTGTTACATGTACAAAAAAACCCCAAAAAACAAAACAGAAAAACCCCACCTGTCGCATGTGTAATGAATGAATGCCTGTCCCGGACACGGGGCAGTTAGCAGCTCCTCTGTGCAGCCTCAGAGAACCCTGTGGAACCCCTCAAGGGTCACTGTGCTGTCCAGAAATGGCAGCCACGAGCCACTTGTGGTTATTTAAATTAGACTCAGAGGCTAACTTCCGCAGATGCACTAGCCACTTTCATAGAGCCCAGGAGCTCACCCAGGGGCCTTAGTGCTGATGGGTCGCTGGCCTGGGCAGCTCATGGCTGCAGGTGCCCAGGGCCCAGTTCTCCTCTTGCCTCCAAGTGAGCTTCAGGGGAGCCCAAGAGCTTGCTGGAATCAGAGCCCCTGCAGTAAAACCTCTACTCCCGGGCTCAGTGGAGAAGAAACCCGATGCTCTGATACATGAGTATTTATCCCATGAAACGATAGAGCTATGTTCATTGTTTGGTTCTGAATATAAATCTTTCTTTAAATCGATCACATACTCCCCCAAGCAGAACTGAATGCTTTCTTGGTGACTTGTGGTTGGTCCCGAATGTGAATCTCATTATTTCCTCGGGCCATGGCTTCAGAGCACTGTGATGGTGAGCCCCTCATCCTGTTCCCAACCGACCAGACTGCCGGGTTTGGATCTTTTTTTCCCCCTTTCAACAGTACTTTCCCCCCCACTCCTTTCTTCATTTACTCAACCTTGGATTTGGGTATCAGCTCATGTGGGCAGTTACAATTATATGTAAAGTATGAGTTCAAACGTTTTGACTAAGGTCTCACCAACAAATAAAGAGCTTGTGTTTCAGAGCATGGGTTTTTGACATCTCTTCTGGCTGCTAAGTCTTTTCTAGTTCAATCCTGTTCCCGTGGGAGTATTTTATTTTATTTTTTATTTATTTATTTTTTAAAGATTACTTATTTAAGAGAGAGAGCAAGTGTGAGAGAGAGAGAACATGAGTAGGAGGGCGGGGCAGAGGAAGAGGGAGAAGCAGACTCCCCCTCTGAGCAAGGAGCTCGCCGCGGGGCTCGATCCCAGGATCCTGGGATCATGACCTGAGCCAAAGGCAGACGCTTAATGACTGAGCCACCCAGGCGCCCCTCCTATGGGAGTATTTTAGAGCTTGGACTTTTAGCTGGCATGTCACCACTCGTGGTAAATATAATTACTGTACTCAAAGATTAAGCTGCTCCTGCCCCCAAAGCTTGCTTTAAGTTACCCATGACTACCTTGTGTTTGACAGTGAGGATAAGACCTAAGACCGCCTTGAACGTTCTACTCATCCTTTTCTTCTTTTCTTTTCCATCCCAAATACCGGGCTTGGAGTTTTCCTATATGATGAGACACCAGATCCTGACTTTGAGGCCACAGGGAGAGCTCTGGGGGACAGGTGGCTCTGCCAGAGAAGGGAACAGCTAACCCACAGCCCCTGGGGTCAGGTCAGGATAGTCCCACCCATCAGTTCCGAGTTTCGAGGTTCGTCAGAGGCACATATTCTGGGAATCAGCCCTCTCAAGAGTATTTGCATTTTCAAATAAGAACTTGGGGAGAACAGTGTTTAACTTAATAGAGTCACTCTCCAAGGGTGGAATGTATGTCTGGGGAATATATTTTTAGGCCGAGTCCGTGGCGCCCTGGCAGCCCCGCCGGGCCCTCAGAAGTGGCAGTGGCTGAAAGAGGGGGACACAGCTCCCCAGGCCCAGGCTACCCCAGGCCCAGGCTACCCAGGCAGAGCCCTGGCCCAGAGCCCTCAGCCTTCTGCTTTGCTGTTTCCTTGGAAAACAAGAACAGACCATTGTTTTCTTCCTGGACATGGCACGGGGGGGTGGGGAAGCACATGGATTCACCCCCCATCACCAGACCCACCCTTGGGAGCCTACCAGGCACCCAGCCTGAGGGAGGATATAGACAATGAGTAGGAAAGCGGTCACATTCTTGCAGCCTATTTTTGGGATTAGTTAGGGTTTTTCATACCCCAAGATGGCTGTCCAAATGTTTTGACCTGTAACCTCATTAGAAGTTGGGGATTTTTGGTCTCCAGGCCCCTCTGGGGTTTAGCAGTGCTCTCCTGTCATCATCCTGTTTCTGTTTGGACCACCCACCCACCCACCCACTGTAGCCCGGGCGCAGGGTGCAACAGCGCCTGGTTCTGGGGCTCCCAAACAGAGCAGGTTTGGCCACTCGCCACTGACAAAATCCAAAGGCAGAGGAACGAGTGGCGTTGAGACAAGAAAGGAATTTATTTCAGGGAGGCCAACACACCAGGAAGACGGGGGGCTGGCGTCGCAAAGACTGTCTCCCAAGTGCTGAAAGCCCCTGACCCTGCCTTTCCTGCCGGTTCCTGGAAAAACCCCCCACCACACAGCATCAGATTCTATACTTTCCCTGTTTTTTATTTTTTTAAAAGATTTTATTTATTTATTTGTCAGAGAGCAAGAGAGAGAGAGGGAACACAAGCAGGGGGAGTGGCAGAGGGAGAAGCAGGCTTCCCGCAGAGCAGGGAGCCCGATGCGGGGCTCGATCCCAGGACCCTGAGATCATGACCTGAGCGAAAGGCAGATGCTTAACGACTGAGCCACCCAGGTGCCCCTGCCCTTTCCCTGTTTATAAAAGTCTGTCCATTTTGACCGGTGAGGCACAGTTTGGCTCTTCATTGTCTGTGGCCCAGAATATTTTTCCGTCTTGAGTCTCCCAGCAGCCTCAGAGCTGGGCCTATGGAGTGGCCGCTCCCCTTCAGCCCCGGGGTAGAGCCCAGCAGGGCCGGCGGCACCCAGAGACCCGGCGGCACCCAGGGACCCGGCGGCACCCAGGGACCCAATGGCACCCAGAGACCCGGCGGCACCCAGGGACCCGATGGCACCCAGAGACCCGACAACAGCCACATTCTGAGAGAACCAGGCTTCCCTCCCGCAGAGCTGCGAACTTGTTTAAGGAGACGTGAGGTGCACGTGTGACGGCTCAGGGAAGGCCCGAACCCCAAACATAATTTTCTACAAACGAGACTCCCCAACAACTTCTGGCTCTGACTGAAAACAAACTGGCTTTTCTGCTGTCCTTTTTTCCTTCCTTCAAGCAAACATGCTCTCTTCTCTCCCCCCCCCCCCCACTGGAAACCCTACTTATGATTTGTAAATGGTCCGAACTGGGGGGAGGAAGTGGCGTGGCTGCAGAGAGAATTCCACACGCAGTCCGCATCCCACGGGGCTGGGAGTCAACAGAACAGCCCTCCGGGTTCCAGGCGGCAGGAGACCGGACAAGCCACGAAGTATTTATTTTCTGTGGCTTTGCTCAGACCTCTGCAGACAGAGTTTTTATTGAATCTGGCCCCCAAACTGCTGGGATTAGGCCTTGCTTGGCTACTCAGAGAGAAATAAGTGTTCTCCTGAAAAAAAACCAACAAAACAAAACAAAACAAAAAAAAACCAGTTGCCCTCTCCTGCCCTCCCCTGCCCTTCCCTTCTTCGCCCTTTTCCACTCTCCCCACGGGATTTCTTTGTTTAGAAGTTTTCCCGAATGTGCTTGTACTGAGGAAGAGAGTCCTGTTTTTCTGAGAAGCCCAGCGTGGCTCCTCTCTGGACCTGTGCTTGGCCGTGGTCGCTGCAGCTCCTGGCCCCCCGCACTCCCCCCCAAGCCGAACTCCAGGAGAAGGGTCCCCAGGAAGGAAGGCCTGGCCTCACTGCGGCCTGCCCGGCACTGAGGCCCTGCAGGGAGGCCGGCGGGGTCATTCCCAGGCCTTTCCCTACAGCTCGGAGCTCGGAGCCAGCCCCAGGCCCCAGGGAGCCTCAGTCACAACAAATGCAGCCTTGCGGAAGTGACAGCTAAGGGGGCATGCTGAGGGCCCTGGCAGGCGGCCGGTTTTTCCCATGGTCACAGGCCCTGGCCTGGCAGGGCCAAGATCTGAATCAGGCAGAGCTGAGTTCCCCAGTCAAGGTTCTGGGAGTCCTTGTTGGACCCTGGAAAGTAGGCTACTGAATGCTCCAGGAGGCTCATGAGTTGGCACCAAAACCATGCTCTGGGCTGTGCCCTGAAGGTGCTGGCCCACTGTCCTGAGGAGGCCTCTGGCGGCCCACGGGGCGGCGGGTGGGGGGGGGGGGCCCCGGGGGGGGGGGGGGGGGGGGGGGGGGCTCAGGGGCGATGAGAGGGTGGATTCTGTCTAGGAATCTCTGCTAGCAGTAGAGGGGGCCAGGCCCTGAGGGAGGCACTGAGGGGCCAGGGCCAGGGGCACCCCACCCCCAGCCGTGCCCCCGGCCATTTGCTCTGCTTTCACAAACTTGGCTACAGCGTGATTGTTCTGGAGGCCCTAGCCAGCAACCAGGTAGGCTCATTTCTGTGACTCATTCATTCATTCACTCACTCAAGGAACAACTGCAAACACAGGAAATAGCTCTAAGAAGATGGTGCTTGGGGGCCTCAAAGGGGAGTAGCCTAGCACTTAGGAACTGGAAACAGGAGACACTCGGGGCAAGAATTAGACCACCACCCAGAGGCACGCCTCTGCCTTTGCCTTGGCTGGAAGACAGCCTGTGGGGGCACAGAGAGCCTCCCAGGAGGTGGGGTTCGAACTGGCTGGCTGGCCTGGGCTTAGCTGTGGGCTGGCAGGAAGAGGGGCGACATCTCTGGAGGAAGAACCGGGGTGGGATGAATGTTGCATCTGGAGCACAAAGAGACACTCCTGGCAGGCTGGGGGGACCAGTGAATGGGGAGCCCTCTTGGACACAGGCTGTGGAATTGTTACGGACCAAGCCCAGCCATGCTGGGTCTGGCGGTTTGTTCATCTGGTTCCTTGTTCCCAACTTGAAGACTACCTGTGTCAGGGAGGAGGAGGTGGCTTATTGCTGGGGTTTACTGTGGGGCTAATAATAATAAGCACACTTCCACTCTAAGGATGGGGGAGATCGGCCTGCCAGCCCAGTCCCTGGAGCCCCTTCCTCCCTCCCTGCCAAATTCCTCAGAGCCCAGCGGATAAGATCAGCGGTTTCTACTTCCCAAAGGCAGAGCCAGCCCTTGGGGGCTGGGAGCTCCAAGACCCCGGTCAGGGACCAGGCCAGGGCGAGGGAGAAGCCCCCATTCAGAAGTGACTTGAGTCGGGAATCCTCGGGGCCACTCTGCAGAGCCTCCCGTCCCTCTCCCCACTTCCAGGCCCCTACTACTCTCCAGAGTCACAACCTTAAAGACAATTCTACAAGAGGGTGAGTGCTGGGGGGCTCACATAGCAATGGGCAGGAAGGAGAAAGGGGCAGGGAAGCCAGGGCTGGGCAAGCCCCAGAGGCCCTGCCTACTCTGGGCCCTTGTTCCTGTCCTGACTCCCTCCATCCCCCTCCCAACAGCTGCCCTCGTTCAGGACCTCCGTGCCCGTTCATTCCTGTGGCTGGTACCCCCAGTAACTCCTCATATTCCCTCGGCCTACCGGCCTCTTACCCAGGCCCTACCTGCCTTTCACCAGGTCCAGACTGAGCAGAGACACTGCTGAATTTGCAAAGGTTTCCCCCGACCCCACCACTAAGCCCTGTGAGCTCAGGGAGAGCTGTAGTGCAAGCACCCCTGGGTGCCACATCTGGGCTGGCCTCAAGGCATTTGGTCGTTTTTCTGTGTGGAAGAAGGGTCTCTATTACTCAGTGGCTGGCTCCTGGGCCACACACACACACACACACACACACACACACACACACACACAAGTCCCTCCCTTCAGTGAGCTTCAAAGAGGGGAGAAGGGCACGGAACCGATGCTGGGTATTCATCTGACCATGAAATGATTCGTGGGGTGCATTTAAAATTCCCTGCTGGCAGCCATCGGGAGACCCGAACTCTAGAACTGGTTCTTCTGCTTGGTGCTGTGGGAGCTTGGAAAAGTCACCTGACCTCTCTTAGGTTTCCTACTCTGGGAGGAGATTAGATTAGCCTATCTGCAGAACCTGCTAGGAATGAGGCCAGGAAGAGGTCATAAGTCACAGCGGGGTCAAGGCATTTGCAAGTCCCTCCTGGGAGGGGCGTCAGGGCCGCCCTACCTTGAGGCTGGACAAGATGCTGGCTCTGCCTGTAGTTCCTAGATTCCCAGTAGATGAACGTCTCCACTGACCTCCCAGAAGCCCTCTTCCAGGGAGGAGGCCACCACACTGACCTGGACCCACTCCTCCTTTCTCCTGAGCACCAACCTGCCAAGCCTGCTGGCCTCCCACTTGGAGCAGAGCTTGACTCTGAACTCAGTGACCCCAGTGGGCTGGCCCCTCACTCTGTTCTGATTTAACCAGGACAGGTGTGGGAACCTTCAGATGGTCCTCCACCTTCCTGAGGCTGGAGAGGGGTTCCAGGGGCGATGTGTGGGTCAGCCACAGGTGGGGACCTTGGCGAGCACAGGAGTCCAAACAGGCTGGTTTTCTCTTTTCTTTTTTCTAAAGATGTATTTATTTATTTTGAGAGAGAGACAGAGAGAAGGAAGAGAGAGAATCTCAGGCCGACTCCCGAGTGTGGAGCCTGACACGGGGCTCAATCTCACCACCCCAAGATCACAACCCAAGCTGAAATCGAGAGTCGGATGCTCAACTGACTGAGCCACCCAGGCGCCCCCAGACAGGGTGGTTTTCTAGAAGTTCTAGGGTTGCTTGGAGGCCTTCCCCCTTGCAAGGGGAGGGAGGGGCCTGAGTGGATTTTGCATGCCGTGGGTCTGTCAGCTTCCGCTTGCCTGTCCAGCACTGGGGACGGTGTCCCCCACCTGCCACTAGGCAGACAGCCACCTCCCTGGCAGGGGGCAGTGTGGCCTGTCACAGCGGCAGCTGCAGGCCAGGCCAGCCTGGGGTGTCCACATCTCCACTGACCGGCCTCTCCGTGGTCTCCAGCTACACCTCGTATGCCCTTGCCATTTCTCAGGCCCTCCCACCAGGGACTTCTCAGGGATGCTGATGCCATGGACCATCTTCCCCTCTGATTCCTGCCTTGGCTTCTAGAATGCCCCCTGCACCAGTGCTCCTCTTGAGGGATGCCTCAGTTTCCCCTGTATTGCCCCCAATACAGGGTCCCCTGGGGCCTGTCGTCAGCCCCGTCCTCACTTCAATGCCCCCAGGAGTGACTTGTTCTAAACCAAGCCTCCAAATGCTATCTGTACCCCGGTTCATCTCCAACCTGGACCTCTCTTCTGAGTGGCAGACCCGCGCATCTTACTGGACCTCCCCTCGGTGTCCCACAGACACATCCAATCCATCCGCACCCATGCTGCCCCTCCTCCAGTTTTCCCTGTCTCAAAGCCGGGGTCCATCTAGTGAACTGCCTCCACCTCGTCCTGGACGGCTGCTCACCCCACCCTCCAGCCAAGCCCCCACCTCAGCTCGGCACCTGTCTGTATCCCCTCCAGCAGCCTGGTCCCGGCCTCCAGCTTTTCTCACCCAGACCCTACAGGAGTCTCTTAATTGAGTTTCCTGCTCCCCTTCTCATCCCCCTTCACACCTTTCTCTACGTGCAACCACTGGGAAGTTTGAAACATGGGAGTCTGGTTATGCCACTTCTCTGCCCAACACCTCCCTTGTAGGACAAGGTCCTCTTTAAGGAGCTTGGACCTTTCTTCCTCTCAGCCCCCGGCTGACCTCCTCTCCTCCTCCCAACTCTCTGCTCCAACTCCTCCACCCACATTCCAGCCATTCTGCCTCCTCGGAGTTCTCCAATATACCGTGGCCGATGCCTCTGAGATATCACACCTGCTCTGGAATGCCCTTTCTCCCTTCGTCTAGCAAACTCCTATTCATTCCTCAAAACCCCACTCAAGTGCCACTTCCCCTCAGAAGCTTTCCAGGACCTCCTGGTCTATGCGCAGGAGTGACTCGGACTGTGCTTTTGTGTTTCACGGTGGGAAGCACATCTAACGCTCTGGCTTTCAAGGTGGCAACTCTTCCTACTGCCATGATCCATGGGGAATTCAGAGCCCTGAGAGGGAGCCACAGAGTGTTCAGAGGGGAAAGAGGTCATCACACAGCCCTGAACTGGGTGGGGCTTATGGGTGGGGACTTATCAGACTTTTGTGGGATGCACCTGGCAGAGCTCACAGTGTCAGCCCTGCCCGCACGTCTCAGGTGAGAACTTCGTAAGGAGCCTTCCCAAGTAAGAAGCAGAGGCCCACCGTAAGGGAGCTTTCTGGAGGTGATGCCCATGTGCTGTATTTTGCTGGGGTTTGGCTTACATGGTGTATTCATTTGTCAAGACTCAGAAAATATACACTTAAGATTTCTGCATTTTGTTGTATATGTATTTTACATTAAAAGAAAATACACTTTAAATAAATATTGAATTCTGGGGAATGACACGCATGCTGAAGTATGTAGGGGGAGGTGAACTGAGGTCTGCAATTTATTTTGAAATGTGTCCTGCAAGTGTGCAGGATGGAGAGAGAGAGAAGCTGATGGACGAGGACAGCGCAAGGACCATAGGGTGTTTGTGATAGAGCCTAGGTGGTGGGTGAACACTGTTCCCTGCAAAATTCTTTTAACTTTGCCGTATGTGTGCAATTCTAAAACAAGTTTTATAATAAAGTGCTGGGTGGAGAAATTGGGGGTCCAGGGCTGGAGGAGCACCCCTTCCCACTCCTGGGGGATGCAGCCCAGACTTCCGCTGGGAATCATCCCAGCTCCTCTCTGAGGGGCCCAAGACGGTTGGGTACACAGTTTTCGTTTACACAAACTATGTAAACTGGATATGCTTTATCATACCCAGGTATGATAGGTAGAGGCCCTACCCCTTTCAGCAGCCCCCTTGGTTGTCCTCACAACCTCCCAGGGAGGAGGGCTGGGAGGACTCTCCTGCTCTTGTGGTCAGAGCCGGGTAAGCATGGCTGCTGTGCTCCTCCCGCTCCCAGCACACAGCTCTTCTATCGTGACTTCTGTCTGCTGGGGGTCGACTGCTACCCAGCAGGATTCTCGTGTCCTCCAGTGCCCCCCCCACCCCGGCATGTGGACTCCCTGGGACAGGGGCCACAGCTGAGTTTTCTTTGCATCCCCTGCACTTGGCCCAGTGCCTGGCATGTGGTGGGGGCTCAGAACCGTTTGCTGGGTGAGGGAATGTTCTCGGCTATTTCTTGTCACCCACCGATTTGGCCAGCCTTGGCACCCCAACGGTGCTTGGAGCTGAAGGTGACTCCAGCCCCCAGCCATTGCCAGTAGAGATACCCTACAGTCACTTCCCTAGTGGAAAAGGGGGGTGGCTGGCGCTCAGAGGCCCTCTGTCCTCTGTCAGGATGGAGCTACCCAGTCTGGAGCTCTGAGTGCTCCAGAACTTTCCTGCTCCCAACCAGCTCCGTCTGCCCCAGCCACCCAGCTCGGGTCTTGCCCCCTACCTCTCCCTGGCATTTTTCAGGCCGTGTGCCTTTGCTCACCCCGCGTCCCCTGCCTGGAATGCCTTCTCCAGCTCCGGCACCCATCTGAACCAGCACCAGCCTCCACCGCCCTCTGCCTCCCAGGCCTTCCCTTTGACTTGTGCATCGCTCCCTGGCCTTTCTGTTGGCCTAGCACCAGACGGTATTAATTAATTATCCAGCACTCCCAGTGAGTTTTTTTCTGTGTGCCCAGCTGATCTCCCAAGCTCTACCTGGCTATCCGCACCCCTCCCCCTCCCCCGGGCTTGGCGGGGTGACCAAGAGGGACAGGCACCCCGGTGAGCTGGCTGACAGAGAGAGCCAAGCTTCGGAGCCAGGGTTTCGGTCCCAGGTCCAGAACGGGAGCCATTTTTATGAATGAAGCATCTGAAATTGAAACCCGCCAACATGAAGACAAGAAGCAAGGCCCAGGGTGGCTACTGGCCCTCCAGCTAGAGAAGTGTGGACTGTAAGAGACCAGTCTCCTTGGTTCTCGTCTCTGCAGCGCCTCATCTCCATCTCCCCCTTGGCCTAGAAGGGGTCTCACATTTGCCGGCTCCCCCATCTCTTCCTGAGCTGCCTTCTGTAAAGTGATCTTTCTATATTGACTTAAACTTCTATTTAAAGAGGAATTCCTCATAATTACTCAGCCGCAGAGAGCTGACACTGTTTGGCTCTGTTTATTTAGTTTCTCCTAGTGATTGGCAAGATGTCCTCAGTGGCTTTAAAGAGCAGATATAGACGAATGACCTGTTGGTCATAAAATAAAGTATGATGTTCTTTTCTGTCCTCCTGGGAGATGGCATGCGGAGGGGACGTGCCTCACCACCCTGTCCCGTAAAAATGCCAAATCCAGTCATTTCTCAGGTTGGATTAACAAAGCAGTTTTTTAATTTTTGAAAGGCACCCGATTATCCGGACGTGAACACGTGTCGCGCATAGTGTGAGTTCACACGCGCTATAAAACCCTTCCGCGCACACGCGGACGTTCGCACCCACACACAACCTCACAAACAGCAAAGGGCAGACATGCCCACAGAGGGATGAAGTGGGGATTCATACATCTATTTTTTTCTTCAAAAAAATTTAATTGATAATTGGCTTTTAGTCTAGTAGTGAAACTAAAATAGTAAGTTATTTATATAGAGATGTCCCCAAGGCACTTCCCTCTCTTCTCCCTGCCCGCTTCTGTCCCCTTCCAGCTCTCACCCTCCACACAATGACCCTACAGAACATTCAGGGAAAATCCCGCTCTGACAAACCCACAGAGATGTGCTGGGCTCAGAGACGGTGGCGATTTGGGGGATTTGGGGGGGAGGGGTATTGCACGGTGTGCTCTCCAGTTAATCCCAATGAGTCTGGAAGCATGCAGGCAGTAGGGACGATTGTCACACCTCCTCAAATGTGACCCGACTCACCTCACCCACTGCAGCCCCCCCCCCCCCGCCCCGCTGCTTCCCGTGAGCCCTGCTCAGCCGCCACACCACAAACCCTACAAGACCTGCCTCTCTGGGGGGGAACTTCCTGTCCCTACACCCGCTTCCCCATCCCTTCCTGATGTTTCCCACCAGCCAGTCTTCGAGCGGACCCCGCTGTACTAGGGCAGCCCTCAGAGACCCACTGCCTTCTCAGTGCATGCTTTTCGGACGCCTTTGTGTGGCTGCATTTGTCCGCTCTGAGTGGGACAGGGCCTGGGCCTTGAGCCCCTGCAGCGTCCCCACGTCATCCGGTACGCAGGGTGGGGACCAGCGGGGAGCCGGTGGGACAGCGCGGGCTCGTGGCCTTAACACGGCACAGCTCAGGAGCCCAAAAGATGTCTGCTGTTGACCAAGTGCCCTTTCTGGAAACCTCATTTCTGTGGGCACACACGGCAGCCAGCGATGCAGGCCCAGAGCCGGACTGTGGGTCAGACAAGGAACAAACGTCACCTCCACCATCGGCTCCTCTCTTCCAAAAATCGTTGTCAGGGAGTCAGTCCCCTGAGTCCCAGGCTAGTGTCCAGTTTGTGATGATCCCGCTTCCCTTCCTGCTCCTTCAGGGGCCTTGCTTCCTCTAAAACCAAGAGGACCATGTCTATGAGGAAGATTGGGTGAGTCGGGCCGGCATGAGAAGAGGGGGCCTCCCCGCATCTGCTATAGGCCAGGAGCCCTGCTCAGGTGTCCAGAAACAAAGCGGGTGGCTTGCTGCTCTCATGCGTTTACAGTCTAGCAAATTTGGGGTGCATCAGAATCACCTGGGAGGCTGTTAAAATACAGAGTGTTGGGCCCCAGCTCCAGAGTTTCAGATTTAGTAGGTGTCTGGGGTGGGGCCTGAGAATTTGTTCGTCTAGAAAGTTCACAGATGATGCTGATGCTGTTGGTCTAGGGACCGCACTCTGAAAACCACGGGTCTAGCAGATCCCCCAAGGAACAGAGCCCGGAGCAGTGGTTTTTAAGGAGGAAAAAAAACAGGTGGTCTCGAAAAACAAAAGGGGTCTGAGGAGGCCAGCAGCACGTGGCCTCCAGCCTCTCGGCTCATCAGAGCTTTGCGATTTCGTCGGAAAAGCCACGGGAGTCACCGACTGGAGGATGGGAGAATCGGCACGAGGGAGGAGGGTTGGCGTTTCGGGAAGGAGGCTGTGGGCAAGGGTGGGCAGGCCGGGGCAAAAGGTTCTGGAAACCACTGAGGTTGGGCAAGGGATGAAGAGGAGGCGCCGAGCCTTCCTCTGCCTCCCCAGCTCGTCTGGGCTGCAGCCCCCCTCCCGGGCACCAGCCTGCCCCCCGGCCCCCAGACAGCGGTGGCCCGGCCTGGGCCGGCGAGACCTGGGAGCCCTCGCTGCCCACGACACCTACGGTTTTAGAATCTGGAGAGCAGATGGCTCTCCTTGCTAAGCAACTCGTGAAACAAACAGTTTGCTTCAGGGCTTTCTTTTTTGAAGCTGACTTTGTTGTTGGGGTGGGGAGATGTGTGTACAGATAAGCTTCTCAGAGTGATGACATCACAAGAATAATAAAATTGCCACTTTGCGCGCTGTGTCTCTCACCTCTGAGGCGTGTTCTTCAAATAATCCCAGGTCCGTTCCCCTTATTACCGGCTCCAGGGCCTGGGGTGGACGCAGGGGGAGGGTGCCCCCCGACAAACGGGAGGCTTTGTGGCAGCTCTCTGAGGGGCTTGGGGCAAGCTGCCTCCCCTCTGAGAGCCTCAGTTTCCCCCTCTTAAAAGTGGGCTGAGCTAGGTGGTTTTTAGAGTCCCAATCCGTTCGCATCACATACACAGAACTGGTTTTCACTGGGAAGACTTTTTTCTATGGAATTTTCGCAGCGGTGGTGTTTTCACGGAAGTTTTGGTTTTTTTTGTTTGTTTTTTTTGGGAGGGTATGGTCAGAGGTGGCTCCAGGTTCGGGGGCGGCCCTGAAGCTTCTACAGTTTGTGAGGGCGTCTCCTTAAGAAAAGTCACACAGAATTACTACTCAAAATTAGGTGCAGGGCCCTGGCAGGAGCCCAGGCTAGCAGGTGCCCTAAGGCCCAAGCTTCTTAGCTCCGCGGAATATCTTCTCTGGGTGCGGTGAAAGGCCCACTATTGTCCTGGCCAAATGTCAGGGTCCGGAGTATCGGAGACCCTTGAGAATGTCATGGGCTCGCGTTGGCACTTGGCAAACCTGAGTAGCTCCTGCGCCCACCCTGTCCAGGCGCATGTTTTGGCCTTGACATTGCGGTTGCCAGGCAACCGTCTATCCTATAGGAATTCACACTCGTTCTTGCAGGCAGACACACATTTAATTTCAGACCCAGAGTGCTCAGTGACACAGGGTGTCACCAGCCTGTGCCCTCACAGAAATAACCCGAAGCACCGAGTCAAAAGTAGCTGGGGGAAATGATACCCACATTTGATCTTATTCCCCTAAAATAGCTTGGTCCTGTTTATGGGGCCTCTGTATGAGAGGGGACGCGGGAGCCTGGCTGGGCTGGCGGCTTCCTCCCTCCCCCTGGCCACTCGCCTCTCTGTGCCCATCGCCAGAGACACTGCAGTGACTCAGGGCCCCGAGCATGATGTAACAGCCTTGGCTCCTGGGCGGGATGATGGGGAACGTGTGACAGCCTTGGAATCCCAGGCAGGACCCTTGGTGCCCGCCTGCCGGTTCTTGACCAAGGTCAGGTGCCGCTAAGAGCTGGACTCTTGAGCCTCGTGGGAGCCGGGGAGAAGCGCCCACAGAGAACAGGCCCAGGCCTCAGCTCCCCGGGAATGCAACTCTGACCCTTCTCGAGAGCAGCAGGTCTCCACCTTGGCCCCATACTGGAATCACCTAGGGAGCTTTAAAAAATAGAGATCTGATGTAACGGTGAGATTCTCGTGTGAGCCGAAGTGGCCGGCCATCGGCTCTTGACTAGTGTGACCTCCCCGGCCAGTGGCTGGGCTTTTCCCTCCCCGCAAGCGTGTCTGGGGCTGGGGCACCCCTGGGCTCTGACACCCCAGGGCCCTCGTCTGACCGGAGCAGGGCTGTGTGTCCTGTCTGGAGCCCACATTCCTTAGGCTCCCAGGCTCTCGGCCGGGCACCAGGGCTCAGCTGCGGCGTGCTGTGCGCTCCCCTGTGTGGGGGCACCTGGCCCGCTAGGGTGCCGCGCCTGGCCTGGGGTGGCAGGAGGTGGGGCCTTCTCGGGGTGGCGAGTCATGAGAGTGGAGGGCAGAGCAGGCTGCTGGCTTTGAAAACAGCGTCAGGGCGGTGGGCGTATTGGCAGCCACGGAGCGCCGGGCTCACGAGCAAGCAAGCAGAGTGTCCGCTGGAGTAAGACGACAGAGTTTGCTCCTTGGTCGGTTTGGTTTTTCTTTTTCTACGTGGTAAAAACACGTAAAACTTGCCCTCTTGGCTGTTTGTAAGTGGACGGTACACTAGGGTTACCTATACTTGCCTTGTTGTGTCTCGGATGCGCAGAGCGTTTTCCTCTGGCCAGACTGAAGCTCTGTCCTTCTGGAACACCACCTCCCCGTTTCCCCCTCCCTGCAAACACCGTTCTACCTTCTGTTTCCGTGAGCTGGACGACTCTAGCTGTTTCCTGTGAGTGCAATCCTACAGTACTTGGCCTTTCTCGACGAGCTTGCTTCACTCAGCATAATGTCCGCAAGGTTCATCCGTGTTGCTGGCAGGTGGGGGGCACGGTTTCCTTCTTTTTTAAGGCTGAATAATACATATACACACCAGGCTTTCTTTATTCACTCTCCGCCAGTGGACGTTTGGGCTGCTCCCGCCTCCTGACTGTGGGGAACAATGCTGCCACGTACATGCGTGTGCGAGAATCTCAGGAGCGCGCTTTCAGTTCTTTCGGATAAATAAGCAAAGCGGGATTGCTGCCGCGGATGGTCGTTCTGTTTTTTAGTTTTTCGAGGCATTTCCCTACGGTTTTGCACAGTGTCCATGCCATTTTACATTCCCACCAACAGGGCCACAAGGATGCCGATTTCTCCACATCCTCGCCAGAACCGTTTTTTTCTTTCTCTATCTTTTTTTAAATTATGGCCATCCTAACAGGTGTTAGGTGATAGCTCATTGCGGTTTTGACTTACATGCCTCTAATGATTGAACATCTTTTCAAAATATGCTTGTTAGCCTTTCATATATCTTCTTTGGAGAAATGTCCAGTTAGGTCCTTTCCTCGTGTTTATTTTTATTTTTTTTAAAGATTTATTTATTTATTTTAGAGAGAGAGTGAGGACGTGCGGAGCAGGGTGCAGAGGGAGAGGGAGAGAGAAACTCTAAGCCAACTCCGTGCTGAGCTCGGAGCTGGATGCAGGGCTCCATCTCATGACCCTGAGATCATGACCTGAGCTGAAACCAAAAGCCGGACACTTAACCGACTGAACCACCCAGATACCCTGTTTCTTTATGTTTAAAATCAGGTTCCTTGGTATTTTGTTGTTGAGTTGTAGGAGTTCTTTATATATTCAGGATATTGACCCTTTTTCTGATACATGATTTGCAATTATTTTCTCCCATTTTGTAGGTTGCCTTCTCACTCTTTTGATTGTTCCCTTTAACGTGCAGAACATTGGTCAGTTTTGCTTTTTAAGTAAGTTCTACACCCAGCGCGGGGCTTGAGCTCACAACCCAGAGACCAAGAGTCACATGCTCTACCGAGTGAGCCAGCCAGGTGCCCCCATGGTCAGTTTTGAAGTACAATATAGAGCTGGCCAAATAATTAAAGAGCATTAAATAATAAATTAATTGCATTTCCTGTCATAAAATTCTGACCTCAAAATTGAGGTAAAAATCGAATCAACATTATACCTACCTATTAACTCTAACGACAAGTCTACAGTAATAAATTTGTAGTAAATTTTTTTAGAAAAGGACTTGGGTGTTGGGGCCCTACTCCAAGACTGTCCTCTCATGCCTCACATGGAGTCACATGCACTCCCTGCCATCCAGAGAAGCAAGCCCTTGGCTGAAGATCCATCTTCCAGGGAAAAAGGATCTAGATCTTGGGTCCTGGGAGGAGGAAAGTGCTGGGGACTTCTTGGTTACAGCTAGCCCCCTGAATTCTACAACCCCATTGGTAGCAACAGGGGCCCCAGGACCCTGGGGGAGCTCCTGGCCCACCATTCGACGTTGACGTGGAGTGATGGTTAATTTTATGTGTCGACTTGACTTGGCTAAGGGATGTCTAGATAGCTGGTAAAATATTATGTCTGGGTATATCTGTGAGGATATTTCTGGAAGACACTGGGATTTGAATCTGGAGACTGGGTAAAGAAGATGCCCTCCCCAGCGTGAGTGGGCCATCCACTGAGGGCCTGAAGAGAACAAAAAGATGGAGGAAGGGTGAATTGCTCTCTTTGCTTGAGCTGAGGCATCCATCTTTGGCCCTTGGACAGAGTGCTCCTGGTTCGTAGGCCTTCACACTCAGAACCCTGATTCTTGGGCCCTTGGATTCACACCATTGGCCCTGTTTTTCTAGAGAATGCTGATTAGCATAGGTGGGCAGGGGAGGGTGTTCAGGGCAACCCCTTTGCCCTTGGGGCACACAGGGCTCCACCCCTGGGGCTGGGCTAACGTAGCCACCTGAACTCTCTCAGCTCTTCCTTTTCTCAGGAAAAGGGGATCTTCTTTCCCTCACCAGTGCCCGCCCCCAAGTGCTCAGCCTGCCTGAAGTCACCTTGGCAGACTTGAACCTGCCTTAAGTCCTCCCAGGCTCTCCCGGTTTTCTCTTCCTTTTGCCTCACATCTCCCTGAGGCCATAGAGATCATAATGATTGGAGGGGTCGCCCGTCTCTCCTGAGTGGAAACGTGAGGGTATGAGCACCAGACAGAGTCTGAAATCCTGGCAAGTCATGTAACCTCTCTGGGCCTGTTTCCTCTTCTGTGGAAGGGGAGTGATTTCTCTGTCCTGCCAGGTGCCAAAGGTGGACACGCACCAGGGTCATGAGATCGAGCCCGCGCCAGGTGCTGCAGGTGACAAAGGACCTAAGCCTTGGGCCGGAGCTCAGCCAACAGTCAGCTCACACCTGGTCCTGCGGTCGTCAAATGCGAGGCCCACATGAGCCAAACCCCAGGCATGTTCCTCAGGTGCCTCTCCCGGCCATGTCCAGGGAAGGCGCTCTGGGAAGGGGGCCCGGAATCCTAGGCCCAGGGCTTTCTTGATCAGTCAATTGCCTTTGGGTCCTCCGTCAGTCACTCGGCAACCCGGGCATCTGTTTTCCTCATCTGCAAAGTGGGAGGGATGACACTCCTTTGATCTCACTCTGCTTAAGTACAAAAATCCCTAGGGGCACCCAGATGGCTCAGTCGGTTAAGCGACTGTCTTCGGCTCAGGTCATGACCCTGGAGTCATGGGATCGAGTCCCGAATCAGGCTCCCTGCTCAGCAAGGCGTCTGCTTCTCCCTCTGACCCTACCTCCTCTCGTGCTCTCTCTCTCAAATAGATAAATAAAATCTGTAAAAAAAAAAAAAAAATCTTTAAGGGCGCCTGGGTGGCTCAGTTGGTTAAGCGACTGCCTTCGGCTCGGGTCGTGATCCTGGAGTCTTGGGATCGAGTCCCGCATCGGGCTCCCTGCTCGGCAGGGAGTCTGCTTCTCCCTCTGACCCTCCTCCCTCTCATGCTCTCTGTCTCTCATTCTCTCTCTCTCAAATAAATAAATAAAATCTTTAAAAAAAAAAAAAAAAAGTACAAAAATCCCTTTGGTCTATTTCAAAATTACTCACATACAATATGATAAATGTTGGCTATGAAAAGTTCCACCCCAGTGAGCTCTCTTCTTCCCTGTCCTGGGTTGGCAGCAAGCACCCTTTCCCTGCATTTGTGGGCATTGTTGGAACCACATCCTGTTCGTTTCTATCTATTTTGTTGGTATTTTTTTAAGTCTGTGCTGTGACTGTCTTTCCTAGCTTTTTTTTTTTTTTTTGGAGAGGGGGGGAGGGGGCATGGGGGGGGGGGGGGAGGGGGGGAGAGAGAGAATCTTTTTTTTAGATTTATTTATTTGAGAGAGAGAGAGTGGTGGGGAGGGACAGAGGGAGAAGCAGCAGACTCCCCGCTGAGCAGGGAGCCCACGGATCATGGGATGCTGGGATCATGACCTGAGCTGAAGTCAGACGCTTAACCGACTGAGCCCCCCAGGCACCCCTCTTTCCTAGCTTAATATGGTATCTTGGAGGGCTTTCTGGGGCAGTTCACAGGGGTCTCCTGGTGTTTTTCAATGGTGACGGGTTATTCCAGAGTTTGCAAGGACTACAACCGACTCTACCAGTCTTTGTTGGATGGAAAATACCCTGAAAAGACAAAGCTCAGGAAATATAAGGGGTCCTGGGACAGGGTGAAGGGAAGGGAAGGGAAGGTGGATGTTGGGGGGGGAGGAGGAGGGAGGTATTTTGTTCTTTCCATGTAATTCTGTTTCATCTAAGGGCTGTTGTCACAAATAATTAGGTCTCCATGTCCTGAGTAGGCCCAGTGAATGGGGCTGATGGGTGGGAAAGGGGGGTGCCTTGTAGCTGAGGCCCCCCATAGCCTTCAGAGCCCCCAGATCCCAGGTCCAGCCTGGAGTTCTTCTCCCTTGCAGAAACAGGTTTTGACCCCAGTAATGAGCCCCGTAGCATCATGCCCTTTGGCATGACCTGAGGCTTTGGCCACACCTGAACTCTACACCCTTCCTAGGCAGAGCTTTCTCAAGACTTAGATCCTAGATTGGAGATGAACTTGGCTGTTTTTCCTCAAGGGCCTGAAATGTGTGTGTTTCACTTGAATCTGAGCCTGCCCGAACTGGGCCCTGAGGCCAGCCCCCCAACCCTGGCTTCTGGAGCAGCTGCTCCCTGGCGGGGTGGGGGTGTTGGAGGTGGGCCTGAGAGACAGGCAGGAAAGGAGAAGGGGGGGTCAGGCGCGTGGGGACGTTAGGGGAAGAACCCCCCCCCAACCCAGGGTACTCCAGCTTCACTGCCCCCAGAGTCAGCATGTATGAAGCATGGGAAGCAATTTTATCAGAGGGGGTTAGTCATTAAGTTACATTAGAGACACGCGAGTGCCAGGGCCCTGGGCTGCAGAATGGGGCTAGAAAATGTCCTCTTTCTCCAGCGTGTGTTTGTGAAGAACGAGGCTGAAGAATTTCTGCAGAAATACCTTGCCGTGGCCAAAGAGCTTTCTATGAGGTGGGGTGCCCTGAACCTGCCTCAAAGGAGGAAGAGGGCTGTCGTTTCTCCAGGGCCCTGCCAGGCGCCGGGTACGCGGCCCAGCCCGGAGCTGGTGCTCAACCCTGAAGGCATGCGTGACTGGGTTAGTCAGGAGCCTGAGAGAAGGGTGTCAGTCCGAGCAACCTCCATGTTACTGGGCCTCACGCTCTGCTCCTGGCCCTCACCTGGCTTGCTCTCTTAGCTGCTTTCGGGAGGTCAGCCCCTCCTCCTTGACTCACCAGGCACAGCACTCTGGCTTTCCTCTCCCGCCGCCTCCTCTCCCTCCTCTTCCTCTTCCTCCTTCCCAGCTTCATCCATCTCTTCTCTGCCCCTTGTATGGAGATGTCCAGGGCCTTTCCCGGCCTCCGCCCTCCGGCTCCATGAAGGAGCCCCTCGATCTCGGCTGTCCGCGGAGGACTCCCACGTGCATCCTCCAGCCCTGCCTTCTCCCTTGAGCTCCAGGCTCACAAAACCGTCAGCTTCTTTGACCTCCCCACAGACATCCAACGACCTCATCAAGCTCAGCAGGACAAACCTCAACTCCCGAGCTCCCCCCAGGCTGCTCCCCGTGAGGGCTCCCAGCTCGGTCAGTGGCAAGTCGGTCCGTCTGGGACTCAGGCTAAAACCCCCTTCCTGCCATCCTTGACCTCATCTCTCTCCCCTACCTCACATCCAGTCGGCCAGGAAATCCCACTGCCTCTGCCGTCAAGGTATAGCCAGGATCCACCCACTTCTCACCAAGTCCACTCCCATGGTAATCACATCTGAAAGTTTCCATTGCTCACTTGTGTCCTTGTGCCCGCCCTTGTCCCCTGCAGTCTAATCTCAATAGAGCAGTCAGAGGGTCCTTTTAAAACGCAAGCCGTATCACGCCTCTGCCCCAAACCCGAAACCGTCCAATGGCTCCTCGTCGCACCCAGGGCAAACCCCGAAGACCTGACAGGTGTCTGTTACAGTGATTCTCAAAGCAGGGTCCTCGGACCAGCTGCATCCACACCTGGGAACCTGCTAGAAATGCACATTCTCAGGCCCTGCCCCAGACTCACTGAGTCCCAGACTCAGGGGGCAGGTGAGCAGCAGTCTGTTAATAAAGCTCTCCAGGTGATTCGGATGCACATGCAAGTTTGAGACCTACTGGTCTACTAGTGACCTACTCCCTCTGGCCCCCATCAAGGACTCCACTCCGGCCCAAAAGGCCTCCTTGTTGACCCCCAAACACTGCAGACACACCCCTGCCCCAGGGCCTTTGTCCTGGCTGTCTCCTCCGCTCACTCTCTCACCTCCCCCTCAAGTCTTGGCTCAATGTCGTCTTCTCAGCTGGGCTCTCCCTTCCCACCCTACTTACAACGGCCACTCTATTCTTCGTTATAGCGCTGATTACCTCCTTATGCTCCATACAGTTTACTTACTTACGAGGCTGCTTGCTGTGGGCTAACTTCTGCCACTAGAATGCCAGCTCCACCCGGGGAGAGACTTGCCGCTTGTGTCAAGGTGCTGGGCTCAGCAGGTGTTTGTTGAGTGAATGCATGAATGCATGCATGAATGAATGAAAATCCACATAACCCCGAAGAGCAAAAACTATCATTTATTGAGGATGTACTTTGTTCTGACCTTTTTTCAAACATTAGCTCTACTTCCGTCAAGCTCCCTGTAGGCATGCAACGTGATGCCTACATCAGAGAGGTTAAGTGTTTTGCAAAAAGTTGCCCAGGTAGAGGGGTTGGCGCTTGGTGTCTTTCTGATTTTGAAGCTTCTGCGCTTTCCCTGATACCAGGCAGCTACTCCCAAATGCCCTCTGCCCATTCCCCCAAAAGGTCACTGCAGCCCCCAGCCTCATGATGCTGCGGCATGCCTACGGAAGGGGTGACACAGGCCCCCACCCACGGGATCTGTGCGTCAGAGCGCGAAGGAGGGAGTGCCTGGCCCTCCCAGGTCTGCCAGTGCTGCGGAGGGGCCTGGGGAGTGGGGTGGGCTGGAGTGGCGGTCGGCGCCACTCCAGCCTTCTCTAGATTCTCCTGCAGCCCTTCAGAGAATGTGTCCCTTCACCCAGTCGCTAAGCAACCGCCTTCGGCAGCGGGCGGGAACCGATCCATTCAGGGTAGTTAGGAAACTCTTACTGAAAATAATTACACCCTCCTCTGAGTGCGACGTGTCAAAACACGCTTGGAGGATCCTCAGTTCAGGCAGAGCCCAAAGGCCAGCCCCGTCCCTCAGCCCCCTCCCTCCCACTGGCTCTTCCTGGCCTTGCATTTCTTCTGCTCCCCAGAACTTCTCTCCCCTCTTACTGACATTGGCAAACGGGGGGCAGCAACAAAATCCACATTCCATCTCTCTTTTTTAAAGTTTATTTATGTATTTATTTAAGTAATCTCTACACCCAACGTGGGGCTCAAACTCATGACCCCAAGATCAAGAGTCACATGTTCTATTGACTGAGCTAGCTGGGTCCCCCTGGGCCATATCACACCCCATCTCTTTTATAAACCGCACTACTGAGCTGTCACAGGGCTCAGAGGATGGGCATCATGTTTCCAGAAGGGTTGAAATCAGGGTTGCCTTGGGAAACCCAGGGCAGATGCAGCCGTGGGACCCAATACACAATTCCCGTGGCGGGGTCAGGCAGACCCGCGCTCCAATCCCAGTGTGACCTTGAGCCAATCATTTGACTTTTCTGTGCCTCAGTTTCCTCCTACATAAAATGGCCATAACAGCTTTGCAGGGTTCCGATCATTATCGGCCGTTGAACCGATGGGTCTTACTCTGGTGTGACGGAACCGGGCACGTGCTAGGGGCTTCCTACGGTGCTGGCCTCTCTCACAGGACGAATGTGGTTTCATAGTGAACAATCACACACAGAGCACAGCTTGGGAGCGAAGAAATCTGGAAGAGGAGACAGATCCGGATGGGCTGGGATAATTAGGGAGAGCCGGCTTACAGGATAAGGAGGATTTGCAAAGTCAGAGGGCCAGGCAGGGAGACAGCCAGGGTGCGTCGGGCTGGAGGGTGAGAGAAACACTTGGCTGCGTCCAGGGGCATCTCCTTTGCTTACTTGGCCTCTCCCTCATCACATTTCAGGCTCCCTGGGACGGCAGTCTGTCTGTCTGGTTGTCTGTCCTCTCACTGCCTGCAGATGCTCGGTAGTAGTTGTTGTCCGAGTTGGGGCCAAGGGCAGAAGCACCCAGGCATATTTAGGGTGAGTGGGGTTCGCCTGGCAGAGAGAAGGGACTGGCCACCCTGCTGGGAAGGGGAACCCAGAGGGTGAGGCCGAGGCCCGCCCCAGCCGTGGGGGTCAGTAAGAAGCTCAGGCTGAGTGGGAAAGGAGGGGTGGAGGGACTCAGGGCTGAAGAGCCAGGACCCCACTCAGGGGCTTTATCCTGTGGGCTCTGGGTGGGAAGCAGGGACCCTGTGGATCCTGTGTTTCCAGAAGATACAACCTGGTAGGGAGCTGCGTCCCCACGAGGACCAAACCCCAGGGAAACAGCTGTGTCGCTGCCCGGCACGAGGGGCCACGAGTGGCTCAGAGGGGACAGAAAGATCGAGGCCCTGCCTGGTCCCTGCCCATGACCCACCACCTTACCTCGGCCTCCTGCCCTTTCTCCCAGATACCAACATGATTACCTACAGCTGACAGCTCTCTCCAGATCGGATCTTTTTAGTTTTTCTTTGTGAATTTTTAGGATATCAAATAATACATGTTTGCTGGAAAATATTAAAGCAACACAAAAGTATCTAAATAAAAAATGCACGTCTACCCCATCCCCAGCTACCTGCTTCTTAAATTCCACAATAACAGAGAATAAAACACTGTGGTTGGGGCTGGGGGGGGGCAGAGGGAGAGAGAGCTGCTAGACGGGGGGCTTCGATGCGTCTCATTTCCACACATTTGGGCTCACCTTCCACATATGTCTCTGTGACTTGCTTTTTCACTCAAAGCACAACATCGTGGAAATGGCCCGCAGCGAGCCGGTGCCCGAGACTTGCAGCGCGAGGTGGCCTGACGGCAGCGGCCTGGCGCCGATGGGTGCTCGGGTTGTCGCTCGCTTGTCGCTGGTTCGGCCAAAGCTGCACGGACGCCTCTCCAAACCGCCCTTGGCGCCTGTGCCCGTGCTTGGGGGCACTGTTGTCCCAGACGTGGAATCGCTGGGTTGAAAGTGGGGTGAGCTTAAGCTTTGGAGAGCCGTTGCTCCCTGAACCCTGCAAAAGGCCGCACCAGGTTCCTCTCAGATGGACACTGGGCGCTGTCTTCCGCCGGCCCTCACGGCGTCGGGGGGCAGCCATCTCTTCTTCTCCCAGACCCATCGGGGAAAAAGACTCTCTCCTTGGGGCCATTCTGTATTTCCTCGTTTCGTGTGTTTATGGACCATTTTATTTGGAGGGGGGAGGATTTCTTCTTCCCATCTTTTGCTTCTATTTCTATTGCGTTCTCTCTTTTTTTTTCCCATCTATAGATTCAGGCTGCAAATCCTTTATATTTTACTATGGTGCAAATACATATTTTCTCCTGCCGTGTCATTTGGCTTTGAACTTTGCTTATGACGTCCTTTCCCCCTCTCTCAGTGTCTAAGTATCCAAAGGATTCCTCTCTGCTCTCCGGGTGCCCCGCACCTCCCCAGTCGTACCCCGATGGGGACTCAGACCTTGTTGGCCTAAGAGCCCAGCCTGAAGGGGCTTACTGTGACAGAGGCATTTTGTCAAGCAGGAGCACGGGGACCCCAGGCCTGTGGCTGCCCCCGGAACAGCCCCTCCTGCCTGCAGAAGACCCCCCCACCCCGGGCTGTAGATGGACTCCGGACTCCGTGGCCCATCACTGCCCCACGGCCATCCTGCTGGGAAATGAGAGAGCAGGGCAGCATTGGCTCCAAGGTACCCAGATAGGGGAGGTATGCTAATGGATTTTTCTGGAAGGGGTAGGGCTCTTGGCTCCAGTGGACAGACCAACTGACCACAGCCCAAGTCTGCTGGAGACACCGACGTTATTTCCTGGGCCTCTGGAGGGCACCTCTGGAAAAATGGGTCAGCAGAGTTGGTCTCTGGAACACGGCCTCCCCATCCTGAGGCCAGCCCCACTCAGTAGGAACGACCACAGCCCTTTCTTTGTTAAATGTTTGGGGTTTTTCCTGTTATAAACCTATTATACCTAAGCTGTTATAGGTACTATATACTAAAAATACTGTATACTAAAAATCTCAAGCATCACAGAAGCGAACCACTTGGAAAGTGCCAGCCACTTGGAGCTCACCCCAGGCCTGGAGTCTCCACAGAGCTACGCAGAGTTTCTGTCTCTTCTTGAGGCTCTGTCCTCAGCAATTCTGAACAAGCATCCACACCATCTTGTTTTCAGATGTTGTGGTGTTGCATTACATACAACAGTTCCTAACAACCTACAAGTCTCATGCTTATCTGCGGCTGGGCTCCCGTTCTCTGGTCCTATTGTTCTGGGTTTTTCCTCCCTCTTTAAAAAAAACGATTCTTATCATGAAATAGGCAGAGATGAAAGTGTGTTTAAGACAGACGTACAACTGAATAAAGGATTATAAAGGAAATGCCCACAACCACCACACAGATCATGGGGCACCCAGACGCCGCCCCCCATCCCGGGGCCCCTTCTAGACCCAACCTCCTTCTGGCCACTCCCTCTGGAGGTGACTGCCATCCTGACTTCAAAAGTGATGGCTTCTTTGCTTTTCTTGGCATTTGTCCCACCACCGTTTGGTTTTGCCTGTTCGTGTCTCTCCTTTATTCCCCGGGTCAGGCTTGCTAGGCAAGGTCAAGGCCTTGTGTTTCCCAGGTGGGTCTCCTGGGCCCTGCCCCAGACCCCCTGCCTGTACCCTTGCTTCAGCCTCCCAAGTGCTCTGCGGGCCCACCCTTCACCCCACGGAGAGAGCTCCCTGGCCTCCAGGCCCATCACCCAGGGGAGGGAATTCCTTCTCCGCTCCTCCCGAGCAGTACGCCTTGTGCAGGTGACAGACCGCTTCTGGCGTCCGTGTCTTCCCGATAAAGAGAGTTCTCAGGAGGACGGAAGGTGTTAGCGGCCGGCAAGCTTTGGGCCCAGTCTCTGGCATTTAGTAAGCAGGACACAAACGTGGGCTTTTATTCTCAAAACTTCCCACCTCCCTGACTCGGCTGCTCCTACCCCGAGTGCTTGCTGGGCTTCTTCCTTCCTTCCCTGGCGTGGCCCAGTACAAAGGCCTGGGCTTTTATGACGCCCCCTGTCCAGGGACTTGCTCCTCCGAGGCTCTCTGCTCACGCTCTATTCCTACATTCCGAAAGGCAAATACAGATCTCTGCCACGTATTGGGAAACTACTCCATGCAGGCTCTTTCTACACGTTATCTGTCATTCTTGCATCAAACAAAAGTAGATTGCAGCTCTGTTTTATAGATGAGCAATCGGAGGCTCACAGAGGTGAAGGGATTTTGGCCAAGGTCATGGAGTTGGGAAGTGACAGAGCTGGGAGTCAAATCAAAGAGGGAGGATTCATCCAGCAGGGCTCCAAGGAGGCAGGAGAGCTCCAAGGAGACAGCCGCAAACCACTGACCACGGATCCCGAGGGCTCTGGAAGGCCCTCGTGCGTCCTAGCCCTTCCAGGAAGTCAGGCACTAGACAACATCCGGAGTACACATCGCCCTGGGTCCCCAGCCTCCCCTAGGCCTGGGCCTATCCCAAGGCAGGTGCCCCCATCTGACCGAGGAGCATGAACAGAGGAGAGGGGCACACACAGGCAGCTAACCTTGGCTGAGCACCTTGTGTGTGCTGGAACATATGGGAGGTGCTTGCAAACATTCATTTTACTTGTTTTTCACAGCTCTGTGAGATAGGTGGTATCTACCCCCATCTTATTTTTTTTTAAAGACTTTATTTATTTATTTTGATAGAGAGAGAGAGACAGCAAGAGAGGGAACACAAGCGGGGGTGTGGGAAAGGGAGAAGCAGTCTTCCCGCGGAGCAGGGAGCCCGATGCGGGGTCGATCCCAGGACCCTGGGATCATGACCTGAGCCGAAGGCAGATGCCCAACGACTGAGCCACCCAGGCGCCCCAAGATTTTCTTCTTTTTGAGTAATCTCTACACCCAACATGGGGCTCGAACGCACAACCCTGAGATCAAGAGTCACACGTTCTATCAACCCAGCCAGTCAGGTGCCCCAAGACTTTTAATCCATGAGCATGGGATATCTTTCCATGTATTCCAATCTTTAAAATTTCTTTCAACAATATTTTATAGTTTTCAGAGTACAAGACCTACATTTGTTCTATTAAATTTAATCCTTAGTCTTTTATTCTTTTCGATGCTGTTTTAAGTGGAATTGCTTTCCTAATTTCATTTTGTGTTGTTCGTTGCTAGTGTACAGAAATAAAGTGGATTTTTGCATATTGATTTTGTATCCTGCAAACTCGCTGAATTGTTTACCAGTTCAAATAGCTTTTTGATGGATTCTGTAGGATTTTCTATACACAAGATCTTGTCTTTGCAGATAGAGGTAGTTGTATTTCTTCCTTCCATGTCTTTTCTTGCCTTGTCACTCCGGCTGGAACGTCCAGCACAAGGTTGAACAGAAGTCATGGTGGCAGCGGTCCCTGTCTTGTTCCTGATCTTAGGGGGAAAGTCTTCAACATTTCACCGTGAAGCATGATGTCCGTGGTGGACTTCTCATAGAAATCTGTTATCAGGTTGAGGAAGTTCCGATCTATTCCTTGTTTTTTGACTGTGTTTACGATAGGAAGTTTTAAGATATGGTATCATAAGAATGGTTAAGAAATGGCAAGAGGACCAGCTGATTTGCTCGCTACCTAGGGAACTCAGGGCCACCTGCCCCACTCTTTGCCTCCCCCCCCCTCCCAGGAGGGAAGCTGTCTGGGTCCTCAGATTCCACTCAAGTCTCAGGATGGGAGGGCTCTGTCTCCATGAATATACCCCCTGCAAAGACAGAAAACATCATCACGCTGAGGCTCTCTGGGCTTGGACAGGGCCTTCCTCCTCCTGCTGTGAGATTGGACACAAGCTGAAACCCCGTTCTCCCACTTCCCTGGTCCCCAGGAGAGGCCCCATTCTTCTGGGGCGACTCATGTGCCCCACCCGCTCAGCTGTCACGCCTGGGCTCCCGGGGCCTAATGAAGATAATGAGACCAAGGAGGTATTTATGGCGCGTCTTCCTGGAGGAACCTCATGGCTTCCCAGCCATGACCTCAGTGCTCATGGGAACAGCCTCGGGTGCACCAGGCGGGTACGAACTCGCAGGAGGAGGAAACTGAGGCCCAGGAGGGAGAGGGTTCACCCAAAGATGCTGCCCTGAGGGCCACAGGGTTCTGGGGAAAGAGAAGCCTCTCTCCTCCGCCCTTCACCAAAGCCATGGAAGTCAGAACAAAGATGCATTTAGGCCCGTCTACTCCTAGTATGGATCTGGGTGCATCTGGTCTCCACCCTCCCCTGCCTGCACGCCCCTCCCTGTCTTCAGATACATTCATGGGGCCAGCGCACCAGCACCTGCCTGGCTGAGCATCATCGAGGAAACCAAGGAAAGGCTTTGCCCTCATGCTCAGGGAGCCTGAGGGGCAGAGCAAACCAGGAAGGCCAGAGAGGGGACAGAGGCGGGGGTGGGGGTGGGGGGTGGGGGGGGCTGGGGATTGTGCACAGGGCTCGTGGGAGCAGCTGAACTGAAGCCCTAAGGGGCCTTGATCTGGGGCTTTGGAGGAGGGGCAGTCCTTCTGTGCCCTGAAGCCCTGGTGCCCACTCAGCCGGCCGCAAATGGGCAAAGGGGCCTTTGGCCAGTGCTGTCGCTCCCCGGCCCCTGCCAATGGCCCTGTTCAGGGTTAGGGGAGAGGCAGAGACTTCCCCCCCTTTATATCAAGGACCACCATCCACCAGCTCGGGGCGGCTTGGCAGTCAGGGGCTGGTAGGCCCCGGGAATGCCCGTGTCTCCTTAGCAGTGCCCAGCAGGCCTCTGAGCCAGGGGCTGACCCCGCCCCTCAAACCCTGTATAGATCAACAGCTCAGGGGCCCAGGCTACCTGCCGGCTGGGCCAGCTCTCGGGCAGTGAGGCCTCTCCCTCCCTGGGGCCCTGACCTGGCTCATCCTCACCCCCCACCTGAGCTCAGGCTGCGGCGGCCCTGGCTGCCTGGCCCTGGAAAAATGGTTCCATCTACTGAGCACCCCCCTCCCCGTGCTCTTCGTGCATTATCTCAATTAACCCCACGGAAGCCTTCCGCGGTGGATGCTTTCATTAAAGCCCTGTCACAGATGGGAGAGGGAGATCTAGGGAGGGCACATCCTTGCCCAAGGTCACAGACCTGGTAAATGACAGAGCAGGAAGCTGCTCCCTCAGCACCTGTTCACTGTGCTCCAAGGCCCCACCAGCACCCTCCCTCGCCCCCACACTTCCTGGCCCAGCGGAGGGGGAGTCGGCGTGGCTGTGGCTGGTGGGGAGCTTTGAGGCTGGGGTCCTCTGCTGTGGGAGCTGACATTACTTCTGTGGCCCCACCATCTAATTCTTCTCCTTACTCCTCAGGTCAGAGGGGTGGGGCACAGCTCTGGCCGTGGTCAGGGGGGGCTGCGTGGGAGGGAAACCCCACCTGCCCAGGAGCTGGTGCTCCGCGTGCACGATGGGCCAGCCGGCTCCTGGGGTGGGGTCCTTGGGAAGGGACTGCTGCGGGGGCACATGGTACCCCCCACCTGCCATCAGGCACCAGCCTGCAGAGGGCCCAGCCTGGCCTGGAGGGGAGCAGAGGTCCAGGGGACAGCAGGGGGAGTGAGCCAGGAGTCCTGGGCAGAGGCTGGGGCATCTGCTGCCTAGCCCTCGGGGGCCCTGACAGGCTGGGTGACCTTGGACCAGCCCTTCCCTCTCAGGGCTGCAACCACAGCTGCGAAGTACCACCTTCCCTTGAGTACACCTAGCCAGGGTCCCCCCCACTCCCTCTCCTGGGACGTCCCCTGGTCCCATGACATGAGCGTACATCTTGGCTGCAGGTGTGCATGTGTGTGTGAGCGTGTGTGACGTGTGAGAGTGAGTGTGAGTGCGCGTGCACCGAGTATGTCTGGGAGCTTGGGGGTGAGTTAAGACAGCGGTCTCCAATAGTCTCCAAACCAGCCACCGTGCCCCAGCCAGCTTCCCCCTTCCTGTAATTGCTGAGGGTGAAAGAGCAGCTCCCCAGTCAGCACCAGGGAGTGACCAGCATGAGTGCCCCCACATGAGGGGGTGTGTCAGACGGGAGGGCAGGCAGAGCCCACCAAGCTGCTCGGGCTCTAAATCTTCACCCCCAGCCCCTCAAGCCTCTTCCCCAGGGGCCCCCGTGCAGCCGCAGGGGTCGGGGCCGTGAGGAGAGCACGCAGAGCCGCCCACCCCGGACCACCACCCTACATCGTCCCCACTCCGAATACAAGGTCCCCGGGGGTGACTTGCTGTGGTCTGGCATGAAGCCTGATGACCCGCGGGCCCCCAGGGTGACGCCTCACCCGCATCCCCTGGTCCTGGGGCGCTCTGCTCTCCAAATCCCCTGAATTTCTGAGGGCCCAGCTGGTCTGGAGTCATCCTTCCAGCCTCTGGGGAGATGGCTTCGGAAATCCGAGTCGGGGCCTGTCCCTATTCCAGTAGTTTCCCACATGTGCACGGATGCTTTCTCCCCACCACGAAGTCACAGGTCTGGAAACCGTCTCTTCATCTTCTCCGCTCGCCCCCAAACGGCCCGCCTCCCTCACCGACAGCCACTTCTCCGCTGGCCCGAGTCCCACCACTTCTGAAAGACGGGGCGCAGCTCTGGAGTGGGGGTGCTGGATCGAGCCCCTGCGGCCCCCCGGTGACCCTCTCACAGCCTCGGTTCCCCCCTGGAAGCTGTGGCCAGCCTGTCTGGGTCAGGGCTGGGGGAAGCTGGATGACTTTACAGCAACAGTGAGCAGCTCCATGCCAAGTAGCTGGGGGCTCAGCCCGCGTGGGTCCTGCCCCTTCCCCGCTCTCCATTCCCAGTGCGGACCCAGTGGCCATCAGTGCTCAGCTGCACCTGCCTTCACGAGGGCCCCTGCAAGCCTGGGGACGGGGCCTCGGTAGGGCCACACACCCTCACCTGTGCCAAGCCACGCCCCTGCTCAGAACCCTCCGGGGTGGATTTGTCACCTCTACTGGGCTAGTGCCACCACCAGCCAGACTCTGACTTCCTTCCCCTTCACCCCAGAGCTTCCCTAAGACACCCCCACCCCCCCAGGGGAAGACAGCCCCTGCCCTTCCCCCTCTCCGTCACGATGCACCGAGTCCCCCCCCTCCCCACGGGGGCCCACCAGGCTCCTGGCTTCTCTTTCAAGTGGAAGGGACAAAAGGAGGGAGGGGACCTGAAGGCCAGAAGGAGATGCAGGCGCCCTCCCACCTGTTCCAGTGCCCAGGTCAAGGCGGGTAAGCTCCCGGAAACATGAGCTCAGCGGCCACAGCACAGGGAGGGGCGGGGACCGTGGTGGACACGACCCATGACCTCACCTCTTCTGGCTCCGGGCTGCAGCCCTGCCCACCTCTGGAGAATTCCGTGACTCAGGTAAGAGGGGTGGGGCCTTGCCAAAGTCCCAGAGCCAAGGTCACACCGCCCTGCCACCCTATCCCTGCTGCGTCTATAGGAGATACGTAACAGAACCACCCGGCCGAGGGAGCAGCCTCGTCAGGGGGACAAAGAGGGGAAGCCAGGAGGGGCCCAGAGGGGACTTTGGGCAGTTTGGGGGCCTAGGGAGTCGGAAGCCACAAGCTCCTACCTGATTCAGCCTACAGGATGGGGAGTCTAGGGAGTAGCTCAGGAAGGCAGGGGGTGGGGAGCAGGGCCTTGACCTCAGGGGCTTCCTAGCAGATGGGAGGCAACACTCAGGGCAGTCAAGTACATTTGCATGGGTTGTGCACTGCTTAACTCCAGGGGGCACCCAAAACACACAGACTTTGATATGATGATGACTTCATTCTCTCTTTTTCACACGCATACACACACACACACACGTGTGTGCACACACCCATTCACATGGCAGCTGGAGAGGGACTTCACATCGATGTCCTTATATGCACACATTTCTTCTGCCCTGTTTAAAGATGGCAGCGGCAGAGTAAAGGTGTGACTGTGGTATGGACTCCATTAATGAGAGGAACGGGTTTAGAATGGAAGAACTGAATTGACCCCTTTTCTGGGCCTGCTCCAGGTTCCCACAGTCAAAATTACCATCACAACCCTCACTAGGACTCCCTGGGGCCAGGCTTGGGGCCACTGGCCTCCTTTGGCCTAGGCCCTGGCTGAGCAGAGCCACTTTCCATCTCCAGGACTTGTCTCTTGCTTTTGTGCCAACAGGGCCCTTCCTCAGTGTCCCCCATCCAGACTCTGAGGCACCGCCGAAATGTGACCTCGCATGGGGCAGCTGCCCTGGGCCTTGAAAGGTCTCATGCCAGCCAGCCCCCTCCACCCCACCTGAGACTACAGTCTCTCTCGTCCCTTAACCTGTAGACACAGAGCCCCTGTTCCCCGTTACTCTGTCTCGCCGGCCCCGCACTGGCTCTGATTCTGAGTGTGTGGACGGCGGCTGGTAGCCATTCTGCAGCAGAGGATGGAAATGTCCTCGAGCGTGTCCCTGGGGTCTGGTGCTGCCCCCACCGGGCACCCCACTGGACGGGCAGCCCGTCCCCAGTCAACAAATTCACGAGTAAGACACACAAGGGCAGGAACAAGGGTGTCAAAGAAACAAGGCAGAAGAGCGACGGGCAGGAGGGTCGAGCGGGAGGAGCCTCTTCAGGCAGGGTGCGCCAGGGAGGAGGTGGCTGTCAGAGGACCAGGATGGAGAACGGCCCCGCAGGGGACTCGGAGAAGCCCCCGGGAGGCCGCTGGGGCTGGCACTGCGTCTGAGCGTAGTTCCAGGGAAAGAGGGGTCCAGCTTCCCAGGCCAGAGCTGGAGGATGGTGGGGCTCTGTCCTGGGTGTGAGTGTTGGTGTAAGCATGTGTGTGGGAGCGGGGGCACTGCCTGGGGTGCTCAACAGAAGAAGGAAGCAAGTCAAGGGAGTTAAAAGTGACGGGGTTGAGATGGGACCACAGTGGGGACAAACTCCTTCATATGCCTCAGAATGGGACTACATTGACCCTTGGACAACGCAGGGTCCGGGGCACCGACCCCCATGCAGTTGAAAATCCGATTGATTGATTTTAGAGAGAGCAAGAGCACGAGCAGGGGGGGCAGAGGGAGAGAGACAGAATCCCGAGCAGACTCTGCACCCAGAGCAGAAGCCAACGCGGGGCTCGATCTCACAACCTGAGCCGAAACCAAGAGTTGGACGCCTAACCGACTGTGCCACCCAAGCGCCCCGAAAATCTGCCTGTAGCTTTTGACACCCCCCCCACACCCAGAGACCTAACTACTTCATAGCCTCCTGTTGCTGGAAGCCTTACTGAGAACAGAAACAGTCAACTAGCACATAGTTTGTATGTTCTTTGTATTATACACTGTATTCTCACAATGAAATAAGCTGGAGAAAAGAAAATGTTAAGAGAATCCTAAGGAAGAGAAAATACATTTACAGTACAGTGCTGCTCTGTAAAAACTCCGTGTTTAAGTACACCGGGGAGGTTCAAACCCGTGGGCACTGTATTTGGAGATAGGGTCTTTGAAGAGGTAATTAAGGTAAGATTGGGGTGGGCCCTAAGCCAATATAACTGGTGTCTTTAGAAGAAGGGGTTAGGATGCAGACAAGAGCACACACGGAGCGAGGACCGTGAGAGGACACAGGGAGAAGGCCGCCATCTGCAAGCCAAGGAGAGAGGCCTCGGGAGAAACCAGTCCTGTGGACACCTTGACCTTGGACTTCCAGCCTCCAGACTGTGAGAAAATAAATGTCCGTGGCTTAAGCCCCTTAGTCTGGTATTTATTATGGCGGCCAGAGAACACCAGTACATCTGGGTTCAAAGTTGGGACAGGAGAAGGGGCATGTAAGTGCTGGGGGGGCGTGCATGGTGGTGATTTCAGATTAGGCTGCGCTTCCTACCCCCCACCCCTGGCGGTGAGGCCTCCGGGTCTGCCCACCCCCTGCCTCGCCTGGCTCTGAAGCGCTGCCCTCTCCCCCCCAATTCCCGAAGGCTCGGCTCCTTTGCAACACACCGTGAACCTGGCAATGAGCCCGGTGGCTCTTTGGGCAACACCCCCCCAGCCCACCCGTGTCCCAGGATGCCCGGGCAGCAATCGCCCCCACCAAAGATGCCCAGACACATGTGTGCGCGAACACAGACACGCGCACACATATGCCAATATGTCATCTATTAAAATTCCAGTTTTACAAACTTGTTTTAAAATTGCCCAAAGGACATGGAAAATAGCCCTGCTTTGAAGATGTGTGCATTCTGGAATGGCCGCCTCAGCTGACATCTGGTTTCCCGGTCTCTGGACGGAGGGGGGAGGCTGAGTCTGGGCTTCCCGGGGGGCGGGGTGGTGGGGGTGTGGGTGGGGGATGGGCTGGTCTGAAGGTGTCTGCACCCACCCGGATGCCCCTCCCTCTGCCCGCGCCCGATCCGGCCGGGGGCTTGCACTGACGTGCGGCTGGAGGGGTGCAGATGGTAGCTGGGCCTAGGCCTGGGAGGGCCTGGAGGGGGCCAGGCCTGGTGCAGCCAGGGGCTTGGTGGAAATGTCCCTGTGTGGGACCCTCCTTCCAGGCTGTCCTCCACCCCTACGCACTTGGGAGCACTGCTGGTTGGCGGCCTTGGCAAAGAAACACCTTCCGCAGTCCCTGTCCCCTGACATCCCCTGCCCAGCAGCCCCCTGCCGGCAACTGCCGCCCTGGCATGCGCCTCTGAGGCCGGGTCTCCCCACACTCGGCAGGGCAGCGGAGGGGCTGGGGCGGCCGCAGACGCAGGCAGGAGCGAGAGCCTGCTCCTTCTCTGGGCCTCGGTCTCCTGTCTGTCTCATGGGGATGACCTCCGGCTGCGCCGAGGAGGGACCGAGGGCCATCCCGACGGCAGTTTGGCCCGCCCGGAGTTCTGGGAGGAAGATGCCATTTGGCAGGGGCACAGCACCCCCCGCGCCGCCTTCCCCAAAGACCTCCTGGGGTGGCAGGGCTGTGGTTGAGTCATGGGAGCCCAGGAAGGGAGAACACGGGCTGGGCTGGGCTGGAATGGCTTCCTGGAGGAGGCTGGCTTTAAACTGGGTCAACTGGGCGAGGCCTCATCAGAAGCAGCCAGGACGCATGCTCAGCCTTGGCCCCGTGCAGGGCTTCTGCCGCTCCCTGTACGCCCCACTCGCGAGATCGACAGCCCCTGACAAGGTCCCGCCAAGCCAGGCTCTGGGCAGAGCTTTCTGGGGCTTAGGGGCTCCCCCTCCCCTCTCCCCTCTTCTCAACACGCCCTCGGGGAAATTCCGTCTGTGATGCTGTCATCCAGGCGAATTCCGGTCAGAACCAACATTGCCGGCAGCCTGCTGGTGGCACCTGCCACCACTAAGCCCCCTGCCACCCGTGAAGCCCCCGCTGCCCGGGCACTTCTTGCCTTTCATCTCCAATGTTCCCGCAGCCCTGCTCCCGACGGGCTGATCCCCCCGTTCCGGCCCCCGGACCAAGGCCCCGGGGAGATCCGGCAACAGGGTCTCTCCAGGGCAGCCACGGGACCACACTGATCTCAGCCGCAGCCGCAGTGGCCCTCGTGGGAGCAGTGTGTGTGGGTGTCCACTTTTGCCGGTGGCACCCCCCAGGCCTCAGCCCCCGCCGGGCACCCGTGGTCCCAGGTGCACGGCCTCCCTTCTCCTGCCCCGCTGTCCGCGGGGGCTTCCAGATGCCAGCGTGGCCACGGGCGCACCTCTGGTGTTGCCCGGAGGACCTTCCGTGGCTAGTGGGGTAGGGGCCCTGACGGCAACTCTGGGGGCACCAGTGTCGCTGGGCTGCCTGGCCAAAACGACTTCTGAGCCTGGCCTGGCAGGGGGACAGGAACTGCGGGGGGAAGACAAGGCGGGGGGGAGACAAGGCGGGGAAGGGTAGTCCAGGCAGAGAGTGGGAGCAGAGACGACCGGATGAGTAAGGGACAGTCTTGGGGACTGAAGCTAGAGGCGTCCACGGGGCATCTCCCTTTCCAGCCCTGGCCCCCAGTGTAAATGAAACCAAGGGTCGCCCAGGGCTCCTGTGGGACCATCAGCCCTAAACACCCCCATGTTCTGGAGTTGGGGCGTGCTGAGGCCAACATAAGGCTAGGAGCCCGTGAGGCTCTGGGGGCCAAGCTGGGAGCCTGGAGACCCTCCTGCTGGGGGCTCCTTCACGTTATCCCCTAGAAAGTTCTTGGGTTCCCCAGCCAGGCCGGTGGGCCCCCTAAGGAGCCAGGCTGGGCTGGGCTGGGGAAGTTGTGCTATGGTGAGGACAGATGTTTCCAGTTTGAGGGCTGGGGTTGGCATAAAGTGTTTGTTCCCCACCAAATCCTGTTTCCTATTAAGCGGACTCTGGGAGATGGGGAAGCCGCCATTCGTTCATGCAGCCTGTGTGTGGGAGTCCTGATGAGGATGGGGCTGCGGATGCTGTGGGGGCACCACCCTCCACACCTCATGTGCTTCCATAGGCTTTTGTCCTGGGAACTGTCCCTGGGCTCCTGAGCAGCCTTATCCAACTGGAGGGTCTGAGAGCTGGGACTCTCGGGGGAAACCTGGCTCTGGCCCTTCCCTCTGCCCTGATCATAGCTTATCTGTTGGTTATGTCTACCCTGCTTCCCACTCCCTTCTTCCTAAAGGAGCCTGATTTATATTCTGGTGTTCACTCTCCTCCACACAGCTGATCCAGCCGGGCTCCAGATCCTGATTAGTTTGCTGTGATGGTTTGGGAATGGGTGTGGGAAGCAGGCTTGGGCATGGAAATGTTAGGGGACTTCTGGGAGAGGAGCTCCACTCCCAAGCTGTGCCCTAGATGCCTTGATGCAACACCAGGAACTGGGCAACCCCCTTGTGACTATGAGGGGAGCCAGCCAGTGGGTGTCAAAGCTACAGACAGGCAGAGTTGGTGTCCTTAAGATGGTGTTGGGTTGCTGTATTAGCTTTCTCTGGGACTTCCTATCATGTGAAATAATACTAGCTATTATTTATTAGTGCTTATCATGTTTTACAAACTGTACTAAATGCTGGCATTATTCAACAAATATTTCTTTTATTTATTTATTTTAAGATTTTATTTATTTATTTGACAGAGAGAGACACAGTGAGAGAGGGAATACAAGCAGGGGGAATGGGAGAGGGAGAAGCAGGCTTCCTGCGGAGCAGGGAGCCCGATGCGGGGCTCGATCCCAGGACTCTGGGATCATGACCTGAGCCGAAGGCAGACGCTTAACGACTGAGCCACCCAGGCGCCCCAACAAATATTTCTTTTAAACATTTTATTTTAGAGGGGGAGAGAGAGAGAGCGAATGGTGGGGGGAGGGACAGAGGGAGAGACTCTCAAGCAGACTCCTTGCCAATCACAGAGCCCGATGTGGGGCTCGATCTCACAACCCTGACATCATGACCTGAGCTGAAATCGAGAGTTGGATGTTTAACCAACGGAGCCACCCAGGCGCCCCATTCAACAGATATTTCTGGAGGTCAGGTATTGTTTTAGGTGTGGGATGCAGACACGAAATCCCTGTCCTCAGAGAATTTATTTTCTCCGTGCTTTTTTTTTTTTTTAAAAGATTTTATTTATTTATTTATTTTGACAGAGAAAGACACAGCAAGAGAGGGAACACAAGCAGGGGGAGAGGGAAAAGCAGGCTTCTCATGGGTTCATGACCTGAGCCGAAGGCAGATGCTTAACGACTGAGCCACCCAGGCTCCCCTATATTCTCCATGCTTTAAATATTATCTCACTTAAGACTCAATAGCATGAGGTAAAACGACGGCGGCCACAGTTGGGCTCATGCAGCGCACTCCCACCCCGAGTGAAGCCTTTAGCTTCACTGTCCAGGTTTCCTGCAGCCGGGGCTCTGCATGCAGCCGGCTTTCCCCAAGCAGAGCCAATCAATTGGCTGATGCTGAGCGGGGAGTGAGCGTTGGGGGGTAGCAGGTGCACAGGCATTAGGGCAATGTGCTGGTGCTTGCTTCCTCTGGGGGAGCTATGGGCAGTTAGTGACTGGTCTCTAGCTGCGTGGATGGGTGCTGAGTGCTGGGTTGGGCAGCAGATAAGCTGCCTCAGTCCTGGGAGCAGTTGGGTATTTCTCCTGGCTGAGCAGGATCCAGGAGATCCTGGTCTACCCCAGAATTTGGTAGCTACCTAATACCCAGAAGTAAGTCCTTTTCTGCCTAAATTAGCTCAAGTAAATTATATGATTACTGTAAATAACATCACGTAAAATGTGCCATCGACTTTAGAGGAGGTGGTTGGGTGGTAGATGATGAGAATCCACCCGTGGTGGGTGAAAAGCCGGAGTCCTTCATTACTCACTGGGAAAATATCAGGCCAAATTGGTTCCTCCTGTGCTTCGGAACAAGACCACAATCAGATGTCAGGCTGAGTGCAGGAACGGGATGGGGCTTTGGGATTATCGTCTTTGAGGAGGGTGTATGGTGCTCTGTGCGTGGGGAAAGACCGTGTGGATGTTGGATAGGCAAAGGGAGGAATTAGGTGGAATCCTCCTGCATCCCAGATGCAATAGCAATGTTGAGCCTCCCAATCCATGAACCTACTACCTTCCACCTATTTAGGTTTTTCATTTCAGTCACTTTTTTTTTTTTAGATTGATCTCTGAGTACCTAATGGATTTCTGTGTATATGGGTTTTAAATATTTATTTGAGAAAGACGGCACGCGCACGCAGGGATGAGGGGCAGAAGGAGAGGGAGAATCTGGAGCAGACTCCCCGCTGAGCACGGAGCCCAACACAGGGCTCAGCCCCACCACGACTGGAGCTGAAATCAAGAGTCAGACGCTTAACTGACTGAGCCACCCAGGCGCCCCTGGATTTTCGTTTTTTAATTTTTAATTTTTTCCTAGTGGATTTTTAAAATTCTATTGTAGACGGTACATTTTTAACATTTCATTTTCTGTTGTTTTTTTTTTTAAAGATTTTGACAGAGAGAGACACAGTGAGAGAGGGAACACAAGCAGGGGGAGTGGGAGAGGGAGAAGCAGGTGGGGCTCGATCCCAGGACCCTGGGACTACGACCCGAGCCGAAGGCAGATGCTTAACCAACTGAGCCACCCAGGTGCCCCTCATTTTCTGTTTGTTGTTGGCATATAGAAATGCTAGTGATTTTTGTTTATGATCTGGTATCTGGAAACCCTGCTAAGTCTACCAGTTTATTGGTAGATTCTTTTAGATTATCTACATAATCATGTCATCTGAAAATAATGACAGTTTATTTTCTTCCCATCCAATCTTTTTTTCTTTTTTTAAACATTATTGCACTGGGCTAAGACCTCAGGTACTATTTTCCCCCAACATGCAATGAGGTCGAAAGAATTTTACGGTGGACACTGTATATCCATGATCTAGATTTTACCCAGTTTACCATAGATGTATTCTATCATATATCTATCCATCCTTCTATCCATCCATCAATCCATCCTTTTTTTTCTTTTTGTGATGCATTTCAAAGTAGTTGCAGGCATCAGTACTTCTCCCCTAAATTCTATGGAGTGCATATCATTACCTAGTACTTTTTTTTTTTAGATTTATTTATTTTAGAGAAAGAGAGCACATGAGCTCGAGTGGATGGAGGGGCTGGCGGTTGGGGGGGGGAGAACTTCAAGCTGACTCCTTGCTGAGCATGGCACAGGGCTCCATCTCAGGACCCTGAGATCATGACCTGAGCTGAAACCAAGACTCCGACGCTCAACCGACTGAGCCACCCAAGCGCTGCTACCTAGTACTGTTTTGAATAGGTGTGTTCTTGGACATCTTTTTCTTGCTCCCAATCTTAGGAGGGAAGTTATTGATATTTTAAGTAGGATGCGCTCACTCTAGGTTTTTTGTGACTATCTTTATCAGAATGACATTTCCTTGTTTTTCTAGTTTGCTAAACATTTGTATCATCCAATGACTGAATTTTATAAATTTTATAAAAAGTTTTTTTGCATCTATTATCATTTACTTCTCCGCCTTTATTGTGTTAATGTGAAGGACTCTAATTTTTGAGTGATAATCCAATTTAATCATGATGTATTTTTACATACTGCTTTTTATAACTTGCTGGTTTTTGTTTGCTAACATCTTGTTTAGATCTTTTACATCTATAATGATGAAAGAAACTGGCATGCAATTTTCATTTCCTATACTGTTCTTGTCAAATGTTTTATATATAAGGATATACTAGTCTCTTAAGATGAATTTGGAGGTTTTCTATTATCTAGAAGAGTCTGTGTAAGATTGGCATTATTTTTTTCTAAGATGTTGGCTGAATTCACTGGCGATGCTATCTGGGCCCGTAAATTGCCTTGTGAGATTTAAATTATGGATTCAACTTAGGCAATAAATGTAGGATGATCCCAATTTTCAAGATTTCAAGAAAACCACTATAAAAAAAAAATTTGTTCATTTTATCCAAAGTTTAAAAATGGCTTTATTGAGGCATAATTGACATATGAAAACTGCACATGGGTAAAGGGTACAATTTGATTAGTTTTGACATATGTATATACTCCTGAAGCATCTCTACAGTCAGGATTGTTCCATCTATGGGGCACCTGGCTGCTCGGTTGGTGGAGCAGGGGACTCTTGATCTCAGGGTTGTGGGTTTGAGCCCCACTCTGGGTGTAGAAACTACTTTTAAAAAAAGATTGTTCCATCTAAATTTAAAATTTAGTAGTATTCATAATGTCCTCTTAAATATTTTTAATGTCTGATGTGAAGTAATTTGCTCATCTTCACTTCTGATACTGGCTATTTCTCTGTTCCCCTCCCTCCCACCCTTTCTCCTTCCTTCTTGACCAGTCTTATTACAGAGTTGTCAAACTTCTTAGTCCTTTTATTTTAAAATATTATATTTATTTGAGAGAGAGAGAGTGTGAGAGCACATGGGGGGGAGGGAGGCAGAGGAAGAGGGAGAGGGAGAAGCAGACTTACCCTGAGCAGGGAGCCCGATGCGGGACTCAATCCCAGGACCCTGAGATCATGACCTGAGCCGAAGGCAGACGCTTAACCGACTGAGCCACCCAGGCACCCCTTCTTAGTCCTTTTAGAGAGCTTTTTAAAAATTTTCTTGATTTCTTTTATTCCTCTTATTGTGTATTTGTGTTCTATATTTTGGCTTTTGTTTTGGGTTTCATTCACGTTTTTTGTTTTTTTTAAATTTTGAGGTGGTTGCTTGATTTTCAGCCTTTCTTCTTTTCTAACATATGCATTTAAAGATATACATTTATAAGCAGAGTTTTAGTTGCAATTCACAAGCTTTTTTCCTCCATAGGTTTTGATATGTGGTATTCTTCTTATTCAGTTCAAAATATTTCAAGTTTCCATTATGATTTCTTCCTTGACAAATGGGTTATTTAAAATCTGTTCGACTTCCAAATATATGAGGATCATCAAATTGTCTTTTTGTAATTGATTTCCAGCTTAATTGCATTGTGTTTGGAGGACATATTTCATTTGAATTAATTCTTTTGAAGTTTGTTGAGACTTGTTTTATAGCTCAACATAAACAAATTTTGGCATATGTGCCACTTGTGTTTGAAAAGTATGCTGTTGAGTGTAGTGTTCCACATGTATCCATTTGGCCAAGTTTGTTAATTGTGTTGCTTAAATTTTGTATAACTTGGGCGCCTGGGTGGCTCAGTCGTTAAGCGTCTGCCTTCGGCTCAGGTCATGATCCCAGGGTCCTGGGATCGAGTCCCACATCGGGCTCCCTGCTCTGCGGGAAGCCTGCTTCTCCCTCTCCCACTCCCCCTGCTTGTGTTCCTGCTCTCGCTATGTCTCTCTCTGTCAAAAAAATAAATAAAATCTTAAAAAAAAAAAAATTTTGTATAACTTGATTTTTATATACCTTTTTTAAAAAATTTTTTTATTGTTATGTTAATCCCCATACATTACATCATGATTTTTATATACCTTTTTAAATCAGTTACTGAAATAGGTGTGTTAAGATCTTACTATATCATTGCATATTTGCCTAAATTTCCTACTTCTATCAACTTTGATGTATTTTGAGATTATATCACTAGTGCATAAAAATTTAGAATTATCGCTTTCTGATAATTGAACAGACCCTTTTTATTTCTAATAATGCTTTTTTTTTTTTGCCTTAAAGTTTAATATTAATATATCTACACCAGTTTCCTATGCTTACTGTTCGCTGGGTATATATTTCTTCATCCTTTCGAAATTTCTAAATTCATGTTTCAAAAAGTATCTCTTGTAAATGGCATAGGATTTTTACTTTTTAATTCATTAAAAAAATTTCTTATTTTAAGTAAACTTGATGCCACACATGGGGCTTGAACTCAAGACCCTGAGATCAAGAGTTGCATGCTCTACCAACTGAGCCAGCCAGGTGCCTCTATGATTGTTGTGTATGTGGGTTTTTTAAAGAACTTGTCAGAGAGGGCAAGTGAGCCCACAAGCAGGGGGCGGGAGCGGCAGGTAGAGGGAGAAGCAGGCTCCCTGCTGAGCAAGGATCCTGATTCAGGACTCGATCCCAGGACCCTGGGATCATGACCTGAGCCAAAGGCAGATGATTAAACGACTGAGCCACGCAGGCATCCCATGATTGTTGTTTTTAAAGCTAGTCTGACAATCTTTGTCAACAATGGAGCATTAACTCATTTACATTTAATGTAATAATGGATTTATCACATATATCTTGCAACTTGCTTTCTATTTGTCCCACTGGTTCTGTTTTTCTTCTTTCTTATCCCCTTATCTTTAACCTGCCACTGAATTGGTTATTCCATCCTCTCCAATTAGCTTCAAAGTTACATACTCTTTTACTAGTATTTTTTACAACATGCATTCTTATCAAAGTCTAATATTAAATGGGATTTTTTTTTTAGTGTTACAATCAGAAATATAGGATTTATATGGGTACCCCATGGATATTTCTGATCGTAACACTGTAAGTTTTCTTCCTGGTTCATCGATGGTGGTCTTCTTGCTAGGTCTTCACATGGTGGAGAGGACGAGAGATCACTCTCATGTCTCTTTTTATAAGGGCACTAATCCCATCATGGTGGCTCCATCATCATGAGCACCTAAACCTAATGACCTCCCAAAGGCCCCTCCTCCTAATACCATCACATTGGAAGTTAGGGATCATTATATTAATTTTGGGGGAACACATTCAGTCCATAACAGTTCACTTCCTCCAGAGAGAATATACATTTGCTAGGTACCTGGACGCATTAGTAATTTGGTTTCACCTCAATTCACATTCAGGGATTAGAAGGGATTGATTTGGAAGCTGGGCCACAGCATCCACAAAGGATAGTCTACTGATCAGAATGGAGGACTAAGTAATCTAAACCAACCCTCCAGCAAAGAACTCGGAAATCTGGCCAAAATATTTTAAAATTTTGCTTGAAGGCATGCCAGAGCCCACAGGATGGTGACGTAGTATCTGGTTAGTTGAAGAAGACTGTTTTTCTGGGGGTTTTTGCTATTCCAGAGGCTGTTGTCTGAGTAGCTGGCACTTTCAATCGCCTTGTAAAGTCAGGAGAGTAGTGGCTGCCATGTATGACCTGACCAAGGGGGTGGGGTGGGGGAGGGGCAGGCAGTTCCTGATGAATCTCCCTTGCTTTGTGTGGAGAACCCCAAATGGATATACCCTAATGAGATTACATTTTATGCTTTAGTAAAGTTCTTAAAAAATAAAAATGCATTATGTACTGTGAATTGTGTGCTATAATCCATTCCTCAGCTTCTCATATTCATAGGAAGCTTGGCTCTTCATCAGAGAATAGAAACCCTGACCTCCTTGACTCTTGGAGGCAATGTAGGACACTGGAATAACCCTGAATTTGGCGTCAGAAAGCCCAAGGATCAGTTCCGAATATCAAATGGCAGCTCCTGAAACTGCAGGCATAGTGCCTAGGAGGGAATTAAGAGACCCAAAGGGTTGACCTTGCAAACTCAAGCCTATAAAGTATCAGCAAGTACCACAACTCTAATTTATGGCTCTGGAAATGAGCACAGAATGACTCAGTTATGCAGAAAGATTTAATGCCTAAGGCAAAACACTGGCTCCCCAGGAGCTAAAGGACAGTATGTTGCCTAAAGAATATTAAGAGATCCTAGCCCTAGAAGCATCCCCCCCCAACCCCACACTGAACATTTCTCTTTACCTTAGTAAGCTTGAGGAAGTTGCTAAGTGTTCTGATTGATGCTGGTCCTATGTTCTTCCCTCTCCCCATCTTGCATGTTTCCAGCTCCTGTGATTTCCTTCTGGAGCGGTGTACTTTCTATGCTTCACCTCAGGGACCTTCTCTGTCTTTCCTTTCTCGGTCTCTGTCCTTGAGCTCCTCCATAGCCCTGCTTCTGTCTGCACCGTTGAATGATGACCACCCTGTGATGCCAGGGCTGTTGTTCATAGATCTATGGCACCAGCCTCAACGGGGGACCGTGGGAACCAGAGTTACCATTTTGAAGCTTTTTGCACAGTGCCTTGAACTCTTGATAGGAAAGGTGAGACTAAAAGGGGCCCATGCTTTCAAAAACAAGTAATTGTGGCAGAGCCATTTGTTGATGATACAGTGCAGTAACAGTTTTGTATCTTGGGGAAGAATCAGATGTTAACTTCCACCCAAACACAAGATGGCCCTGTACCGCCTCATTCTACACATTTTTACTTTGTGGAAAACAATTTCTAAGCAAATTAATGCAAGCGTAATTCAAGTTTATCAGTTAAATTTATTGTCATGTAATAGATCTTTCACAAAAATCAGAAGACTCCTGGTGGGTCTCCAGAGCTGAGGCATTGACGCAGTGGTGTCTGGGAGCGTGGGCCCACGTGCTGCCTGAGGCGGTAGCCCCGGCTTGAGCTTTTAGGCCAGTAAGCACTTCCGCTGTTTGGTTCATTAAAAGCGGGTGGGGGAGAGGAGCATGCTGGAGAATGGGGCTTTGGAGGCACCTTGGTGAGCCAGGTGGCCTGGGGAGGGAACTGTGGGATCCCCTCAGTCAAGGGCTCCTTGGTTGTTGGCCCTCTCTGACTGACTTTTGGGGGACCCTATTTCCTCCTGCCCCGAGAACTGATAGGCCTGCAGCCTAGTGATTATCCCATGGCATTGCCCAGCCCTCAGCCTCCAAGGACAGATCCACGGTCCGAACAGAGGTTCAGGTGCTGCACGCGACCCTTTTAACATTGTGTGTTTTGGTTTAAAGGAAAGGAAGCAAGTCAAAATGCTTTGGAAGCAAATTCAAGCTGTCTATCATTTCCCCATGTGGGGAACATAAAATAATTGCCACCTAAAATGATCATCATTCAGACTGTGAGGATTGACCCATCCACCTTCAAACCGCCTCTCCCCCTGGGCTCGACTAAGCAGGAGCTGTTAACACGCCTCATCTGCCGGTCTGAGGCCCTGTCCGTGTGATCTTAAGTGAGATACAGCAGAGTCCCCAGCCACTTGTGGAGACAGGAAGAGGCCTGAACAGAGCAAGGCCCGAGGAGGCCGCAGGCAACCTGCCCTTGCCTCCTACGTCCAGCCGCCAGCAATGGCCCTTTGTCCATCAGCCAGCCAGCCTGCCTCGGGGAGCATCCTGGTGAGGACGAGGAAATTGTCTGGCTAGCCTCAAAAGCCCACTGAAGAGATGGAGCAGCCCAGGCTTTTCACGGGCGGAAGCCACACAGATGTGCACTGACGTGCTGGCGTGTTTTTGACCTTTCCAGAGCTTGCTGTGACTGGACATAGCTCCTCCCAGACCCTCTGAGATTGTGATGGACCAAAATGACTCCGGCCTCCAGCCCGGGGACACAGGGAGAGGAGAGAACTAGTTCCCAATAGAGATTAGCAACAGCCGACTGACACGGGGTGCTCAGTCTCATTTGAGATTACGTGCTTTCTACGCAGAAAAGCAGATACTTTTTGTGTCTTTGAGAATGAAACAAGGCTCCTCATCCAGGCTGTGAGAGGGTGGTCGTGGACTCAGACCCGGCCTCCAAAGGACCAGCCCACTCTGCCTTCAGTACCCGCGGCTCCGGCAGGCATGCTCTGCTCAGGGCAGCCCGGCGAAGGTTTCCCTCAGAGAAGCTTCTTCCTCTAGCTCAGGGTCCAAAAGAGTTTAAACAAAGTCCGAAATGAAGAGAAAAACATGTTTTTCATCTCATGTGGAATACTGTATTAATCAAATTGGTCTCCTTTTCTCCTATTAGTCTGGTTGAAGAAAAAAGATTGCTTTCAAAATGAAGCTTTTCTTTTCCCAATGATTAATACAGAGTAGATTAACTTAATTTGTGCTAGACTGCAATTTAATTCAGCTACAGCTCAGAGGCCAAATCCACAGAAAAGCTAATCTGAGCTTCATGAGAAGGAGCCATTTCTTTCTTTGAAAGATGCAGAGGATCTGATCTAAAGGCTTATATCCAATGGCCTGGGCATAGTGTTTATTAAATCATGGGCCCTCTGGAAGGCAAACCCCTCATACATATGACTTCATTTCCTTACTAATTCCTGTCTCATCATCTTTTCAGATATTTCTCTATGTTGAAAACACACACACACACACATACACAGGACCAAAACAAAAATCTTGAACATGCGAAGAAAAAAAATAGTATGTACTGGTGAAGTGTTATATGCCTAAGGCATCAGGTTCCTGGAAAAGCTCTAGATTTTTGGTTTAGAAATAAAACTGCATGTGGAATAGCAGGTTTTTACATTTATTATTGTCGTGTGCCCCCCCCGCCCCCCTTTTTTGCACTACAATCTAAGCTGAGTGATCTACTGCCAACTGGCACCAATTCTCCAAATCCAAGCGTGTAAGGGAAGCACGCCTGTGTGATCCTCTTTGCTAGAAGATACATCAGGCAATCTGTCTACTTCTGTTCCCCAGGAAGAAAGTAACTGGAAGGGCTGCTGGGTGGGAGGGAGGTGAGGGTGGGAGACAGTGTCCTGCCCTCAGTCGGAATCCATCGTGAAGAGCTGGATGTCCTGTGGGTTCCAGTAGAGGCCTACTGCTGAGTTGTAGACCAGAGACCACACATAGGGGATAAAAAACTCCTCGGGCTGCTCCTCTTCCACATATTTGAATTTCAATTCTGGAAATTTCTGCAACAAAAACAAGACGATTTTATAATCTCACAGTTCCATGCAAAAGCAGTGCTGAGGTGTGCAGGGAGCCCACCTCCCTCACTGGTCACCGGGCCTGAGAGGTCTGGGGCTTTACCGGCCAGTTTGCAAATGACTCCTGAGAAAACGTGAAGTATGTGGAGGAAAGACGAGTAAGCCCGTCAGTAGCTGTCTGCTGATGTCGGTCTGCTGAGCGGAGCAGGGACCCGAACAGGGGGAGGCAGGAGGACAAGTGTCAGAGTGGAAACGGGCCCTGCACAGGTGACAGACGGAGGGCTCACGGAAAGACTACCTACTGGCCCAGCCGAGGGCTGGCTCTCCCTGAGACTTTGCTTTCAGGGCTGAGTGTCCTCGGAGATGAGAGCTTTCCCTCACAACTCCTCAGCCTGGACCCACGGGGGCAGGCAGGCGTCCCTCATGGAAGGCCGGGCGGGTGCCGGGGCCGCCTCCTCGGGGCCGTGGTGATGGCTGTGGCCTTGTGGAGGGAGGCTGGGGTGACTCCTCGCCGGGGCTCAGTTAAAGCTGCAGTCTGGCTCTGTGAACGTAGCCAGGCGACCGGGCCTGCGCTCTGCGGCCCGGCTGATAAGCAAGCACTGAAATCATCTGATGACTATGTGGACGAATGAAACAACCAACCATGTACCGAGGACCAACGCTGTGCCAGGCGACAGCCACTGCTTTATGTATATTGTCTCGTTCACAGTCTTCTGTTCACTGGACGGCCTAGCGCTGCAGGGGGCCATGGCCACAGGCGGGCTGCCCTCACAGAAGGGGTGCCGGGGCCAGGGTGGGGGGGCAGCAGCAGCAACAGAACAATGAGAACAGATTAGTGAGAAAGACCGGAGGCTCCAGGGCCCTGAGGGAGGCGGTGGAGGCGGGGGGCGGGGGGCGGGGGGTAGACGGGACGGGCAGCCAGGTGAAGAGGGAAGGGCGCCGCTCCTGCCGGACCAGGTGGACGCAAGGCCGGTGTGAGGCAGGGCACAGCAGGCTGGAGGTGCAAGGCGGGCAGGGGGAAGCACCGGCAGGCAGGGCCCAGCCCCAGGAGCAAGGAGGGACACAGGAGCCGCATGAGGAGCCCTGGCCTCCGCGCTAAGGTCCTGGAAGACTTTGAAGGGTCTGAGAAGGGGGCTTGGTGAGAATGGCTCTGCGCAGTGACCCCTCCAGTCACAGTGTGGAGAACAGAGGGCACATAGCAGGGGTGGGGACAGGCCTGGACCAGGAGAGAGGCCAGCAGGCCTAAACGAAGAGGAAGGAGGGGGGTGGGCAGGAAAGCCACCCACTCATCCACCCATCCACATAAAGTTGTAGGAATTTTATTTTTATTTATTTTTAAAGATTTATTTATTTTGTAGAGAGACAGAGAATGTGTGAGTGGGGGGAGGGGCAGAGGGAGAGAGCAAATCCTCAAGCAGGCTCCCCACTGATCGTGGAGCCCGACACGGGCTCAATCCCAGGACCCCGAAATCATCACCTGCCAAAATCAAGAGTTGACCGCTTAACCGACTTAGCCACCCAGGTGCCCCTTGTAGGAATTTTAAAACATCATTTTACAATAATTGAGACTCGACACCTAAGTGCTGGATCCAGAGTTCCAGACAGATGAGGGAAAGGCAGAGTAAGCAGGAGATGCTCCTGACAAGGTGAGTTTTGAGTTAAATCCTGAAAATGTGTATAGGAATTCCTGAAAGAGGGTTACTCTGGTCAAGGATGCAGTCCCCTCTGTTACAGCTTTAATGAAAACCAACTCTATTCCATGGCTCCAAAGGCATTATGTAAACATAGAATATACACAAATGGGATTTACAAGTGGCCCGAACTCCTGCATCCCCTACTCGCACACCCTCCCACATCCTCCCTCACACTCTATGTACCCCATACTCCAGAGGCCCGTGCAGGAGGCCTCTGGCTTAATGAAAACCTCCGCCTTTTCGGACCACGAGCGTTTCGAATCCGTACTTTGCTGTCCTCGGTTGTAGGCTGCAAGTGTCCGAGGGCGCGGACGGCAGCGGCAGCGCCTGCCATTCAGAGGGCGACTCCTCCCGGCGGGCTGTCCCGGGCCTTCTGGCGGACACGGTTTGGCCAGCTCGGGGAGACGGCGGCTGCCAGCACGTCCTGCCGTGCCTGGGATTCAGGTGGGGCCCCCCCCACTCCGGGCTGCTTCCGGCCTGGCCTGGGCTTCTCAGGGCTGAGGGAACAGAGTTCTTGGAGGTGGCAGTAAATTTGTCATGGAATCAGCTGTGCTGTCTTACAGGCTGCAACACAACGATACGCTTTCCCACGAGAAACCTGCGCTTGTATCGACAGGGTGTGGCTGAGCGCGCCCGGGCACCACGCTGTGGCCAGTCACCCCAAGGTCCGGCCGAGGCTGATACGGCCAACCCCGCTAATGGAAGGTGAAGCAGGGCCTGGAGAGGCCAAGCCAGTTCTAGGTCACACAGCCTGTGGGGTGGAGTTGGGATTAAAGTGTAGGTCTGACTGGGTGGGAAAGTCAGTTTGAAAAAATGACAGAGTTGTGGCCACCCTAGTCCTTTGTCCTTCGGTTCAACTCTCCTAGGCTGCACGGGGCCCTTCAGGGACAGCGCTGTTCTCTCACCGCATGGCACAGAACCCGGCTCACTACTGGTCCTTAAAAAACAACCAAGCCACAGAGATGTCATCATCAAGAATGAGGGACTGGGTCTGAACAAGAAATTTACCCTCTAATAACAAGGATGAAAATCCTAGTTCTTAGAATGGCTTCAATCTTGAGAAAACTTCTCCCACTGACCCAGAGAGAAGTGAGGGGCTGGGGGGGGGGGAGGAGAGGGGATAGAGTGGTGGCCCGAAAAGGTCAGAGCCCCCACGTTGCCTCTTTCAGCTAGAATAACAACATCCTACATTTCCAAGTGGTAATGTCGCCAATACGATGCACTTGTTGTTAGAGGTAGAAATGACTAAAAGATGTGCAAGCTTTTCTCCATCCAGTGACATATTTGGGGGCTTCCTATGAAGGCCTTAGGAAAGGATGTCAGACAATCTGCACCAGGCTGCTCTCTGCCTCTCTGAGGGTGGAATGGGAAGGAGAACCAGAAAACCGACGGCTTGTGTAAGAACTCCTTCCAACTTAATTAAAGACGCTTAGGCTAGAGTTGCTCAATGGCTAGTGCTAAGTTTTCCTGCCCTTATGATTTTGGGGAAATTCTGATGACTGTTCAGTGAGAGAGGGTAATGAGTCCGAGCCTGCCCTTTGATCGTGCATGGGCAGATCTAGGAAAAGGCCAGTAGGAAAAGCACCCCCGGCATCCCCATGACTATCCTTCCCACCACCTGATCAAACAGAGCTGAAAATGCCTTGTTTTCATTGTGGCTCAAGTTTATGTCAAAACAACAACCCATCTCTCACTCTGGTAGTAAATGTAGTCAACAGACTCTCAACAAAGGATGATACCCAGCATGGCAAGACCATCCACTATGTAGTATATAACAGCAGCTAACAGAACTGATCACCTATTATGTGGCAGGCAAGTTCAAACACTTTATATTTAGTCACTCATTTAATCCTTGAACAAACTAGAAAAAGCACTTGAAAGGCAAGCAGATAATTGAGTTTTAGCCCCATCTTTTTCCACTAATTCAGTCATTCAGCAAGTATTTACCGAAAGCCTACCATGTCATGAGCCCAGGACTAAAAATCGAGCTGAGTGACACCCAATCCTAGCATTTAAGAGCTGAAAGTCCAGGCCTTGGGAGCTGGGTGACTTGGGACAAGGCTCATATCCTCATCTGGGCTCTTAAAACATAAAGTTTACTCTGAGATTTTGAATTTAACCATCCTGTCTCCTTCACAGGGTTGTGACAAATCAAATGAGCTGGTGGCAGTCTCGAGGAGAGGGTAAACGTCGAAAGGTCCTGAGCTGTCCTGTGGGTTGACAAGAGATGGTTTTAAAGTCGAAGCCTCCCAACTGCTTAAAACCGAGACAAGCACAAGGCTGTGGCTGAGCTGCCCTGCGGCCCGAGAGCGTGCGGCTGACCGTGTGGAGGTCCAGCCGTGGCCCCCGCCCGTGCTGGCTTGTGAAGGCCCTGCCACACACTGGATGCCGACTTCACATTGCTGGAGCGGGGGCCACTGGGCATGGTGGAAGCAAAAGAGCAAGTCCAGACAGAGCGGCATGAGTGCACTTCTAAGCTGAACACTGTGGACGCCGCACACACACACACACACACACACACACACACACACACACGCCCCAGCTCCCCTCTCCTCAAAGGAACAAGTGAGCACAGAGGTAGTATTTCTTGGGTTCTTTGCTCAGAACTTTTCACCGACACTTAAAAGGTTCAGTCCAGAGGATAAACCATAAATAGCAGGAAAAAGAAGAGCATGTTCTCGAAAACTGGCTACACACATTGTGAAAGCACAAGGTAGAGAGCTTCCTTTTTCCTGCAATGAGCTGTTTTTAAGATCCGTTTTAAAAGGGCAAAATAAGTAATTATCAAAGAGTTTTGGAAACACTCTTCACTCAACCTGACTGAATGTGAATGCGCTTTCGTAGAATAAGCTGGGCTCAAGCTGTAGTGAATTTGCCCCCTTCTCAAATTTACCTGTCGGTCTCGCTAGAGAGAGCCAACATGGTTAGAGATTTAAATAGACATTCTTAAAAATATGTGCTCCTCTAATAGGTCTTAGAAGTCTTGAGAGCTAAGGAAAAGAAAGACAAAAGGTTTTATTTAGCACTAACGACACTGGGGACACATTTTGTCAGGATTCAGTCCAAGAAATGTCATAGTCTGAATGTCAGATCAACAACCTAGAAAAAGTCACTCTTTCCTTTATGTTCCTTTTCAAGCCTGTGGAGAACAATAATGCCATCCTGTGATGGCTGAGGGAAGTCCAACTTCCTCACTTGAGTGTCTTCATTCTGACTGGGCTGCCTGGGCCCTCCCAGACCTTCCCAGCTCTGACATCCGTCCACATGCCTTCTAACCACAACTCCTCTCCGGAGTTCTCAGGCCCCCTCTGGGCTCTAGCCAGGGGCTGTCGGGTGGATGTGCTTGAGGACCACAAAAGCTCTGGGAAAGCACAGGAGAGGCCCTGGGGACGTGAGGGCTTTGACTTGATAGTTATGGCAAGAACTCTCTGGAAGAGGCTAGCAGAAGGCAGGGTACTGGTCACCTTGGGCCCAGGCTTTTGCCCCTTTCTTTCTGAGACAGTTGTCCTGTGACTCAGCTCAATAAGGAGAGAAAACCCATCTCTCAAGCTCAGAGCTTGGTCTCAATCCAAAGCTACTTACAACAATCCGGTTGTTTTGATTTTTGGAGCCAGAGGTAATGCTAGACTCTCAAGTTTGGCTGGAATGTTTTTATCAGCTCCAGTGAATCAACCCACCACAGTGGGACATCCGGACGCCCAGCCCAGAGACAAAGCAAAGGTCTGACTTGGCGATTGAGACTCGGGTATAAGAAGCAGACCAAAAGCTTTAGACCAAAAGCCTTTCTGCTGTCGGTCATGTGATTTGGTGAAAACCCACAGGAAGTTCAGTGAGCAGATGTAGGGCTCAAATGCAATAATTTTTATGACCACGAAAGTTCAATGGAGCTTTCCCCCTTCCACCTAAAGATGACAGAGATAGCACCAGAAACTCTAGCAAGCACCTGGCATGGCTCCAGAAATGTAGTGCAGTGTAAAATCAAATAGCTAAACAGCCCATTAGCAAGAATTCTTTAAAAGCCCACATTCAGCCTCTGAAGGGAGTTGTGAAGGGTGATGGTTGGGGGCGAGGCGCCTGTCGCCACCAGCAGAGGGTGCGGGTTAGGAGGGGGAGGGGGGTTCCTGTCAGCGGTGCACGCAGTGTTGGTGGTAGGCAGGTTCCGTGTAGATGAAAAGTAAACTGGTTTCAAGATCCTGTTGTAAGACGGCAAGGTAAAAGAATTCACATACAATGGTTTTATCTGGGGGTGCATTTGGGGAGGATTCTCCAGCTCCCCTCCCCTTCTCTCCCTCACCTGCTACGGCTGCGCAACACCACGTCCTTCAGTGATGGGCCCTTCAAGTAAAGCCCGGTAAGCACCTGCTGCATCTGAGGTGCTGTGCTTGGGGCTGGGGAGGAGGGAAAGAGGAAGAGCTGGTGTTTCTCTACCAGGGGGTATAATTTGGTAGGAATAAGAACAGAGGGGAGCGTGGCACAAGATGGAAGGACAGCGCCCCGGGAGGGCTCCCTCCCTGGTCCATCTGGCTAATCCCAGGATCGGAAGATGTTAGGTGGGCTTGGACAGCAAACTCCAGAAGAAATAGGAATAGACAAATCAGGAAGCATCTATATTCAGCTACATTACCGTCTGTACAAGCCCGGACTGCAGTCTCTTCCATGTGTAAGGGAATGAGTTACAAATGGATCAAACGTCATTACTTAACTGAGAAAAAGAAGACAGGCTCTGTTCTATGAATGACAGAGACGCTGAAGGGGGAGTTCCAGTTTATGCCAATTTTAAAATTAATGAAAAGCTAAATTTAAAATACAGAAAATTAGAAAGGGCTACTTACTAAAAGTTAGAAATTATGAGATATGAAGCTAAAATTACGAAGCCCACCATGAGGGTGGCTCAGCAGAGAGTCACACTACACGGCAGATCTGAGAGCACCGCAGCTGGCCAGGAGTGGGGGCCTCTCTAGCAAGCAAGTTACCACCTAAGAAGAGGGTTACAGGTGAGCAGGCACCTATCCTGGAAGCTCAGGCTGGGTGACCAACCACCTCTTGCTCAGGACAATGGCTTGTCACCTGAGTATCTGCAAGCGACACTAACAGCTTCTGTAACTGGTGGTCAAAAAACTTTTAGGAAAAAATAGAGAGAGTAGAAGGTTGAACCCACACCTGTGATGAGCTCTCCCTAAATTTACCATCACACCATCAGCCAGAATCTGAAACCCACTTGAGTGTGAAACCTGAGCAAATTTCCCTGGTTAGACCCTTCTGTTACAGACCCCAGGTTAAGGGGAATCACAGAAAGGAGGTCTTTAGTTTTAAATTTGTCTCTCTTTCCTGAGGGCTGGTGGGGTGGCACAAAGGAGAAGGAAGGACAGGTAGGCCCTCCTGCCGCAGGGGAAGTTGGAGAAAAGCCCTGACAGGTGGGTTCTAACCCGTAGGGACAGGGCTGGGGACAGGAAGGGGAGCCGGCCCTGCGTGTGGAGAGACTCCCAGAAGCCCAGAGCACACCCTGGGGCCTGGCAAGTAGTGTGGGGCTAGGGCACAGGGAAGACGGAGGGTGGAGACAGGGAGGCGGGCCTCCAGGGCTGGGATGATGAGTTCGTTCATTTGGTGAGAGAACAGGCTGGGAGCTGATATTTGTAATTTAAAAGTCATTAGCTCCGAGGCAACAGTCCAGGTTGCTAAATGTGTAAACTCCTCTAGACTAACCTGCCTTATTGAGTCAAAGCACCTGTTTTGGAGGCCAATCAATTCCAGTTCAGGAGGCTGGGAGGAGGAGGACGGCTTGGTTCTAGGGTGGGAGATGAAGGGCCAAAGTGGAGCATTTACTGGCAGAACTTTTTTTGTTGAAAGCAGGCCCATGGCTGGGCTGGTGGCAGGACTTGCTTGTCCTTTGGTAGGGGCTCATCAGTTTGTATAGGACCCAGCTATCTGACCAGAAGAGTGCGATCCCAGAAAATAAATCTACTACTATTAGATAAAATTCTAAGTAGAGTATAAGCTCCCAGAGGGCAGGGATTTTAATTTTTCCACTGATGTGTCCCCCAGTGCTTAGAATATTGCCAGGGGTTTAAGAACAGTTTGCTGAATAAATGAACAAGTACGTAAAAATTGTTGTTTGTAGAAAGACCCAGAGTTCTTGGGGCGCCTGGGTAGCTCAGTCGTTAAGCATTTGCCTTCGGCTCAGGTCATGATCCCAGGCTCCTGGGATCGAGTCCCACATCGGGCTCCCTGCTCGGCAGGAAGCCTGCTTCTCCCTCTCCCACTCCCCCTGCTTGTGTTCCCTTTCACTGTGTCTCTCTCTGTCAAATAAATAAATAAAATCTTAAAAACAAACAAACAAACAAAACCCCAGAGTTCTTTGCGGGTGAGGCACGGGGGAAGAGTTTGGGAAATGGAGTCCTGCACACTAGGTGAGTTAGTGGAATAACTGCCTAAACTGAGTGAGCCAAATTAAGCCCATGTTGCTTTTAGAAGCAAATGAGCTGACTTACTGGGATTTGGGGGGCAATACTTCAAATCTAATAGATTCATTTACTTCTCAAATTGCCATGCTCCTTGCCTACCACCATTCTACCACATCGGATTCTTGCTGGTAGAAAAATCCAGCTCACGGATAATGGATAATGTTGACATACATTAAATCAACATTAAAATTAAAATATGTTCAATGTTCATTAAACATTAAGTATGTTCAATGTTCATTAAAATATGTTCAGTGTTCAAATATGGTCAATGCCATATTTTATATTTCAAAATATATCTAATTATGGAAAATGATGAACTCTTTGCATATAAGTTATAGTCACGGACTCGAGATGCATAATATGTTAACAGAGACAAGTGCCAGTTTTAATCAGTCTTTTACTGTTTACTCTTGTCAAGGTCACGATAAGGCCAGATGCCCTCAAATTAACACTTATGTCCTAAGTACTGTATCAGTGATAATCTTTCTTTATACTATTCTTTTTTCAGAATAATATGTGAACTAGGGGAGTGAGAGAGAGATACAGATTTGGAGACAGATTCTGAATCATGTTTAGACAAATTCTAGCAAAACAAGGATCCTCGTTGAGTTTGAATGTCCATGCATGAGGAGTTACATGTGGATGACATGTAGAGGACATGGGGATGTGGGGACAAGGGCAGGCAGGCGGCTTCACTGGCACACCCCAGCTCAGATTGGGGTGAGCTCGGGTGATTATGTCAGGCAAGAACCCAGGCTTTGCCACAGTATGTCAAAGAGATACGTGGAAAGACAATTCCAACTAAGACAAACTTGGAAAAGCTATCTCTAATTTCCTAGAGTTAACTTAGAGTTAACTTCTTTGCACATTCTTAGGATTTAAGTTATAAGCAAACGTGATAATTTTTCAAGACTATATAGGGGCATCACCCATTCTTAGAAAAGTCATGCCTTCATTATTCCTTCCTTGGCAAGAAGTTAAAACTAGCCTCTGATAATCAACATTCCCATGTACCCATTATGGACAGGAGGATTTTTTCCCCCTCTGCTTATGGAAAGAACAAGCTATTCCAAGTGTTATGTGAGAAGCCTTGTGGTTGCTAAACCAATGATGTTTTCCTCAATCTAGCTGGAGAAAATCCTACTTAAAAGCCACGATCCTAGTGGCAAGCGTTTATCACCTAAAATTCGGGTTCAGTACTTCCTATGACTGTACTTCCCAGTGACCCAAGCACGATCCACGAGGGGGGTGACCCAGATCTGCGACTTCCTGTCAAATGCCACAGTCTTGGCCCCGTGGTTATTCCAACATGAGTAATCAATGAATTAAAAACACAAAATGAGATTTGTTTACTTCTGCATAGTCATTAGGATTAAAAAAGGGTATCAGGAAATCTAGAGGAAAGGAAACAGAAGCAGAATGCTCTAGAATGAGTCCTAATACTTTGTGCCAAAAAGCAGAATTTGGTATGAAGTGAGTCTTAGATTCCATTCAAGGATGGTTGTGTCCGGGAAGTTCCAAAATCATAAAAATGCGAGGTTAATTGATCTAGAAGATGGGATCCCCTAGCTTCAAAAAAAGACAGGTTGAGGTCAGTTAGAAAAATCCATATTACATTCCTGAACCTTACTCTTTTTTTCCTGAGCCTTAATTCTAAGAACTCATGGAATCACAGAATGTCAGCACTAGAGGACTAAACACCCCTCACTCCCACATAAGTTCCTTCTACTCTTTTAAAAAAAAGGTACAAATAAAACAACAAAAATCTTTATTAGTCCTAAGGTATACCAAGTTAACTGAAATTTACATTAAATGACTACTGGATATGTTTACTTTTTAAAATAAGTTTACTTTTTAAAGAAATTGTTCTAATATAGTGAACATACATATTACCTCAGCCCTACATGTCTTCAAACTCAGGCTATTCTTTGAGAAAGCAATTGACACTTGCCCAAGATTAAAAAAATGCCATTGATAAATTAGTTGTGTTTTTAGCCCCTTGAGGTCAGTAAACATACTGACCATCATTAAATGATCCAAAAACTTGATTTGGTGTCATGTATCACAGCGTGTTGTTTTGGTTTGTGAAATAGCTAGCGGGTGTGAGATGTTTAATTGGTTGAAAACCTCAAGAGAGGAGATAAGCAATGAGTGCATCAGAGAGAACTAATCAAAACAGTTCGTCTGATTTTTCTCCAGGAAAACATGAACAGGTAGAAGCAAACACAGAGCAAAGTGGGAGGTCGGGTAGGTCACTGAGGAAGGGGGGATGAGAGAAAACACTAGCACAGTAGAGCTGTGACTGAGAACTCGGACAGATAAAAGAAAAATAACAAAGGAGAAACCTACCCTACTCTATATTCAACTATAAAAGAGAACTGAATGGTGTATAATCTCTCTCCAATTGGACTATCATAGATGTATATAATTGAGAATTTATACCTGCTATGTTACAATCACAGGAGAACTAATAAAAATGCCTGTATAGAATATCTAGGGAATATAGGCTAAATTTAATTATTTTTATTTAGAAAATTTTTTAAAGATTATTCATTTATTTATTTGAGAGAGAGAGAGAGAGCAAGAGAGAGCATGAGCTGCGGGGAGAGGCAGACTCCCCACTGAGCAGGGAGCCCGACATGGGGCTCCATCCCAGGACCCCGGGATCATGACCTGAGCTGAAGGCAGACACCTACCCGACTGAGCCACCCAGGCGCCCCAGGATATTTTATTTTATAGTTCAAATAAAAGTGGTTGAGATTCAAACTTTCAAATGTTTTAATTTTGAAAATTCAAACTCTGACCCTGTCCATCTTTAGCACCCCTAGATTTCAAAATTTAAAAATATCTACTAGTACATGAAAGAACCAAAGTCTGTATTTCCTTGAAGCACCACACCGTACGGACGATGTTAACGGCGCCTGCAGCCTCCACACTTTGGCTTCCCCTTCTCACTCCAGCTTCATCAACCAACCAGCCTCTTATGTGGGAAACCCTTGGGGCATGGCAAGTAGAAAGCAAAGTTCCTACTCTCAAGGGGCCGAAAATCTAGTAAAGAGACAAAGTATAAATGCACAAACTAAACACTGAAACGGCATCTCATTGTTAAATACCAAGAAGAGTCATACTGAAAGTGAGCTACTGCAGAGTTTCTAGCAAGGAGAGGTCATCTGGAACAGTCTTTACGGAGGTGGCAGGACCCAGGCTGTAAAAGCAGGTAGAGAAGAGGCAAGGAGGCCACTTCAGGGACAAGCAAGGCAGGAAGGAAGAGTGGGTTCAGGGGCTGGGTTAAGTGTGGGGGTAAATGGTGGGGGGTGGGGTGCTAAAGGTGGACAGGGTCAGAGTTTGAATTGTACTTGATTTTTCCTGGATTCTTCAGGCATTGGGAGGGGTGGTGAGGGAGGTAAGAGAGGTGGGGAAGGTCATTACAATGACTGGGTGGTGGGGGTGGTAGTGATGATGGTGGGGTGTGTGTGTGTGCGCGCACGCGCATGACGTTTCTCCAGACAAACCCCACCCACCCGCTCTCCCCTGCCAAAAGTCACGTTCGAGAAATGAGGTCCACAGAGCAGTAGCATCAGTAGGACCTGGGCAGGCACTTACTAAAAGGCGAATTCTTGGGCCTCAAATATTCCGTGATTCAGGAAGGCAGAAATAAAAGAATGACCAGAGCGAAGAAGAATTTCAGTTTCGGAGGAGGAGCCGTACGTGGGAGTAAAAGTTCGGGATCTGGGACGGCTGAGACTGCAGATGGTTAAGGCATCCCCGAGAACTGGAGCTGGAAAGCTTTTGACACCGTCTAGACAGCAAATTCATTTAGAACGTGGGGAAACTGAGGCCTACAGTAACAGTGATTTATTTCAGGCCTCAAGGCTAAAATGTGGCAGAGGTCTAACAAGAAATCAGTATTTGGGGCCACTGGCGAGGCTGGCCCCTAGACACAGAGGCTCAGAACCATCGGCACGGAGCCTGAGGACAAGTGAAAGCCTTCGGCAATAAAAAACAGAGGAAAGGTCGGTGGAAAATGGTGCTTCAAAGACAATCCAGTGGGTCCAAATTGTGCTAAGAACTCCCTAGCTTCCCTAGCATGCAATCATTTCACGAATAACTAACTGCTTTTATGGTCCTGTAGTCTACGTGCAAGGATGTGGATGTTAACGGGGGACAGACTGGAGTACAAAGCATCCGGAGCTCTGGCCAATCCACAGCAGCAATACTCTTTCTGGCCTGAAGTTCTAATGGGATTGTGCGTGCAGGATCCTACCTAACAGCTCAGGGCCAAGCTGTGCAGCTTCCCCAGACTCCGCGGGGGCTAAACAGGCAGCTTGTTCCAGCGCTTTGGGTACATATTTTTAATTCCCCTTCTTGGACAAAGGTCCCCTGCAGCGAGAATGGGAAGACAAAGAGTATGATGAGCTGAAAGATGCAAAGGCTGGATGAGGAAATGGTCCCTTGAAGCGTTCCAAGAAATACTCGGCGAGGGCACACACAAGATGAGCGAACTGGCCACGGGCGGCGGACGGCCCCGGGAACAGTGGCCCCGGACCATCAGGCGTGCACGGGCCCCCAGCCTGGCCAGGGCGTGAGGGACGGGGACAGCCAAAGCAGACTTCAGTGTTTTTCAAGCCATGCTGGTCACGGTCCTGTTTCCTCTGCCATCACCCTGCCCCTGCTTTCCTGAGACAGAGGCAGGACCCTGAAGACAATTCGGAGAGACTTGAGAGCCAGAGTTTCCCAGGGTCCTCCTTTATTCTACCACCGAAACTAAGCAGAGCAACTCAACAGCTCACCGGAGAAAGAGTATTTTTCTTGTCAGTATTATGGCAGGAAAGAAAAACACTTCAGATGCTCGCCTTTCCAAAACTAACATAGAGAAGGGGTAATAAAGGACAGACAGGTGATGTCGTCACAGATCAAATACGCCCTGGATCTCAGGCCGCATGCTGCCATGGAAGATCCTCCCGGAGAGGTGAAGACGTTACTATCTGTGGGCCAAAACAAACACCAAAGCTTCCGTCTGTGAAAGCCTGTCCGTTGCCATTCTTGAATCCCACGTGTCCCCTTTCCTGTGCAAAAAGGCACAGGTTTTATTTCATTCCTTAGTGTGTGAGAGGTTTAAAACTCGGCCCACCACATCTAAAATGCTGGCCTTGGGGCAGGTTAGAAATGTAACTGCACAGACAGAAGCCCACATGATTTCAATGTTTTTCCCCAATTTTCTTAAGAAGGGAACATTTCACAACTTTATGAATGAGCCACAACAGCACGGGCAGGTTAGAAGGTTGTTCAGAGGCGCAGAGCAGTGGTACCGAGCGGTAAAGGCCAGGCCAGCCCAGGAGGGCGAGCGTGCACGGGAGGGGTGGTGGGGTGGGGTTGGGGAGGGGGGCATGGGGGGAAGAGGGTCGCTCCTGGAGCCCCAAGTCTCATGGATGCCGCTCATGTACGGGGTCACGCAGGGTCACAAACCCGGGCCACGGTGGTCAGGAAAGGCAAGGCAAGGAAGCTGGGAGTCCAACTTTTTTCTATTTCCTCTGAAGCGGTGGCTCTGTGTGCTGCAAATATGGGCAGAGGAGGTGTAACTGCAAACACCAACTAAGGGCGCGGTCAGGGCTGCGGGAGCCACGGTCGGAAAGCCATGGCTGGGCCAGGCAAACGCTTTGCCCCTGTCCCTTCGGATTTCCTAGCCGACACAGACTGGAAGTTATAAAAGGCAGGCAGTTGGTACTTAATGCTCCTCGTGGTAATGGCCACACTTACTGATTACTTGCAATGCAAATAAACACCATGATAAGGAAGCATAAACTTTTAAGATTAATAATGTATCTCTGCCATGGAAGCTATGGATGGTATAATGGAGGGGAGACTCGGGACGTCTGAAATTTCAGACCTGGCTCCGACACTAATAAACTCGGACAAATCACGTCACCTCTCGGACACTTAGTGCCTCATCTGTAAAGCATTACTGCTGACGAGGCTCACGTCGGGCTGGAGGCCCATCCAGCAGAGGGGAGCAAGGGCCAGATGGGCCAGCACCTTGCTCTGCCCTGTTCAAGCCACGCCACAGAAGGGCTCGGAAAGAGCCCATCTCCTGCCCTGTGACAAAGGTCATGACCACAGGCAAACTGGGAAATAGAGGGACTCCTTCCTTCTCCATTTTGGTCTCCACCATTATCCTTCTTTTCACATCGGTGCCCCAGAAGGCAAGCAAAACATCTGTAGGCGAACCATTTGAAGATGTACAGTCATTTCCAAAATAGGACAGTGGCTTAGCAGGAAGGAGTCTTGTGTCTTATAACATCGGCTCTAATTATTCCATATTTACATATTTGAATAAAGAAAGATACATTGCTTATCTCTCCATTTACTTCCAGGGACTAACCATGGATAACTCAATTTGTTAAATGCTGCAAGCATGAAAGTTAAATAAGACCGGAATTTACCTGGAAAATATTCACAGAACATTTTAAAGGATATTTCTAAGGGAAATCCTAAATTTAAATAATCAATGTATTATATTTTAGGATCTGGATATAGGAAACACTTAAATAATAAAATGTTCTTTTATATTTGGAGTTTATTTAGAAAAGAGAATATAGGTGTATGTCTTATTTTAAAAAAAAAAATCACAATTTGGGATAAATAAAACAAGGTGAAAACCATAAACTTCTCCTAAAGAGAAATACTGTGTGCTCAGCATGAGAGAGATGACATCTAAATTCTGGGGCTTTTAAAATAGAGCTTTACTTTTAAAAGAGGCAGACTAAAGGAGAACGCTGTGCTTATCAAAGAGTAACTGTCACTGTTAATCGTCTTTCCATGGTTTCCCCATCCTGGTGAGCACGAACACCTTCTGATGAAGAAAGATGTGCTGAGACAAAGCTTCTGATTCAACCCCTCCTGCAAGGTAACCCACTCATCTCTGCACCCTCCTTTCCTCTGTATTAATATTTATTTTTTAATTACAGCCACTAATGCTTTTTTTTTTTTTTTTAAAGATTTTATTTATTTATCCGACAGAGAGAGAGACAGTGATAGAGGGAACACAAGCAGGGGGAGTGGGAGAGGGAGAAGCAGGCCCCCCGCCAAGCAGGGAGCCCGATGCAGGGCTCGATCCCAGGACCCTGAGATCATGACCTGAGCCGAAGGCAGACGCTTAACGACTGAGCCACCCAGGTGCCCCCACAGCCACTGATGCTTTAACAGTTACGGTATTTTAACACAGTGGTGGATACAAAATAATGGTCTTCTTTGCCATCTGGCTGATGGGTCCCATCATTTGTTGTGACTATACCCCGACCAAACGGCTGACCTGTGGCTGTTTTCCTGGCTGTTCTGGAGGTCAGGGCTATGGCAGTGCGATAGGAGGTGCCGGTGGGGGCCACACGGAGTTGCAGTGCAGGGCCTTCGAAGGGCTGGGAGCCCAAGCTGAAGGCGTGCTCAGGACCATCGGAAGGCCTATTTCCCCATGTTTCATTAGGGACAAGTGCCCGCATACACAAAAGTAGAGAGAACAGTGTGCCCATCAACCAGCTACAGGTTATCGACTCAAGGTCACTCTTGCCTCATTTACCTCAAACTTCCCTCCTCTGAATTATTTCCATGCTAATCCCAGACACATAATTTTATCCCTAAATATTAACCTATATATTATCAAACAGGTAAGAACTTTTTGCTCTTCTTTTAAGATACCCAATATGAGACTAAATTAAGTTACAGAGTGATCTTTTGTATCATAAATGTGTTTTTAAAAAATATGAAATATGGTCCCTGCTGCCCTTATGTAATGTTAATTACTTGGAGAGCTAACATGAATGCAAATGGAAAAAAGACTCACTAGGGGCGCCTGGGTGGCTCAGTCGGTTAAGCATCTGACTCTTGATTTCAGCTCAGGTCAGATGAGATCAAGCCTGGTGTCGGCCTCCACGCTCAGCACGGAGTCTGCTCGAGATTCTCTCTCCCTCGGCCTCTGCCCCTCCCCACCACGCTCTCTCTTTCTCTCACTCTCTCTCTCTCTCTCAAATAAATAAATCTTTAAAAAAATCACTAAAAAACAATTCTTTTTTTTTTTTTTTTTAATATTTTATTTATTTATTTGACAGAGAGAGAGATAGCGAGAGCAGGAACACAAGCAGGGGGAGTGGGAGAGGGAGAAGCAGGCTTCCCGCCGAGCAGGGAGCCCGATGTGGGACTCGATCCCAGGACCCTGGGATCATGACCTGAGCCGAAGGCAGACGCTTAACGACTGAGCCACCCAGGCGCCCTAAAAAACAATTCTTTAACATAACCTACTGTCAGAAGACACGATGTACTAACTGCCGGTTCTGACTTCGAGGGAGTCTGGAATGTGCACAGACAGATCCACGTGACCTCCTAGTTTTATCTCTTGCCTCTCCTTCACATGAACCATCAAAGTGAACTCTCCGAGGTCCTCTGTACATTCCAGGTAATTCCCGCCTCCATGCCTTTTCTGAGACTGCTCTTTATGGACAACATGTCCTTCCTGCCACATTATTATTTCCTGCAGAGCTGGCTCAGACGCTTCCCCTCCTCTAGAAACTCTTTCATGGTCCTGTCTGGCGCTTGGTGCCTGCCTGCCCTCCACAGGTTTTGTCTGTACATCTCATACAAGGTGCCTGGACTGGAGAGAAGGCGGCTTCTCTTCCCAGTTCAGGGAAGGCTTTGCTGAGTAAGGAACAGTACCCCTTGCCAAGAGCTATGGTGGCTCAGGACAGAGAACAGAGACAGACCCCATGGACAAGAGCAGTTAGAAGAGGCTGATGAGGCAGTGGATGTAGGTGGTCCTGAAGGAGGGGGGGTGGGGTGGGAATGTATTCCAGGCAGAGGGAATTATTCAGAAGCCTGGCCAAGCAAGAAAAAGGTTTGAACCCTCACATCTAGTGACCTGAGGAGCTCCAATAGCGAAGGGCACATGGGTAGTGATGAAATCTAATCATGGTACTCTGTGGCTTAAATAATCCTCATGGTTCCTAGGGAAAACTCCAGGCAGAGAGAATACCAAAAACGAGAGGCAGAAACTCTGCACCAAGGCGTTTATAACTTAGGCATTGAAATAAAACATCTATAAAAATAATTGTAAGACAAGGTGGAAGTGTTAAGTATCATGTGAAGTCCAGAGAAAGGAGAAATGGCATTAAATGAGGGCGTCAAGAAAGGCTTCAAGGAGGAGGTGGCAGTTGGGTGGTGTGTAAACAATGGGCAGGATCTGGCGTGTGAGGGTGGGAGGAACAACGTTTGGGGCAGAGGGAACAAGAGAAGAAAGGGCATGGAGGCAGAAAAGCACAAGGCTGCCCAAGGACCAGCCGGCTTCCAAGTTGCTTGGATAAGGGTAAGGGGACTAAGGGAGACTGCTGTGAGGGCAGGTTCACGGAGACTTGCCAAGCCTGACTCTGGACTTTAGTCTGTGCAGAGAGCCACCAAGTCTGTGTGAGCACAGCAGTGAGCAGGAGCTCTGCATGTGCTTTTGCAGGATTACTTGGGAAGCTCCATCTGGAGTGGGGGTGGGGAGCAGAGGGCTGGGAGGGGAGGGCAGGGGTCCAGGCAGCAGGGGTGAGGGCCTGAACTCAGGCCACAACAGTGGGAACAGAGCAGTGGTGGCCAGGCCCTGGGGGTGGGGATGGGGGGAGGGAGCCTTGGCAGCTCGTGACAACTGCCTCTCCCCAGGAAGGGGAATCAGGGGGGCGCCTGGGTGGCTCAGTCGTTAAGCATCTGCCTTCGGCTCAGGTCATGATCCCAGGGTCCTGGGATCAAGCCCCACGTCAGGCTCCCTGCTCAGTGGGGAGCCTGCTTCTCCCTCTGCCTCTGCTCCTCCCCCAACTTGTGCACAGGCGCTCTCTCTCTCTCTTTCTCAGATAAATAGATAAAATCTTAAACAAAAAAAAAAAAAAAAAGAAAAAGAAGAAAATAAAAGAAAGAAAGGGAAATCAGGGCTTGCAAGTGACAGGTCCAGAAATAAATCCCAGAGTCTCCTCTGTTGATGGTCAGATGTTTGGAGTCCAGTGAGCTTTGTTACTTTGTTTTTCACTAGAAACAAAGGAGCAGACAAATAAAACTCGGTCTCCATCTCTGTCTGGCTCCTTACTAATGAGTCTTTATCTTGTGATATGGTTTCTTTGAGCCTATCCGCCTCTGGGAAAGGGCCTCGGCAGCACACTTCACCATGCCTTTGTGTTTAGCTCAGCAGCAGCTGCCGACCCAAGCCCCCCGCCCTGATAGCCTCGCAGCCCAGGTTAAGCAAGCTGTCTGGAAGGGCCATCAAAATTCTGTCCCTTCTGCCTCTTTCAAAGTTCGAAAAGGGGGAACGAGAGCCTGGGAGAAAGTCCCAATACCTCTTTCTGAAGGGAGACGTCCTGCTTAATTTTGTCCATGTCCCTCTTGTTCAGCAGCCTGTAAGTGTTCGAGGGTAGTAATAATGGTAAGGGGCAAGGGCAGACTGATCGTCATCGACAGGCTTTCTGATCAGAGTCTAGGAAGTGCACCCTTCTCCTGCTCAAGTTCAGGACCTGCTGATGAATGCCCTGGTCAGTCCCCAGGCCTTGACTCTGGGATCTCCAAGGCCTGCAAATACACAGAGACTGATGCATAGTCCTCCTGCCTAAGTGGGAAGCCAGGAAACTGCCTCCCACATGTTGGGGGAAAACCAGCAAACCCTTAAGATTCCAGGGATAAAAGTTAAAATGGATCGGACTCAAGGTGCCTCACGGGGCCCAGCGCGTCTCTCATGCACAGAACATACATGGATGGCCGTGCTGTTGGCCATGCGGCCTCCCCCCAGCTCCACTCCTGAATTAGCTGGAAACAGGAGCCTTTGGGTTCCAGCTTAGAAAAACGGACTCTTTTTCAGAAACGTGCTCATAAACTTCATTCCTGGGGTCCTTCCCCATCGTATTCCCTTCTCATTTCTGGAAATCAGGGATGGGGATGGAGTGGGTAATGGGAAGGAGGAGATTATAATAAACTTAGAAAGCCACTTAGGTACCCTGACTTCATCGAAGGGTAGAGGGCAACAATATACCAAGTGGGAGCTTTCTGCATCTGGAATATTCTGTCATCACCCTTTTTTACTCATTTGTCAACTTCCCTTTCTCCGGCGTGGTAAAGTCTTGATTTAACTAGAACCCTACTAATTGGAACTTTCACTAAAGAACACTTATTTTTAGAACAAGGGGACAAATAAGAGAACGAGCACATATTCAGTAAGTGCAGAAAAACAGAGCAAACTTCCACAGAACCCTCCCCACGGAGATCCGCGTATACTCTGCATGATTTGCCACACCTTGCATGGGCCTGTACTAGAACTCACATGAGAAGGACAATGGAAACACAGCAAAACTGTGAATTCTTCACAAAAGATAAAAAGCAACATGTTCCTCATCTATGCCCGAAGAATTTCTCTCTTACCACAGAAAGCCCAGGGAGTAAATTATATTGAAGTTGTAGTGTGTAAGTAAATGAGGATATAGACAGAACTAAGGCAATAATGTAAGCGAAAGACACTGTATCCCAGAGCCAAGAAGCTGAATGTGGTTTATGATAGTCCCTGACCCAGAAGAGCTGCTGGGCCAGAGGACAGCCTTGACCGCAGGGCATGATTCAAAGTACGAAGCGCTCTCAGAGCTGGGCTAACGAAGTGGGAGGGGAAGACTTTGCTGAAGTGGTGATAATTTCCAAATCCTGAGAGAAAGGGGGTAGTTTTGGTAGGGAGGAAGCACTTGAGACACCGGGGAAAAGTATGAATAGAGGCATGTTTGTAAAAGCAACAGTGGTGACTTTATCTTTAGAAGGGAGATAGTAAAACCAGTCATTCCCCAAGGGACAAGATTGTTTTTATATTTTACTTCTTATAAACTGACAGTTTATGATTTACAAGCCTATATAGAACCTTAACATAAAACCATATACATCACAAACATTTTTATCAAACAACCGCAATGCCTAGAAAAGCAGCATTTTTAGGCAGATTCCAGCTTGGAAATATAAATTCTCTGATTTCAAAATGAGGGGTTTCATAAAGCTATTCACTGGTCAGTAAGAATTAACTTCTGAGATTTCAATTATTTTAAATTACTTTTCAAAATTTCATTCTCCCCAATGTCACTTGCCGCTTATAAAGAAAGTGCCTTTGAAAATAAACATGCAAAAATTTATATAAAATACGTAATTCCAACTTTTGTGAGGCTCTCGATAGCAAAATCTATATTTCACATTCCCTAAAGAACTTGTTAACAGTAAGAAATTTTACATTCACTTTCTGAAGGCCACTCTGAATTTTCAGCTATGATCTATTTGATTAAATCCTACTTGAAAATTAAAAACAATACAAATCTCTACCAGACTGATAACAAGGGAATTCTTGGCCTTTCCGCTTATGCACAGAGAGGCTGACATGTATTTGAGATCTCCAGCAAGAGTGTATTAAGTTCTATTAATAAATCTTCTGGGACACTGTGTTCTAAATATACATTTTTCCTTTTTAGACTTCTAAATCTGTAATTGAAATAAATCTAGTTTTAATTTTTCCCATGTTCAAAATTGTAGTTTACTTTCAAATGCTGTTTTGCAAATTCAACTCCTTGGTTGCTTATTATATATCTAGTATTAATCTAAAGTCACAACTAAATATTGACTCTTAACAACACAGATGCCCAATCCCTATGGGTTGTTAAGCTACAAACACATTATTTTCTCAAAATTTTTACTTGAAGAATTTAAATTAGCTACAGTCTTATTTCTGAAAGTACTGAACTATTTAAGGTGTACTTAAAACTACTTGTTTAGCTAATCCGTTGCTAGAGCCGAGAGAAGAACTCAAGAATACAAACTGTCTGAAAGTGCTCACTCAAATCTCAAAGCCCTGGCTCGGATTCTGTGTGCAGCATTATCACTAAAACACCCACACAGGCCTTGGGCCTTTATTTGAGAGAAAGCAGAGATATCATCGATTTTCCCACTCCCATTTGCATTAAAACCATCACCTCTATCAACCCAGAAGTCCATACATTCATCAGCATAACCTCCTCTAACTCATACTGCCTTCCTTGATCACCTCTCTCTTTTTTTTATAACAGTCCTAAAAAACACACCATAACACTTAACCATCTTATCCAATTTTAAAGGTAGAATTCAGCAGTGTTACGTATACTCACATTGTTGTGAAAAATCTCAAGAACTCCTTCATGTTGCAAAATTGGAACTCGGTACCCACTTAACAGTCTCCCCCCCTTCCCCTTACTCCTGGTAACTAACATTTTCTGTTTCTGTGAATCTGACTACTTTAGATATCTCGCATAAATGAAATCATCTCTCTTTTTATGACTGGCGTATTTCACTTCGCATGATGACCTCAAAGTTCATCTCTGTTGTACCACGGGACAGGATTTCCTTCCTTTTTAAGGCTGAATAATATTCCACTGCATGTATGTACCACATCTTGTTTATTCATTCAACCACCTTCTGGCTACTGTGAATAGTGCTGCTAGGAACAAGGGTGCGCAAATATCTCTTCAAGACCCTGCTTTCAATTCTTTTCAATCCCACAAGTGGGATTGCTGGATCATATGACAGTTATATTTTAAGTTTTTTGAGGAACCTCCAAACTATTTTCCACAGTGGTTGGACCATTTTACTATCCTACCAATAGTGCACAAGGGTTCCAATTTCTCCACATTCTCACCAACATTTTTTTTTTAAATAGTAGCAATTATAATGGGTGTGCTGTATTTTTGTTTTTTAAGTACACTCCATGCCCAGAGTGGAGCCCAACGCGGGGCCTGAACTTACGACCCTGAGATCAAGACCTGAGCTAGAATCAAGATTTGGACGTCCAACTGACTGGGCCACCCAGGCATCCGGGGTGTTTTTTTCCTTAATTAAAAAAATTTTTAAAAAAAATTTCTATTATGTGTCTCATAGTTAAATAAAATATACTATTCACTGAAGAAAAATTTTAAGACAGGGACTCAAAAGTTATCATTTGTTCCACAATCCAAATATAACAACTATTAAACATTTTGATAATATACTCCTCTAGCCCTTTTTTGGAGGGGGATAGATCATATTTTAGGAGAGGAGAAATGGGAGGAATAATTTGATTTTCATGTGCAAATAGAATCAAAGAATCTTACATACTGACAAAAATATTTTTAACTTCATTGAAATCTCCTTAATGATTCATCACTTACCATATATACTTCATTCATTTTTTAAATAAAGGAGTCTTCGGGGCGCCTGGATGGCTCAGATGGTTAAGCGTCTGCCTTCAGCTCAGGTCATGATTCCAGGGTCCTGGGATCAAGCCCCACGTTGGGCTCCTGGCTCAGAAGGGAGCCTGCTTCTCCCTCTCCGTCTCCCCCCCTGCTCATGCTCTCTCTCTCTGTATCTCTGTGTCTCAAATGAATAAATAAAATCTTTTAAAAATAAAAATAAATAAATAAAGGACTCTTCATGGACTCCCACACTTTTTTGGCCTTTTAACATTTTATTTATTTATTTGAGAGAGGGAGAGCACAAGCAGGGGGAGCAGCAGGCAAAGGGAGAGGGAGAAACAGGCTCCCCACGGAGCAGGGAACCAGATGTGGGGCTCGATCCCAGGACCCTGGGATCATGACCTGAGCCGAAGACTGAGTCACCCAGGTGCCCCTGGCCTTTTCTATTGTAAAGTATAACACACATGCAGAAAAGTTCACGAGCACAAATATATGACGATGAAATCAGTGTAAGGCAGGCATTCATGTCACCACCACTCGGGTCTGTAAGAACACTTCCACAGCCTCCCTGATTACCACTATCCTGACATTTATGGTAATCACTTCCTTGCTCTTTTTTATAATCGTACCACCTACATTTGAATTCCTTAACACTACAGTTGAGTTTTGCCTTTCCTTGAACTTCGTATTAATGGAATTATAGTTATTATGTTATACCTGGATTCTTTCATTTAGCATTATACTCATGAGTTTCATACATACTGGGTTTGTGGTGGTTCATCATTTGCATTGCTACACAGGACTCTATTGTTTGAATATACCATAATTTATTAATTAATTCAACTGCGGATGGACTGGGTTCTGTCCAGGGTTTCACTATTATGAACAAGGATGCAATGGACATTTCCGTACGTACTTCCTGGCACACGGGGGCACACACTCAGGTCAGGCGCACACTGAGGAGTAGAGCAGAGCGTGCATGTGTTCAACTGTAGTGGACAGGCCAAACACTTTTCTACTGTTTGTACAATGTAGCCTTTTTTTTTTTTTTTTTAAGACTTCCAACAATCACACCTGCCCTGGTCTGTTGCTTTTTGTATCCCTGATCCTGCCCCTCTATCAAACCCTCACTGGAAACTGTTAAAGCCTCCTGTGGCTGTCACACGTGCATGCTGGCCAGCATGGCCTCCTGTGCTCCGGTCACACTTGTACCATCACAGCACCATGAAGAAACGACCGCGCAATGCGTATCTACTGTATGCAGGGTCCCAGGCGGAGTGTCAGGGATAATAGAAAGGAAGGCGGCAGGGCCTTGACATCATGTGTCAGAACGGAGCTGGGGAGAGGGGCGCACAGGAAAGAAGGTGAATCTCACTGGAGGCAGGATGCACTAAGCAGCTAGGAACTGGGGTAGGGGACAGGGAGGGGTAGGGTGGTATGTGAATGCCTTGCAGAGGAAGCTGATCTTGGCTGGGCCCCGAGGGAAGGACAGGCCGAGCAGACGAGCCGAGGCCATGGCTGGGAATGTGCATGCATGCTGTGTTTAGAGAACAAGGAAGGGTGAGTGTTACCCTCTAACAATGATCCGTGCCACCCACAGCCGCACGGGGGGCAGACTCTGTCTCCTGAACGGCCAGGTGAAGAGGAAGCTTGCAGCCAAGGAAGATGTAGAACATAATAAAAACATTAAAGTCTGCCAATTAAAAACATTGTGCTTAGTCACAAATGTGCATTCAAATACAACTCCAAAATATAGTTCTAAAAATATGTATGGTACTAGGACACCGAGATGTGACCCTTCCAAGGCCTAGAAAGATCTGCGATGTTACTGTCACAGACCACACAGGACTCCAAAAGTGGCCCTCACATTCTATCGGTCATAAAGGGGCAGGTCAGGGAAAGACTATTTGAATGAACACAAATACACCATCAACAGCCAGCAAAAAGTCACGGCATCATCTTTCCATGTAAACAACAGCAAAGGGCCAATTACTACTAATAGTTGGACTTGCAAACTTTTTTGAGACTTCTCTGCTGGATGGCTTAGCCTGATCCTGGGGGTTACGGCACCCCCTGAATGCAGAAGTGAACAGTGGTGAACACGGAGTCAGGAAACCTGGATCTGGGCCTGCACCTGCCCCTGCTGGCCTTGTGACCGGGGCAGTGAGTCAATTCTCTTCACTTTCTCTATTCGTAAAATAAAAGGCTGAAACAGGGTTTTCTAAACTATCTCTTATCTCTCTATTCTAGCAACTGATGCTGAGAGAAGGAACATTTTTTTGGCCACTTCCTTACGAATGAGGGAAGCTCATGCCTGGCTCCTCTGTAGCTTTCTTTATAAACAACAAAATTTCCCACAAACCCTGAGACTTCAATGCTTGATGCCGTTCATGATAAATGAATGAACTCCAGAAAACATTGTTTAACACAGATTTTGTTAGCCTAGGCTCCTGGAGGGGAGATGTGAAGGACAAATCAAAACCACCAAAGAAATGAACTAGAAGCCCTGGCACTTGGCTGCCTTTGTTAGACCTTCAATAACACATGGGCGCTCCGCTGCTGAGGGTAAGAGTGGAAAATTTAAAACAAGGAAGTGGCTTCTCCTATTTCCTCTCCAGGAGTGATTGCATTCCAAACCATCTGTTTTATTGGACTAGAAAGTGGTACACTTGTGAAATGGAGTCAGGTCAACTCTAATGGTGAAGATGAATACATCTGCATGGAATTGATATGTCTTTTCATAAGTACATACACTAAAGTGTCTTTTGAAAAATCCTGAAATCAGGGAAAAATCCGTTAATAGCGAGTTTTCAGCTTCTGTATCCTGAGAACAGCATGTATCCTGAGGAGACCCGGGCACACAACAAAAGAAGTAGTACAAGAAGTTGGTTATGGAAAGACCAGAGCTTCAGAGCTGGGAAACCTGGCTCAGCCTTACTTCACAACCCAGAACTTTCTAGATGGAATGACAGGTGAATTAAATAACTTAGTCCTGCCAGAGCTACTGATGTGAGTACAAAAAATAGTGAATAAACTGTAAATTAGTATAAATCAAGTCATAATTCCAAATTACCATTTAAGAAGTATCTTCCTATAATTCCCTCCAAACTAAAATGTCAAACCAACCAATGAGTTAACTATGATCACTCAGGAACTGATCTGTTTTGAGAGTTCAAACTAGCGATTGAGCCTTGGGCTGAGGTCATTCACTTGCTGTTCGGAAAGATGAGACCTTAAGATCCTTAAGGACAGAGACGGCATCAGCTCAGTGTCCTAGAAAGGCCCCGGCTTTTCTTCAGGGTCATAACCTCTACAGATGTGCAACTTCTTCTGATATCTCTTCATGAATTGTACATAAAAGTTCTTAAAAGACACCAGAAAGTACGATTCACATGTGTTGTTCTCTGTTCCTTCCTTCGTTGAACCAGGACAAGGGCCCTTGGTCCTCACTCCTGCTAACGTACGTGCTGACTGCAGTTCTCTCGAGCTGTAGTTCCCAATCCGTGACTGAACGTGGGAAGCAGAGAGCTACGGTTGGTGAGGGTGTGTTGAGCAAGACGTCTCAGGATGTGAGTAAGGGGCTCACAGCCGTCTCCTAGTGACGGAGTGCATGACAAGGACGTTGAGCCACCTACTTTGGTTGTTTAGCACTTATTGTCCCAGTTCTTGGTTTTGTTCTAGAGAAGTGAGGTTGGTGGATAAGTGGGAAAATAACATTGGCTAACGATTACTGAGAGCTTACTCTGTGCTAGGAACTCTGTATTTATTGTCTCTTAATTTCCCCAGCTACCTCAGGAGGTAGGTCAAAGTTATAAGACAGACCCATCCTTGAGGTGAGACACTGCACGGTAAGGGTTGAGTAACCTGCCCAAGACTGCACAGGTGTCACAGATCTGACGCGCCCTGAAGGCCTACAGTATCCTACCTGCCTCTCCATTTATGTGCCTCAGGGCACTGTATTTGGTCCACAGCCATTTATCATTTCCACACTCCGGGAAATCAAGGTATCTTAAAATCCTGAGGGGTTCAAGCAGTTTGCCATTTACTTATGATTCCTTATTTATTTATTTATTATTTTTTAAAGATTTTATTTATTTGAGAGAGAGAGAGAGAGAGAGACACACAAAGATAGCGACAGAGAGCACGAGTGGGGAGGAGAGGGAGAAACAGGCTCCCCGCTGAGCAGGGAGCCTGACCCAGGACTCGATTCCAGGACCCTGGGACCATGACCTGAGCAGAAGGCAGCCACTTAAGCGACTGAGCCACCTAGGCGTCCCACGATTCCTTATTTAAAAAGGAACAGAATAGAGGAAGTTGTTTCTTCAAATGCTACTTTAGAAACTGTGCCCGCCTATACAGGAAGCCTCTTTAAGGGACAACCGCTATCAGAGTGCGGAGGAGTTGCTCAATCAATACTAGTCGAACACATACACAAAAGGCAAGAAAATCCCTATTGCAAATAGTAGCTTTGTAAAGAGGAATGCTAGCCACTGGATGGTGGAGATATTTATTCAAGGACTCAGAGGTCCAAGGACTGTAGGAGCCATAAATAAATATAATGATCAAGAGCCCACACGGTTCCTTGTACCCCACTCTATCCTGATCTGAAAAACCCTCAACATTGGATTTGCTGTTTTTCTTCAAAGGGGACTGTTAACAGGGAGAGGCTATGTGAGGGAATGGAAAGAACATGTACAAAGGACTAAAATACTCACCGATTTTTCATTTTCAGATCCTATAGCTTAGGGCTGGGCCACAGATGGCCAGAGATGAAGGCAAATCTTTTACAGTGCCTACCTGGCATTATTTCTCAACTCTGTATCAACAGGAAGAATGCTGAACGCACAAATTTGATAAGACTGATATTTAGGGGCGCCTGGGTGGCTCAGTCGTTAAGCATCTGCCTTTGGCTCGGGTCATGATCCAGGGTCCTGGGATCAGGCCCCACATCGGGCTCCCTGCTTGGCGGGAAGCCTGCTTCTCCCTCTCCCCCTCCCCCTGCTTGTGTTCCCTCTCTCGCTATGTCTCTACCTGTCAAATAAATAAATAAAATCTTAAAAAAAAAAAAAAAGACTGATCTTTAATGGCAGGAATCATTAGAAACGAAAAAAGAACTGGACATACTATTTGAATGCTCTCTTTGCTGAAATTCCTCTAATGCACATTCTTAAAGACAGACTGTGCTTTCATTCCCCCAAATATGGTCTTTTGCTATAAACACACTAAAACTGAATGGAGATCACCCTTGACTAAAAGTAACCACCCACTTCAGTCTGTGTAACATTCTGGGATACAATTGAAACCATGGCCACAATGCTCTAAATGTAACTCAAATTCACAAAAGCTTATCTCCGAGTAATGAAGAGAGAAAACCATTCATTCATTTATCCTTTATGGAACCAGTGTCTCTCTTTGGGGTTCAGATTATGAGCACAGCTACCAGCCAGCAGAGGCTAAGGGTTGGCTTTGTGACTTTAAATATATTTTTAGCAAATAAGAGCTATGCCTGTCAAAGGGAAAAGTGCTCACTGGTATTAAGTTTTTACTAACTTCGGGGCCTAAAATAAAAGTTAAATGAAGAGCATCTGCAAAGAGGGGCAAAAAAGAGTCTAAGGACTTCACTCCTAAATATTATCGAGCGTATACGTTAAATATCTCCCATTTAGTGACAGGGAGAGAAAGACAATAATGGCAAGACTGCGAAGGGTCTCATTTACAGCATCTTGTCATAGGAACTACTGAAAATTAAACAAGGCTGTTTCTAGCTGCTCCCGCTATCAATTAGCCAGCAGCCACTTCCCCCGCCGTAATAACTGCCACATGAATTCCGTGCATTACCTCTGGGCCTGCGAATTCCAAACACAGGAGGTCGCAGCCGAACGCTGCACTGAACAGACTGGCCCACGACCGAACGCCCCGCTAGTCAGATTTTGTTGTACGAAATGAAATGATTCAGGACGTCAGAATATTTGAGATAATTTAGCCTAGTTCCGCTCCTTAAACATATGAACTAGATTATATACTTTGTAATAATTTAACCTTCACTTACCCAAACATCTCTGCCACAGAGCTACATGCTTCTCTTTATTTGGGTTCCTTACAGTTTCACAAAATTTAAACAATGATCTCTGGTCTAAGTTACAAGGTTATGCTGCCAATAAGGTGACTCATATCATGTGTAAAGGCCTTCATTTTTGAAAATGGAAAAAAACCAGTCCTGTGAAACTGACACTTTGGTTTGAAAGACGAAGGTAACGTGCAAAATACAACAATCCCGTCCGCCAGAGTCATCTTTTTTTATTTATGGAAGTAGCCCCCCGACCCCCTGCACAGTCTAGGGGCTACTTCCATAGATATAAGCGCTCTCCCTCCAGCAGCCCCTTCCCTGTGGGGTTCCTCAGACCCTGGTACTGATGGGAGTCCCCACGGCCTGAGCCATGAAGTACTGGACACTAATAAAGAGTTAATGCTCCTCCTGAACTCTGGAAGAAATCGGATTTCGTCAGTGAGGTTTGGCAATGTGAGAAACCCTGTAACCAATTTCATTTCCTGATAAATGAATGGTCCATAGGGGAAAGTCGGCCAGTGAGTTTCGGAACTGCTGAGAGCTCAGCCTTTACTGAAAGACTCCTTGAAGGAGCCAGCCTGTCTATTGCTTATCACTGCTGAGCCAGCCGGCCCCATGCAAACAGGGCAGCTGCCAGACTCCATTCCCAGCTGACTGAGGCACGAGGGAGAGGCCAGCACAAACATGTGGTATCCCTTTAAGAAATGATGCTGCTATGGTATCACCCCCTCTCCCCCCTATTATACTGGCCTTTTTAACCTGTAGGTCTGGAAACACAGGCCTATTAAAATTATTTTAGAACAGCAGGTTTAATGGTCTTCATCATTTACACTTAACCCCCCCTCCTACAACCCAAACCAAAACACCCTCAGCATCCAGTTTAGATTCAGATTTGGGGGAATGCAGTGTCTAAAACCAGACAAATGCTCAGATAAATAGGAGTCACATGTAGAAAGTCAATCGGAGGGAAGTTACGAAAGACAGAAAGTACTTCAAAGTACCGAAACAAGTTTACCTGAAATGTAAGTAGCCTAATTAATCACAAGGCCATTTACCTTCTAAGCCTGAAATGAAATAAATACCTATATGTTTAAGTAAAACCAAAGGCAATTCTCATTAATATAACCATATATGCTGTATTTATACTTAAAATTTTTTAAAAATCTCAACGCTTCTTTACATTAATTCAGAATTGGTCAAAGCATATATTTTAAGATATACTTGCTGAATTCAAGTAAATTTTTGTCAAAGGTTAACCTGACATTTAAAGTATCTAATTTGGCCTTCGTTAGAAAACACACAAAATTACCCTATATATTTTAAAATAGTCAAATGAACACTTGAAGGCAGAAGAAGGGGAAAAAAAATCCTAAATAATGGCTTGAGGCCCTTAATTATAAAAAATAAAGCAAACAAAATCTGAAACTAGTGAGCTTTCAAGAGGCTTGCAGGCTTGGCCTGGCAGGAGGAAACCTGGAGCTGATTAGCCCCACCCTTGCAAATACTCGTCACAGCCTCGACGAGGAAATGCTGGGGGTTTACAGGCAGGGGAACGTTAATTCCATCCACCAAGAATAATGCATAAAATAAGGAAAGAGGGAAAGCCAATGGGCCCTTTAGCTTCTTCTTTAACCATTTAATCCATAGTTTTTTCTCTTTTTCCATGGTTTTGGGACCACAAGATACATTCTTTCTTTGACTTCAATTGTAGATTCTTGGTGACAGTGAGCTGGGCTGTCTCCAGGCCCAGGCTACGGAGAGAAGTCTATGCATTCACTCGCAGCGAATCAGTACTAAGTCGGCTTGATTTAGGTCAAATAATTTGGTAACAGAGAGAATGAAGGGAACGGGAGTTTCCTAGGTTATTTAAAAACCATCTAAGTTGTGACCCTGATCGGTCACGTGAATTGGAAAAGATGGCCACTTTCACATCAGGTCTCTTTTGGTCACCACAGTTTATAAATCAAGAGTAAAAGATAAATTTCTAAATATTGGGTTTATGAACAACTTCAAATTTTAATTACGTGTAAAATAACTGTGCATGGTACTTCTAAATTCAGAAAATAAGCAAAACTGGAAAAACTGAAAGGTTTAATTTAAAAATAGGGCTCATTACCTGTGGTGGGAGCATTAGTCTGGTTCATAACATGAAAAGAGTTATTTAAAGGTTAATCGTCAGTGCTTTGTAGAACAGAGCTACAGATGACTACTGTATTTAATAGCCAAAAGCACATCTGAGGCCTTTAATTAATCTCAAGAACTGTTTCTTGTAAGTATTCTGCAAAGCACATGGGTTTCTTATACAGTAAGTTCCAAAAGAACTAAAATGTTTTTCTGTTTTCTTCTGAATGGGGCTGCTTTCGGACCCTCTCAAGTTCAGAAGCTTGATGGGACGGGCGCAGGGGAGGGGGAAGGCTTATGGAGCGGGAATGCTGAGACTGCTGTGGAAAAGTCCTGAGCATTGGCGGGGAGGACGGGGAGGCAGACAGGACAGGATTTCCCTCAGATGCTCACCAACTAAAACTCTGTTGCTTCAACTTCTGCCTCCCTGCTGGCAAAGGGCGGCCAGCATGCTTTCTGTCAGCTAGACGATGAATGAGGATCCAAGATCCCAGGGTCTGGACAGTTGGGAATGTGAGGCACTCAGGAGGAGGAGCCAGGGAAACCTCCTCTTTCAGTGTGCTCTTCCCTCCTTCAAGGTTCTTAGTGTACATGAGTCACAGCACTCGCCCCTCTGAGAGCTGAGCGTGCCGGGGGCAGACCAAGTCTGAAATGTGGGGTCCTTTCCCACTCCCACTATTCTGTATGCCTCTCCTCAGACTTTCATCCAAGGATCAGAGTCACTCAGAAATGTGAGTCTAGCTAAAGTGAACAAATATAACCATTATATAGCTGAGGACTTTTAAGCACAGATTCAGTGAAGGATAAACAGACAGTCGATGACAGGGTCAAAAAGAAAACACACTTCTGGATCCTCACTTGGGAACCTGGCAATGGGTACGATAAGCTAAACTATAGATTGGAAATTTCATCCACGTTTTGATGATGGCGGGAGTGGGTAAGCTATAAAATGTCAGGATTTTTCCAACACTGAGAATTCAAAACATTTACTACTGTGAGTCTTGGAAAGAAGGAATGGTAGTTTAAGTTTTGAGGTGGGGAAGCAGAGGGATCAAAAGAATGTCTACTCTCTTTTATAGAAAAAAAGTTTTATGAAGTGCTCTTTCCAGTGGAAGACATAATTATTATTTTCTGCTGGGAAACATTCTGGCTAGTTTACAGTAAGGATCTGATATAACATGGGAAGAGTTTAAACCCCACACGTTTAAAAGCTTGCTAACACATATTTTCCTATGTTGAGGCTATGGCAATGTTTATCCGTCATTTTGATAGAGCAATGTCAGAAATGTGTTAGCAGGAGCACCCTGTTACCACAGAAGAAGAACCATATCCACATGAATTTTCAGCAAGCAAGCAAATAAACCCAACCCACACTTAATCTTACTACTCAAAGTAAGTAAATGTTTTCATTTTGGGGAATGATCTTCCTGTCTGTGTGTGTGTGTCTACATTTGGATGAGTGAATACACAAACACATACACACAAGCACGTATGTATAAATATAAATACGAATATAGCTGCCATCATATGAAAAGTGTTATGATGTTTTTGAGTCTGGAAGACACATTAAGAAAAACTGCCATGCCTTTCTAGTTCTAGATGACACTATAAATTATTTTCCTACTTTTGGTTTACTCTCCATGCTACAGAGATTATGCCAGAAGTAAACTACTGAAATATGTTCTGGTAAAACCTCATATTGTAATGTTCAAGTAATTTACCACTCCAATGTAATAACGAGCACTGTGTTGTCTAGGGTTTGAGACTATCGGCCACACAAAATGAGTTTTCAGGAGCCCTTTTATCTTTTATATGAAGATTTAGCATATCAAAATGTAGGAACAATATAAAGTATAGCATGTTCCCATCCCAAAGACACCTGGGAAGAAGTGAGTTGTACATTCTGCTTTCAAACAATCTGCGGACGTGCTGAATCAATGTGGTTTCAGTTACTCCCAGAATTCTCCCCAGGAGCGCCACAGAGAGGCTATGGATGCCACACAACACACCACTGCGGCCAGTCCTGAGAATTTTTTGGCAGATGAGATGCTTAGATGGAAAATCTTTTTCTTGTTCCACCTAAAGAAGCTCGGTTTTTGAGGGCAGGTATTAAATTGCTTTTATTCTGGTACAAGGACGAGCTCTGGGCTGTGTGAGAAGGGACACAGAGAAAGAATGCTCTCGAGTCCTCCATAGGACTGCAGCCTGTAAAGCTCCTTTTTCCCAAATCTGAACTCTCTAAATGATCCAACCATCAATTAGCTCTTTGCTCAAGTGGTGAAACACATGGTACCCTGCACAGCCAGGGAGCTTCACAAAAGTACTTTTCCCTCTTTTTCCTCTTGGCAATGTTTTTCTGGTCTCCAGTTAAATTTTTGGTTTTTTGTTTTGTTTTGTTTCTTAAAGATTTTATTTTTAAGTAATCCTTACCCCCAACGTGGGGCTCAAACTTATAACCCGGAGATCAAGGAATCACACACTCCCTACTGAGCCAGCCAGGTGCCCTTGATTCCGGCCATCTATTAGGTGAGAATGACCAAACTGATGTTTCCTTTTTGTTTGTTTATTGAGATTATCATACAATGACATTCGCTAATTTCAGTGTTCAATTTGATAAATTTTGCTATTTGGATACATTTCTGTAACCATCACCACAATGACGATATAGTCTAATTCCCTCACACTAAGAAGCCCTCTCTTGCCCCTCTGCACTTACCCTTGGCCCAAGGCAGCCATGATCTGCTTTTGGTCACAATTTTGCCTTTTCTAGCGTGTTTTTTTTTTTTAATTTTTTTTTTTAAAAGATTTATTTGACACAGAGAGAGAGAGCATGTGGGGTGGGGGGAGAGGGAGAGTCCTAAGCAGACTCTGCACTAAGCGTGGAGCCCAAAGCTGGATTCCATGACCCTGAGATCATGACCTGAGCCGAAACCAAGAGTGAGATGCTTAACTGACTGGGCCACCCAGGCGCCCCATATTTTATTAATTTATAATCATCGCATTTAACTTTGATGATTCTAGTGTTTTTACAATTATTGAGACTTGTTCCATGGCTCAGAATACGGTCTATCTCGGTCTAAATGTGCCATGTGCATTCAAAAAGAATGTGAATTCTCCCACTGTTAGGTGAGATGTTCTATGAATACTAATCAAGTCAGAGATTTTCCAGATCTCCCATGTCTTCGTTGATTCTTTTTTGTCTAGTTGTTCTACTAAGTGCTGAGAGAGGAATGTTAAAATCTCTGACAACAACAGTAGAAACGTCTTTTTCTCCCTTTAATTCTGCCAGTTTCCTGCTGCATGATTTTGATGCTCTGTTACTGGTCCCTATACGCCTACAATTACCTATGTCCTCCTGTTCAACTGTCCTTTTGACCATTATGAAATATCCCCTCTTTCATCCAAGTTATTAGTGTGAAATCTGTTATTATCTGATATTAACAGTCATTTTAACCTTTTTATGCTTCCTATTTGCATGGCACCTCTTTTTTCTTCCATCATTTGCTTTCAACCTATCTATGTCTTTAAAGTTAAAGCACTTCCTTTGCAGACAGTATATAGCGGGGTCTTATTTTATTCACTCTGACATTCCCTGCCTTTTAATGAGTGTTTAGTGAATGAACATTTTTTTTTTTTAAGATTTTATTTTATTTATTTGACAGAGAGAGAGAGAGAGACAGCGAGAGAGGGAACACAAGTGGGGGGGTGGGGGGGGAAGAGGGAGAAGCAGGCTTCCTGCAGAGCAGGGAGCCCGATGCAGGGCTCGATCCCAGGACCCTGGGATCATGACCTGAGCCGAAGGCAGACGCTTAACCACTGAGCCACCCAGGCGCCCCTAGTGAATGAACATTTTATATAATTATTGCTATGACTGGGTTTGGGTCCACCACCTTATTTCCCGTTTTCTATTTGAGTCCTCTGTTTTATTCCTTTGGTCCTCCTTTCCTGCCTTGTGGGGGAGGGCAGAATCATCTGAATATTTTTTAGATTTCTGTTCTTTTGTTGGCTTTTTAGCCATTCATTTTTGTATTATTTTTATAGTGGCTGCCCTAGGGATTGCAATATACATCTTTAACTTATCACAGCCAACACAGATAATAGTTCACCACTTCACGTAAAATACAGAACAGCCTATAGGACCATATCCATCCTCTCCTATCCTTTATGCTATAATTGGCATTTACCCAGACATCTACCACTCTGGTAAATACTGATTCTTTTCCAAAAATCTGAGTTTCCATCTGGGATCATTTCCATTTGGCCTAAAGAACTTCCTTAGCATTTTTTATAATGCAAGTGTGCTGGCAACAAGTCCTCTTGGTTTTCTTACACTTGACGGTGTCTTATTTTCATTCTTGAATGGTCTTGTCCCTGGATATAGAATCCTGAGTTGACAACTGTTTTTCTTTCATACTTTAAAGATTTTTGTTCCATTCTCTTCAAGACTCTACAGTTCCTGACCAGAAGTGATCTGTTGATTGTTATGCTCCCCTATGTACTATGCCATTTTCCTTTTGGTCCTTATCACTGGCTTTCAATACTTCTGATGATAGCGTGCCTTGATGTGGGGTTCTCTGTGTTTATTCTGCTTATGTTAGCATCTTATATTTGCAAATTTCTGTCTTTTTTCCACTTGGTTCTTTTTTATTGTTTCTATTTCTCAGCTGAGACTTCTCATCTCTCTGCTGAGACTTTCATGCATTGAAAACATGTTTTATGCAATGAAAACATTGAGGAGAGTTTTAGTAACTGCGTTAAGATCCTTGTCTGTTAGTTCCAACATCTGGTTCATCTTGGGGTTGAATTCAATTGATTTTCTTTTATGTAGAGAACGTGTTCCATTTTCTTGGTTCCTTGCATGTCGGGAAATTTTGGATTGCATCCTGAATAATATTAAGTTGTGGAGATTCTTGTCTGGGTTTGAGCTGCAAACTCTGTATTTTACATAGCAGCTCTGGTCTCTCGTTCAGAACTTTTTCTTTAGCTCAGCTGCTTAAAGTCTGGTCTATAGATGTGCGGTTCAAAGTTTAGTCAGAGGTGTGGGTAGATGCAGTTTAGGATCCCTTCTCTGATTTCTTTTCTCTTGGGATTCCTCCACTATTTTCAGACTTCATAGATTCTCTGCTTCTCTTTTCTGTTCTGCAGGCCAGAAAGGTTACAACTTTGCCCACACACCCCACTTCTGCTGTGTGTGCCACGGACTACAATTAGCCCCAGGCTAAAAGCCTCAGAGACAGGAGGTTAAGTTTGTTATTTCCCATCCTCCAAGTGAAGTACAGTCTCCACTGGAGGCTTCCTGCATCTGTTCACTCTTCTCTTTCTTCAGGGTGGCAAGTCTGGTCTTCTTTCAGACTTCTGGTTTTTGGCTGAGCTGCTCTGTTTCCCACATATGGTTCAGGGATCACTCAGAGATGGGGACAGACACCAGACACCGTTTGGGGATCCCTGCTCGTGCTCTTTCCCTTCTGGGATTCCTTTACTCTCCTCAGCACTCATGCTTTCCCAGCTTCACTTCCGTGGTTCCTCAGGCCAGAAAAACTAAGTTTTTCCGTGTGAGCCCCTCACCACCATGGAGTAAACTACATGGACAGTGCTTAGCCCCAGACTAAAAGCCAGTGACATGGAAACATGTATATAGCTTCCAAGCTCCCTCCTCTAAATGAGCAAGAACTCCCATGGGAGTCTGTTTGCGTCTATTCACTCTCCAGTGCCTTCAATACAGCCGTATTTTGTATTATTTGTCTAGGCTTTAGAGTGGTTTCTGTAGGGGGTGTCGTGTGGTGGGGTCTTAGTCCATGATACCCAGAAACAGGTGTTCTCAAGCTGATTTTCAACCACACTGTCTTAATTCATTCAATAATATTTGATGAGTAGCTATACTGTGCAAGGCAGTGTACTGTACTAGGTGCTATGGGGGGATATAAACAGAAAACACAGCAAAGGACTAAAAATGAGAGATTAAAATATATACACATATTTGTATACAAGATAGCATGGGAACTTTTTTTTAGTAGCTCAAAACTGGAAATAATCTGAATGTCTACCAATAGTAGAATGAATAAACCACAGACTATTTACACAACCTAATACTAATACATTGGTGGAAAGGAACAACCTTCATGTAACAACAAAAAACGTCTCATAATTAACGTTGAATGAATAAAGAAAGGTGCAAAGAAAAATAAACTGCATGATTCCTTTACGAAAAGTTAAAAAATGGAAAACCATATTGTTTGGGAATATACACACGGATGTAAAATTATGAAGAATAAGACAGTCACCTCCAAAGTCAGGACAGTGTTTTTATTTCTAGGGACTTTTGGGCTGTTGGCAGTGTTCCATTTCTTGATCTGAATAGTGACTGCATGGATACTCACTTTATTATTATTCTTTTAAAGTACACACCTATAGTTTATGTAGTCATCTATATATGATATTGCTCACAGTTAAAAAAGCAAGAAAAGGAGGGGTGGCTTTATTAATAAATGGAACCTTGATTACATTCTACATACAATGTATGACCAGGAACCAGTTACTATTATTCTTATGACTCAAAATACTTCTGAAAATGGGTATAAGACACGTTCCTTCCATCTCACTCTAAGACTAGTGAGCAATAATATAATTTGATAACAAACACAGGTCAGGTTTAACTTCCCCAATGCCAAAGGAAAACTGACTTTAATTGCTTTTCAAAAAAACTGTTTCCTTATTTTATTTATTTAATTATTTTTTAAAGATTTTATTTATTTATTTGACAGAGAGAGAGAGAGAACAAGTAGGCAGAGAGGCAGGCAGAGGCAGAGGGAGAAGCAGGCTTCCCGCTGAGCAGGGAGCCCGATGCGGGGCTCGATCCCAGGACCCTGGGACCATGACCTGAGCCGAAGGCAGCGGCTTAACCGACTGAGCCACCCAGGTGCCCCTACTGTTTCCTTATTTTAAATGTAACAAGGTCATTTCTATTTGAAAGAGCACGGGAGAAATCTTTTTGATGAGCACAGACCCTTTCTGGACACAAATAATTAGCCTATAATTTATCATTTTTTAATCTTGGGGTTTTTGTACGTTTGGTTTTTTAAAGAGGAGTATACTGGTAGTGATCTTCATAGTCTAGTGATCGGCACCGTATTGGTCAGAGATTAGGAAATCCCCTGAAATATCTGTCCACATTCATGCATTTAGCTGTGCTTGGGTTGAAGACTACTTAGAAGTTTTCAAAATGGTTTAGGTTGCTTCCAATTATCATGCAGTGCCTAAGGTACTTCCTGCTGCCCTCAGAGCTCTCAGGCAAGAATCCTGTAAAGAAGCTGGATGTGCTGAATTGCCAGGAAAACAAAAACTGTTACATTCGTTAATTAATTACCCCCAGTTCACTGATAGGCAAGAACAGTATTCACGTTCTCCACAGAACCAGGCTTGCATGGCCTCGAGTCCTCTAACACCAACAAAGCAGTACAAAGGAACTTTAACGAGTGTGGCCAGGTGCTCACCAACATCCTCAGTGTGATTACATGTGTGCTAATCACTGCTTTTTCCAACTTGCCCCAGAAATGAAAGCCACCAAAAAGAAAGTAGTTTTATTCCTCCAAATGAACCAGTTTTCCTATGTGTAAGGAATTACAGTGGACTCTGGTTTCTTTAAAAAGTCTTTTATCACCTTAAAATTTTCAGAAGCTTTTGGGATGTGTATGCTCAACTAAAAACATCTCTTTAAAACTCACTAGAACAGGGGCGCCTGGGTGGCTCAGTCGTTAAGCGTCTGCCTTCGGCTCAGGTCATGATCCTGGGGTCCTGGGATCGAGCCCCGCATCGGGCTCCCTGCTCGGCGGGAAGCCTGCTTCTCCCTCTCCCACTCCCCCTGCTTGTGTTACCTCCCTAGCTGTCTCTCTCTCTCTGTCAAATAAATAAATAAAATCTTTAAAAAGAAAAAACAACTCACTAGAACCAAACACAATTTAGTTTTCTTATTCTTTCACTTAAAAAAAATTCTATTTTTTTTCTCTGACTTGAGAGTACTAATAAGCAGAACCCACAGAACAAATTATTATAATTCATTAGTCATCCTTTTTTCAGAAATAATTCATTTTTCACTTATTACCCATTAAAAACAAGTAATTTTGTAACTATCAGGGAGCTTTGGTCATAAATTGCATTACACAACACTTTGTAAGGATTACAGCAAATGACTTGAACTGAACAGTAGCTGTAAAAATGGAACAATCTCAGTCATTATCCTATGGTCAACCTAATGGAAAAGTCAAGATGGAGACAGATGAATAATGGTATCTGGGTTGATTTTTTTTAACCACCACAGTAGAATCTCTCCTTAGGAAATTTTAGTTTGTGAATCACAAATTTCTACCCATACCAAAGAAAATAATTCTATCAAAACCAATAGCAGAGATTTAAAGATAAAACCACACAGTTTAAGGTTTCCTTTTCCACGGGAGAGTATCAACATTTTCCACAGCTGCCCTTGCATGGCAAACATGTGTCCCTCGGTCGCTGGGAACCATGGTTTGGAAAACTGGACAAAAATTCTTGGACTACAGAACAGTCAGATTTTTATCTCTTTTCAATTATGTGTTTTAGTTTTCACGATTATATTCGCGATGTAATGATAATGAAGACTGAATTTTTATACTTTGGGATCACAAAGTAAGAACTAGGTTTAATCTACTTCTCATTCATTGCAAGGAAGAAAAAAAATCCTATCAGCAGCTTATAAATCTACCACAGGCTTAATTAAATAAAAATAATGTACGACATTATAGAGAATACCATGTGTTAGACTGTTTATTAGGAATGGCTATTCTAAAAATAAGTATGACACGAGGCTCCTGCATGTTTAGTGCCATTTCAATATTACGTATGAGAAAATACTCTATGTATGTTTGAGTATTCGATAAAGTAGGAATGGGTCTCATTTTGAACATTTTAGGGTTACTCTACAACATTGATATACTGTTGAAACCAAGAACTAGGTGTACTATGAATGCTTTGGGTTAAACAAATTGATCTAACAGGCAAATAGATTTGTGATTTAGGAGGAGACAAAAATTTAAGATTTAAAAGAAGAAACAGCTGAAATTTATGGCCCAAAGATAAGATGGGACTGAAATAATCTTGGACCAGCCATTAAATTCTCTTTAGCCTTTTTCCTCACTTGCAAAATGTAAATTATCTTTATATTTCTTACAGTTGTTGGGAAGACTAAATAAGAACACCCAAAGAAAAATACCTAGCAGAGGGGCGCCTGGTGGCTCAGTCTGTTAAGTGTCCTGACTCTTGGTTTCGGCTCAGGTCAGGATCTCAGGGTCATGGGCTCGAACCCCGCGTCAGGCTCCATGCTCAGTGTGGAGTGTGCTTGAGATTCTCTCTCCCTCTCCCCTCCACTTTGCATATTCTCTAATAAATAAATAAAATCTTAAAACAAAACCTAGTAGAGGACCTGGCACAGAGCAAGTGCTCAATAAATGTAATTAGATGATAAAAACAAAGGAAAAAGAGCCAAAAGAGGGATATATTATGTCAGATTGAAGAGCAGATAGAACATTTTAAAAGACACAGACTAATCTTTTGCTACTATTTGTTTCATTTATAAAGTAACTGTGGTATCTTATATTGGAGTTACATGTAAAAGAAACAGTCTACTTTAATCATGTAAAGTTCTCTGTCTTTTGTAGGAAAGGAAGATAAAACCACTCTGATTCTATCAAAGCTAACCAGTAACCCCCAGCCACCATCTCTGTAGCTTTCATGAGGGCAGGGATTCAGAGAAAACCAGGCCCTACAATAGTGATTCCCTAATCTGGTAAGTCATCCGGATCACCCAGAGAACCACTTAAAAAGACAGATTCCCAGAAAAAAATAGGGTGCCTGGGTGACTCAGTCAGTTAAGCGTTCTTGAGCTCAGCTCAGGTCTTGAGCTCAGAGTTGTGAGTTCAAGCCCCATGTTGGGCTCCACAGTGGGCGTGAAGCCAACTTAAAAAAAATAAAAATAAAAATAAAAGACAGATTCCCAAGTTCATCACCAAACCACTGAGAATCTGAGGTGAGACCCAGAAATTTGCATTTGAAAACAGTGCTCTAGAAGAAACTCTCACCTTGATGGAAAGGAGAAACAGATTTGTTTCTTACAGATTTGTTCTTACATAAGACCCATACGGAAAGGATTCTAACATCCACATTATCAAAGTTCTATCACGCTTCCTACAGTCCTTGTCCTCAAAAAATTGCTCTGAGGGATTTTATTGAATGACTGACTCTTCCTGGATAAGATTTCCCATTTGCTTCCCCACCGATGTGTAGACTGGAGACTTGGAAAACTAGAACAACATCCTGCACGCATGCGTGTTGGGGGTGTGTGTGCATGCATGCATGTGCATCTGAGATCACGTATTTCCTAAGACAGTGCTCATAGGCGGATCAAATGGTCCTAAAAATCAGCTGCCAGCATTACTCCAGTGGTCTCCTGAGCCACTAATGAGCTTGTGTTTATTCCGTAAGATACAGAAGTTAACTTGTAAGTAAGATTCACTCTTTGTCTTTCCTGGACAAGAAACTCAAGAAGCTGAGAACAGGAGGGCGAGCCACTCTGATTTTCAAACTTCTGCAGAGATCATTTTGAGTTTGGGGAAACCTCAACAGGAATGTAACCAGTGTCCCTTTTCTTAGGATGGAAGCCCAGCACAGACCTGTACCTTTCACATTTGGTGCTTCCTAGAATCCAGCCAAAAATAAAAAGGAATTGATAATATTCCAAAAAGAAGTGAGAAAATAGTAAGAGAAAAATTAAGTCTAAAATCATAAAAAAAAATACAGGAGAAAAAGGCAAACAAGGCCAATGGAACAATTAAAGTAGTTAGAAGCTAGCAGCAGACTGAATTCGAGGAAGAGGCTGTTGGCTGGCGGGATGGTGCCGGGCACTGGAGCGCTCATTTCCCTGTCGGGAATGTGACCGGCTTATTATCAGTGTTTGTCTGGACCTGAAAACATGCATGCTCTACATGTCCTGAGGAAAGCAGAGGGCAGTCAATCAGAACGCAGCACACAGTGAGTGGCTCCGTATTCTTCACATCAGCCCCGTAGCTCCACCATGCTCTTCCCTTTCCAAGAAAGATTCAGAAATAGAATGAGGTCACTATCTGAATAGTTTCCTCTGCTTGAACTATAATGAAATCAGTGCCAGCAACAGCCAAGAAGAGATACTATTAAAAATTCAGTGAGGTCAATCCGCACAGGCAGTACCCTATTGATGGGGGCACTGAAGTGGAGGTCAGATCAGTGTTCTGTAGCTCTCCCAGAATGCATGAGTGTGGAATAATACTATAGGCTTAAAAAAATTTAACTATTCCTACAAAGTGACTGGGACTTCTGCTTTGAACTTTGCTCCACTATGGTATTTTGGCATGAAAGCTGACCTTGCAAAAAGTCTACAGAGAGCTATTCTCCAAAGAACATTTACTTGAAGCAGCATCTTAGACCACCACCCAGTGGTCAACGGACCCCCTTCTCTGCCTGCCTCCTTTCCATTCAGTAAATATGAAAGTGCCCACACGTGCCAATATAGTTTCAGATACATCAAGTTAACAAAACATGAAGGTCCCTGCCCTCCCGGAGCTTCCATGATCTGGAGAAGAATAATAGGTACATAGTATGGTAGGTAATAAATAACGTGGAGAAAGAAAAAATACAGGAGAATTAAGGGGACTGGAAGTGCGAACACTGAAATCAGAGGTCAGGGCAGGCCTCAGGGAGACAGGCTTCAGTGGCTCGGCGAGTGAGGGGGTGTGTAGACACTGGGGAGAGCAGTGGAAATGGGGAAGAGAAACCAGTGCAGAGGCGCTATGAGTAGAGAGTGCTGGTGCATCGGAGAAAATGATCTATTGCTGTGCTTTTCAAACTGGAGCCAACATCAGAAATCACCTTTGGGGCTTGTTCAAGCACAGCTGGGTACCAGCCCCAGAGCTTCGGCTTCAGGAATTCTGGGGTGGGGCCTGAGAATGTGCATTTCTAGCAAGTTCCTATGGGATGCTAATGCTGCTGGTTCAAGGGCTATGCTTTGGAAACCAATGATCTAATGCTTATTTCAAACACTGAGTCACTAAATAATAGTGGACCATTAAATTGATTTAATAGGTCTGCCTGGCAATTAAAAAAAGTAAAGAAATAGGAAATATCAGAGCTCATCACATTTACTTAAGGGCAAATGAAACTTTTATCTTTTATGAAACTTTCGTTTCAGTTGTATAGAAATGTGTATGATGCATTTTTTGTTGTGGGTAGCGGTCAAAAAAGTTTGAAAGCCACTAGTCTAATTATATTAGTGTGTCATTAAATAACACCAACCACATGAATCTGCTGGCGGGAATTTGAGACTCCTATTCTTTCAGTGGGACATGAAGCTGAACTTGCCTTGGGTCTTCTCTTTCACTCACCCATAAATTTCCTCTGCCTAGATTTCTCCTTTTTCATCTCAGTCTATGGAACCTTCACCATCCCTTTAAGACAGAAAAGATCAAGTCCAGGTTTCTCAAAACCTTCCCAGTGATGTCTCCTTTCCCTGCTCTGACCTCCTCCAGAACTTAACTTCTATACCGTTCATTCGACATGCAGCATAGATGGCCCTGCTTTGTGAGTGACCTTTGCAAGTGGTGCCTTTTCTCTCCTGAAAGGTGACACCTCGTTTGAGGGCAGGTTGGTGTCTTAGACACCTGTATTTCCCCAGCAATGCCCTGGCAATGTCCTGTTTAAGGTGGACTAGCAGGGCGCCTGGGTGGTTAAGCGTCGGTTAAGTGTCTGCCTTCAGCTCAGGTCATGATCCCAGGGTCCTGGGATCAAGTCCCACCTGGGGCTCCCTGCTCGGCGGGAAGCCTGCTTCTCCCTCTCCCACTCTCCCTGCTTATGTGTGCTCTCTCTCTGTGTCAAATAAATAAATAAATAAATAAAATCTTAAAAAAAATAAAGTAGACTAGCTGGGGACTGAATAAACAGTCAAACCACATTTTAAAATTATAATGTGTTATTTGTATGTTATATGTACTACCAATGATGATAATGAAAATTTAGTAAAGGAACTAGGGAATGAACACAGTCTGAGATGTAAATTTGGGAAGAGAGGTACATGGGTGGTAGAAACAGGGCAAAATGCATGGGAAACAATTGGCTGGGGGAGCTTAGTGCTAAGGGCAGGCACGGCCCCAAGCCTCCCCCTCTGCACCCCAAAGCCTGGGCCGATGGCTCCTTGGTACAGCACGCCATGGAGAAAATCCTCACTTCACACTGGGTAGGACTAAGTCCTTTTGATGCTTTGCTCTAATGCTGTGACATGGATTAGGAAAGCCAAAGGACCAAAGGAGAAATCAGTATTTTGGCCGAGAGGAAAGAGAGCTATAAGGAATCAAGAGAGGGGGTGGCAAAGTTAATTTATGCAGTGTCTATGCTGCCTGGGTAAATCAGGGTGGGCTGCACTGGAACTTGAAGCATGAGCGGTTCAGGTGACAAAAAGCCACGAAGCTGTGAGACGGTGGGAGGACAGCAGGGAGGAGGCAGGAGGAGCACGAGGAAGGCACAGATGTGCAACAACACTGCCCACGCGGAGGCGAGTCAGCAGTCTGGAGCACAGGGGCCACACGGACAACAAGAACTCCGAGGGGCCCTGCGTGTGGGATCACAGCAGTGTGCGCCGAGGAGATACCTCTGGCTATAGGGCTAAGGGTGCCTGGGGAGGAAGAATGCGGAAGTGGGGACGCCAGTCAGGACGCTAAGGTAACAGACTGCGTGAGATGTGGGGAAGCAAAATGGGGGGGTGGGAACGTGGACGGAAAAGAGAGATTTGGAAAATCATCAGAATTCACAGAACTCAGGGTCTAGTGGCACTTTTGAGTTAGAGACGATGTTGGCTGGTCGCATTCCAAGGGTAGAAATCCACGGAGACACAGAATAGTGTGGCTGTGGACCAGCTAATGGTAGTTTCTGTGGGACCTGGAGGCGGGACACCCAGCAGCAGGTAGGAACACCAGGGTGTCCCTCAGAAAGCAGCTCTGGGGATAGAGAATGGACAGAGAAATGACAGACACTTCCGATGGGGATGGGGAGAGATGCCAGCAGGAGAATGGGGGGAGTTTTTAAGCAAGTCAGTATTAAGAAGCTATGAAAAAATTCTTGAAATTTCAGTTAACTGTATTTCTCTTTATATAACAAACAACAGTGAAAATATTCGAAAAAGTGAATATAAAATAAAGGCTTTAAAAATAATTTAGTGTGACACTGGCTATCCACTCTTAATTCCTATGGTTTATCAAGTGAATGAAAAGTTCAGTTAATGTCAGTAACTTACATTATTCCATAGCTTCCTATTTACACTAAAAGGGAAGCTATCTTCTGGTTAATTCCGCCCGAAAAACACGACCTACTTTTCAAACTCTAGATATATGGTCAAACTCTTAATTCTCAAATGGCAGATAATTCACGAAACCAAAGAGAAGAGGGAACCTGGAGAGTTGGCATCACTGAGAAGGAGGTGGAGCAGTGGTGGAGTGAGAACCCGCACAGACCCGGCTGCACTCGGCCCCATCGTCACGACACTCAGACCGCTCGCTAGCAAGCGAGATGGGGGCCAGGAACACGCCCTGCTGTGGACGCAGACAGTGAGAACTTGGAGCTGTGGCTTCTAACTCAGCTCCCGAAGGACACACTAACTTTATTTATTTCCTTCCAAACCCTAAAGGAGAAATAAGCAACTTTAGGATTTCAGAGCCTGTCCTTTACGTCTCTGTTTATGCAGGAGAGTCTGAAAAAACCAATTACCTGGTATCGCCTTCCCCAGACTTGACGGAATACCAGTAAGAAGAGGATGTTTAGAATGACATTAATACTATTTACTCTGAACAGCCAAGTTGTTTAACTATATAGACAGATTTATCCAAAGAGTATATGTTCCCACACAGGATATTACACAAATATTTTAGAAGGTTATGTCAAATAACATTTGATTGAAAAATATTTTATTTGGTTGAAAGTCAATTACTATGCCATGGGCTTCCAGATCTTCATGTTTACTTGCCCAAAATTGGAAGAATAATTCTTCTACGAATTTGGCTTCAGTTGTACAATGCAAGGGAAACTTCAAAAACTTTTGGCTCATCTTCAGTTGACATTAGCTGACTATTTCTCATGAGTAAGGAGCACTGTGCCCTCTTAACAACCCAAAGGGTAGTTGGAAAGAATTCTGAATTTTCTTAGTGTTTAATTTATATTTTAAGAAAGAACAAATCAAAAACTGCACACTAGTCCACGCTTTCATAAAGACCTTATTAAAACAGCATTTCCAATTTCAAACAACCTCTTTTATATCAATCTTGCATACAAAGCTATTATTACATACCCGGCAATTATTTTATCAGTATATATTAGTAAACCACCCAAAAGGCAAAATAATGTGCTGTCATGTTGTATAATACAAATATTATTCAACACACAGCTTGAATTTTCAATCAACTCTAGATACAGCAGTATTCTATGAATTAAACTCTAGAGGTTTTAAGTGATTCGTTTTATTATAAACACTCAATCCAAAAAGATGATTAAAATAATTGAGATAAGACTTGATTATAAAGATAAATAGCTTCTTTTTTCCTGGTAACATCTGTGGTAATAATGTGTTATCATTTAAACCAACTGAGGATGACTCACCATCTGTGAATAAATATAACTTTAGTTTCTTTTCTAGAACTGGGGATGGTTTTCTTGCTTTTTCTTTCTTTTTTTTTTAAACTAAATCATCCCTCCTCCATCATCTGTCCCTCCTGCAACCACAAAGTGAGATGGTAAGCTGGAGTCAGAAGTACAGTTTCTTTCTTTTTTTTTTTTTTTTTTAAGATTTTATTTATTTATTTGACAGAGAGAGACACAGCGAGAGAGGGAACACAAGCAAGGGGGAGTGGGAGAGGGAGAAGCAGGCTTCCTGCTGAGCAGGGAGCCCAATGCGGGGCCGATCCCAGTACCCTGAGATCATGACCTGAGCTGAAGGCAGACGCTTAACGACTGAGCCACCCAGGCGCCCCAGAAGTCCAGTTTCTTGCTATGTTTCAGAACAAAATGAACTGGCCCACTTAAGGGATTTCTCCATGACCTTGGTCTCCATAGGATCTTAGTCTAAATAAGAGTTAAATGGCCTGGGACCTCCCACAAATCAATTAATCTCTCCCTTTAGCCATAAACCTGAAAAACAAAGTTATATTTTCATTTATATGTTACTGTCTCCAATACAGAGAAGACTTTTTTTCTGAATATAGTATAATGAAGGAGCAACATATTAACATTCAAACATGTAGCCTGTATACTATAATTCACTTCACTTTAAGTATTGTAGTGAACTAATTAACTTTCAGTATCTGCTATGGCCCATGGAGGGGCCTTTGGGCCAGGAGCATTCACCAAAAGAATTAGAAAATAAAATCTGGGATTGGAAAGAGTAGGAAAAAATGGACTGAAGACATGAGTAGTGAGCAATAAGCCAAAAGAAAGGAGCTAAGGTTTATCATAGGGGAGGGATAGATATAAAAGAAGAAAAATACCTGGTCTGACAGCACATTGAGGAAGCACTGGCTGTCCACAGAACAGAAAGGAGATGGGGAAAGGATGAGCAAGTGGAAGGGTACATAAAGCTCTAAGAAGGTGGCCTAGTGCCCAGGTCTTGTTTCCAAAATACCATTTATTAAAAAAAGAAAAAGAAAAAGAAGGGGGAACCAGAGCTCACTGGAGAAGTAGTTGATTCCAGGACTGGGGCAGGAAATATCTTGTGCTACAGAAAAGTAAAGGTGTGCTCAAAACAAGAAGGAGGCAAGTCAGAGGACACCGGATCCAACCTGGAGGAGCTCCCACAGGCCAAAGCTAGAACAATTTGAGCAACAAAGTAAGTAAGTGATAGTGCTGAATTATAATCTATAGACAAAATACAAAATTATTATTAGGAAACACCAGAGTAATAACTGTGCAGGTAAGATCCACTGATGGATGATAAAATCAGCGGGCAAAAGTTTGAGGAGAAATAGGATATTAGCAAAGTCTCACTCCCAAGACAGTTATCAATTACAAAGGGAAAAACAGTGACTTTTCACAGGAGAAATCTGGTAGACACCATGTTAACCAAATGATCAAGGATACCCATCACCAGTAATGAGACATATTGACATCACGTACCTCCTGATTCTATGAATTGAGAAGGATACAACATCACCTCTGTGGGTACTTTTGTCAAATATTCATAACTTCAGTGTAATCATGAGAAAACATCAGAAAAAAACAAATTGAGGGACATTCTGCAAAGCAACTGAGCAGAACTGTCTACACTGTCAAGGTCATGAAAGGCAAGGGAAGACTGAGGAACAGTCACAGGCTGGAGGAGAATAAGGAGACATAACGGTTAAATGCCAAGTGGGATCCTGGATAGCACTGGGGAGCAGAACAAAGAACACTAGGAGAAAAAAATTGGTAAAAATTACATAAGGTCTGTAATTTAGGTGATAGTATTGTACTCATGTTAATTTTCTAGTTTTGATATTTGTACTATAGTTACATGTGTTGTTAACATTAGGGGAACCTGGATGAAGGGTTTACATGAACTATATCTACTGTTTCTGCAACTTTTCTGGTAAGTCTAAAATTATTTTAAAAGAAAATATAAAACAAAAAATAGCAAAGTGGCACAGATTCAAATACCTTCTGCCCACCCCATCCAAAACTGCTTCTTCCCTAACACTGTCGTCTTCCTTCTCCTCTGTATTTTTCCTCCCGTTTACTGCTACCTAAAATAGCAAACATTTTACTTATTTATGATTGTCATTTACTGCTACCTAAAATAGCAAACATTTTATTTATCTGATTGTCTCATTTATCTGATTTACTTATTTGTCTTATTTATCTGATTATCTGCTTACTTATTTACTTATTTATCTGATTGTATTTACTTATCTGATTATCTGCCCCACCAAAAAATAAGCTCTATGAAGACAGACATTTTTGCCTATTTTGTCCATGGCTGTATCTACCATCTAGTGTGGTGCTTCTAACAAGTCCCCATTTCCTCTTTAGAGCATTTCATTCATCTTCTCATCACATTTACTACTAAGTAACTACTAAGTACAAGACTTTGAACTAGGCATCAAGGGGATGCACATAAGCAAGACACGACCCCTCTTCTCAAAGAAGTCACAGTTGAGTGGGAGAGAGAAAACATTTGAACAACTACTTACAGGGTGGAAGAGGATAGGATTCCCACCAAATTAAGTATCAAATGCTGTGGGCATTTAGAGGAGGGAGGCCTATGTACGGTGAGAAGTAAAAGAAAAGGTTCCACGGAAGTTCTCAAACTCAGCAAGGCCTCTGAATACTTAGAATTTGGATAAGCAAAAAGCAAAGGGGTGAGGGACCGATATACTGGGAAGAGAGAACTGGGTAAGCAAATCCAAACTCCAAACATGCAGGAAAGAAGAAGCAAAAGGCACAGAGATCATTCTGGTTGGCTGGAGCACTGGATGGGGGAAAGGGAAGTATGGAGAGCAAAGACTGGAACAGCAGCTGGGGGTTGACTGTGCATGGTCTAGCGTTCCAGTCCAAGGGCTCCAGACTTGATCTGGTAGCAACAGGGCACTGACCTCTAGATAGTTTGGAAGAGGAGGAGGATGTTACTAGAGCTCTGCTCTACAAAAATTCTTCATGGAATTTTAGAAGATGAAGTCTAGACTCTTAAGGATTGCAGGAGATCTTTGGGATCATCCTCTCTACCTTTTTAGAATCGGAATTCTTTCAACCGCTTTTCCTATGTTATGGAATTGAGTCGCCCTGCCATCTGGTGCTCTTCTTACACTTACCATCCAGACTTTATGGTGATTATTTTGTGATTTCACGGAGCCACGTATGGACTGCTGAGTGACTTACGTTGTCAGGAAACATCTCCTTAGGATGAACTAACACCTGTCCTGGTTCAATTTCTACCCACTGTCCTCTGGCCTACAATGAACTGCTTAGTTCCTCTTTTACAGAATCATCCTTAAAGTAGTTGAACACAGTTTTTCTATTTTCCCGAAGTCCTCTCTTCTCCAGGCTATACAACCTCTCTTCCTCACCGTACTTGAATTACAGGTTCTTTCCAGTAACTTCGCCTGCTTCTGCACACAGCTTGGTTTACTAATGTGATGCTCAGCCACGTTGCTCCCATATCCTACAGTGCTCTTCGGAACATCTATTTCAGGCTTGTTAAATATCCCTACATTCTCAGTGCCTGCATGGAGTCTTCCGTCCTTACTTCTTTAAGTGAAACTCAGCTCTCCCCTTGGGACTCTGGTTCCCCCGGAGCCTTTGGAAGTTAGATGCTGCTCATTCTTTCACATTCCAGACTTTAGGGTCTGGAGGTGGGGTTGGTGCTTTGCTTTCATTATTGGTTCATGATTGTTTCCTGGCTATTATTCCTCTACCCTTAAACAGAAAGTTCTGCTCCTATGAGGCTGGTACTAGCTTCCTCTGGTCCATGCAGCTGCCACCTACTGCCTTCCAGGCTCTGGTCCTATGGACTCCAGCATCTGGCTCACAGTCTTTCTTGCCACCCCATGGCTTATTACCCTGAGGGACTATGAAGCCTATGTGAATGACCCATCCTCGGCTTCCCATTCATGAGCTGGCTCAACCACACTGACTTCCATTCATAGGCATAGCACTTCGGCCCCTCGCTCATGGCCAAAGCCAGACCGTGTCATCACGGAGATGTGCTCCACTTCTGACGTCTTCAGTCTAAATATACTGTTCTTCAGCCCCATCTCCATGACTTCCACCGTACCCGCTCTTCGCTGGCATTCAAATCCCCTTCCCGATGCCTCTGTGCCCCTCTCCTTCCAGCCTCCTGATAGCTCCACTTCTCTTTCGGTTTAGCTTAGACACCAAGATCCACCACTTCCGGGAAGCAGCCACTCCAATCTTCATGGATTTCTGTACTGGTTCCCATGGAGTAGTTCAAGTAAACTGGAAAAAGCACGCATGCACACCCACATGCCCTCAAAACAAAAAAACCCTCTGAAGTCTTACTTTATGTAAGAGTGGAAACCATATGAATTCCCTACATTTAGAGAACTGTCAGGAAGCACGGCAAGTCCAAGCGGGAAGGTCTGGGGAGCTGTAGTCAGTGTTCATGTTCCTGCCACACGGTGGTGCCATTCCAGCTGATGAACACGAACCCCGCTGCTCTTGTCCTTCCCATGCTCTAAGTGGTTATGATGACTCACGTGCTATTATTTTACAAACTCTGTTGTTATAACTGAAAATATTTTCCTCTCCTACCACAATCTATCTCTCTCAAGCATTCATAAGCAGTGCTGTTCTGTGATAGTGCTGGAAACACGGCCCCCCAAACAGTAACTCTGGGACAGAAGTTCGTTGTGATAAAACACCGTGATGAAGAAGGCCACACGTCCACTAGGATGCCCTGTGTTTTTAATTTAGGAATAAGCCCTCTAAAAAAAATTAGAGGTGATGAAGGCAAACATTAACAAGAAGCATTAAAGCAAAAATAGGCTATAGTGCTGTATATTCCTGTGTCCCTGCAGAATGTTCCCTTCACATCTTTTCTTATGAGAAAATTAGTCTTGGGTACGAGTTTTATATCATGAGATCACTTTGGAAACACACTGACATGCAAATGGAAGTGCGTTTTTGTTTTTGTTTTTTTAATTTGCAGAGAGAGCGCATGCACGAGCAGGGGGCGTGGCAGGCAGTGGGAGAGGGAGAAGCAGGCTCCCCACTGAGCAGGGAGACTGATGCGGGATTCAATCCCAGGACCCTGGGATTATGACCTGAGCCAAAGGCCGAAGCTTAACTGACTGAGCCACCCAGGCGCCCCTGGAAATGCCTTCTTAAGATACAATAGTTCCCCTACCTATCCAAGAAATGCTTCTCTTTCCAGAGACACACGCAGGCAGGCAGTGAACAGCGTGGGGATTCGGAGCGCGGACTTTGGAGCCAGCCTGCCTGAGCATGAATCTCTCAGTTCCACAGTTTTCTAGTTGTGTGGTTTTGGGTAAGTCATTAACCTCTCTGTGCACCTGAAAAGTTAGGGCAACACACTACCTACCTCTAAGGCTCGTGAGGCTGGAATGAGTTAATAACTAAGACACTAGAGCTCCACGGAGCACTGAGTACACACCACGTGTGGGCATCACCTCCACCAGCAGTGCCTTCCCATCAACCCCTGATACTTATAAGACCGAACTATTTCACTGGGTCCAAAAAAATAAGGTGCTTCTTTATTCACAGTGTATGAATTACTCACAGTATATGAATGTGTTAGTCCTTCTTTGGCTGTTTTCTTTGGGAAGACTGTCAGACCCCCTCTGCATTGCTGTTCTGTGTACCAGTACGAAGCAGAGGAGGCAGTATTTAAAGAGCCTTTTCTAGCACAAGTACTAGTAAGTGGGGCGACTCGGACTAGAGCCTGCTCAGACATGAACGCTTAGCCCAAGCGATCCCCCAGTGCGCGTTTCCTTCCCCGGTCTTACCTTCAGCCGGTCTTTGGGCAGCGCGACAGCCCCCTGCTTGATGATTTCCAGGACCCGTTCCACTGACAGCTCAGCTCCAGCCTGCAGTAATCGTGAGCTGAAGAAGGTGATCACCTGGAATGGAAAGTATTCTTTTTTAAACAAGTAGATGTACAAGCCGTGTCTTCAGGAAGTGCCTTGCTCACATGGTGGTCCCACTTCCTGGAGTGACCTGGCTTGACTTCCTGAGCTCTCCTCTGCGCGGGCCTGTCTGAAGGGGTCCGATGACTGCATCAGAGCCTGCTTCTGACCACTCCAGGCTGACAACCCACACTGTGGCTTCGGCAAGCCTCTGGAGTTCTGCTCTTCCAAGGTGCGGCCTCACCTCTCGTTTATTTAGATTTCAGTTAGACGGCAGCCCCCCTCAGAAGGTGGGAAGAGAAAGCTAAAGCTTAAAACCTGTCAATTTTGAGGCTTACTAGTAACTCTCAAAAAAAAAAAAAAAAAAAAAAGGCTTAATGAGAAAGGAATTTGAAGCTAATGGCTAAAATGATGTTTGGGGGATCATTTATGAATTTAATTTATTCACCACACTCTTATCCCTGAGCAACAGGGATAATGAACAACAAGCTAGAACTTCCTTTGTTTCATGTCCCAGCACAGCCTGAACTGTGTAGCAAGATGCTAATAACACAGGAGATTTCTGAACACAACACTGTCCCTCAAAACTAAAAGAATGTCATTATTTTTTAGGGAAATCATTTTAAGATCACGATGTTAATAATCAAGAAGACTATACATCTTTTTTTTTATTCAAGAGAATAACACTTAAGTATTTATAGTCAGACATGCAAAAATATAAAAATGTTTTGTTAAAAAATTAAACATTTCCATTTATAGGTTTTCTATTTTATATGTAAAAGACAAAAGGTAGTTTAAAAAGATTACCTAACTATAGAAACAAAATAGTTTTTTATACTCATTAAAATATGATCATTAAAACTAACCTGGATGATTAGCTATCCTATGTCTTACTAATCCTGAAGGCTTCACATTATCAACAGCAAACACAGTATTGGTCACAGTAAGAACACTGTTTATCATAGTAAACCCAAATCCATAATGCAGACATGCTGCTTGATAATTTCTGTGCATCCGGCTCTGTTGAGATGAGACTGGTTCATCACTACTTCTACCCTGTAATGTAGCACCTGTTCTAGGATGAGGGGGACATCAGCTCTGCCATTTCCTTTTTGTCACGTGTACTTGTACTGCCCTTGATTTGTGGTTCTTGTGCAGGAACCATACCAATCCTCCATTTTAGAGGGTTTACTTAGTTAAATCTCGATATTATAACCATCAATAACATACAAGGACCTATAAGTGAATGAAAGGTGAGTGTGCCAGCCAAGCCTTCCAGGTTGAGAAGCCCCCTCCTCCTCAGGATACCCGGAGCACCGCAGCTGACACAGCTAAAGCCTGGCAGCTTGCCCGTGCCGATACTAAGAATTAGGAAAACTCATTCTGTTTATTTTTAGACGAAGAAAGAAAAGCTCTGATCTATCTTCCCATGCTTCTATGGACTGTGGGTGCAACCTCTGGGGTATGTGCACCCATCCACTTTGGAGATTGCTGATAGAGAAAACAAAATGTGTATAATCAAAGCTAAGTAGCCTGCACAATGTTCAAACACGGATACTTCAGACCACCGCGAAAGAGTACTGACATGTCACATCATCAAAGAAGGAAGTAATGCAATGGGAATCTACTTTGGTTCACTCTGTGGTCTACACAGACTTGCCTCTAAGCCTCAAGGAACTCGTGTTCCCACCGGAAAAGCTGTGGAGTAGGCAAGAGATTCAGTTTCTAAGTAAGTTCCTTTTTTCAAACTGGCTCTCATTTGTATGTCCTAAGCTGATATTCAGTTCTTGAATCTGAACGCACACGACTTTAAAAAATGATAAAACTACCAACTTCCAGGAGAGAAGTAAATTTATGTATCAAAAACGAAGGGAATGGACATCTACTGCATGTTTACTATGGACCATGTCCTCCTCTATTAATTAATCCTCATCACAATCCAACGAGCTCATAAAAGCTCTGTCCTACCGATGACTCTACAGGATCAGAAAGAGAGCAGCTTGACCCAAGTTAGCCAGGTAAGTGTCCAGAGTGGGACTGGTACTTGGATGTTCCTTCTTACTTTACCATGTTGGTCTCCAGCAATTCTTTTTTTTTTAAAGATTTTATTTATTTATTTGACAGAGAGAGACAGCGAGAGCAGGAACACAAGCAGAGGGAGTGGGAGAGGGAGAAGCAGGCTTCCTGCCGAGCAGGGAGCCCGATGCGGGACTCGATCCCAGGACCCTGGGATCATGACCTGAGCCGAAGGCAGACGCCCAACGACTGAGCCACCCAGGCACCCCGGTCTCCAGCAATTCTTGAGTAACAAAAGGCTTAGTTTTCTTAATGGAGAATATTTGAGGTGAAGGGTGTAAGTTGTGTAGCCCCAAATTTCATTTGCAGTCAGGCTGCAACACTAGCAAAGAATGTGAAACAATTTATTCAAAGATACAACTTATATTTCCTATCACACAGCTAGAATTCTGTAGACAACAGTGTATTTAGTGATAATGACTTTAACAGGTGGCTTTTATCAACTTTCATAGGAACCATTAGAATTGTTAAGATTGATGAACTTTTTCCCCTCTGAAAATGTTTGCAGAAGATACAGTCAATAGTAGAAAAAATTTAGAGTGAAACCTTTAGCGAAATGGGAATGAATGATATGTTAGGGCAATTCAAAGGCAACCTTTCTGAGGAAGGTTCTTCTCTGTGGGTGTTACACAGCTTCCCTCCACCCACCATATTTGGCCACAATTCCTGAAATCTAAGTACAGCACATTACCTTCAATTATGCTATTAGTTGTGAACAGTAATTATCCAAAGTCATGTTCTGATTAATCAGCTGCACCCTTTGAGTAATGTCAAAATCACATTTAACCACTTATTATGAAACCTGTGAGTGATCACTAGAACACAGATTTATAGAAAGGAGAAGCTTAAAAAAAAAAAAAAAAGAAAGAAATGAGAAGCTTTTGTAGGGTAGATGAGGGTATGTATTAGACAGGCATTCTTGCTTGCTAAATGGCCACTCTTCCAAGAGGTAAAAGTAGAGAGCTAAGCAGGTTTCTTTTCTTTGATAAAAGACAATAAACATGTTTTGAAAAGTAAAATACACATGTGTTTTCTCATTGATTCTTGGTTTTTCCTCAAGTTTTTGCGTCTTAATCAATACATGTGTTAACAACCTATTCAGTGGGAGAGATCTCTAGAAGATTTACAAAGAAAATAGATATTTTCAAGAAAGACACAATGTAATTGGAGAATAAGAAGCAGATTAAACAGGCGTAATTAAACAGATTAGACATCATGGTAGTGTAGACTGTGAAGTGCTCAAAGTCAGAAGGCGTAGTTTGGGTCCTGCCTCTGATACTTACGAGCTACCTGTCTTATAGAACTCAGGTTCTTCCACATGCAGCATCATGCAGTGGTTTAGAACACCTACCAGGTGTCAGAAGCTTGGGTTTAATTCCCAGCTCTGCTTATAAACGTAGACAGGTTATTTAACTTCTCCATGCCTCAGTTTCCTGATCTATAAATGAGGAAAGACAGAGTGCCTGCCTCATGGAGGGGGTACTGTTAGAATTAAGTAAGTTAATACCTTTGAAGTGCAAAGAACAATGCCTGGCACACGGTAAGGGCTCATGAAATGTCAGCTTCTGTCATTATCATTAGGTGTTATCTCAATATCTTCATTTATAAAATGAAAAAGCTGCCCTACCTACCACATAGGAAACAATTATAATACATGTGAAACTTAAAGATAAATCAAACCAGACAGGAGTAGCAAGCATGATCTACTGAAAGTAAATTCCAGGGAAGTCTGCTGGTTAAAACCAACATGATCATTATCAGTTTAATACATTACTGAGGGTCAATTTAAAACTCTTCTATTTTTACTTGGTGAATTTATGTATAACCTTCCTCTTTCAAAAAAATTTGTATTTTATTATTTCCAGAAAATTTAAACAGTACAATGTCGAGGAAGTTTTCATACTTTGCAAAGTTTTCTTTTATCATGAAAGAATGCTGAATTTTGACAAATGTTTTTTCTGCATGTATTGAGATGATCGTATGGTTTTTATTCTTTAAGTCTTTTAATATTGTCAATTACATTAGCCTTGAATTCCTGGGATGCATGATAACTGAGCATGCTGCATTATTCTTCTGATACATTGCTAGATTTGATTTGTTAATATTTTGTTGAGGATTTTTTGTGTCTGGGTCTATGAGTGATATTGACTTATAATTTTCTTTTCTTGTAAGGTCTTTATTTAGGAGTGGCATTAGGGTAATAATGTCCTCATAAAATGAGTTGGGAAGTATGTCTTCTTCTTGTATTATCTGGAAGAGTTTGTACTGAAATAGTAGTATTTCTTTCTTAAAGAATTTCTTAAAGAAATTCTTTGGTAGAATTCAAGGGTGAAGACATCCAGGCCTGGAGTTTTCCTTGTTGGAAAATTTTTAAGTATTAATTTGGTATCTTTTAAAGATATAGAACTATTCAGATTATCTATTTCTTCATGAGTAAGCTCTGAAAGTTTGTGCCTTTGAAGGAATCTGTCCATTTCATCTAAGTCATCAAATTTATCGCCAGAAACTTATTCATAATATTACCTTATTATCCTTTCAATGTTCCCGCTATCATTCCTGATACTGGTAATCTGTGTTTTCTTTCTTCTTCTTGGATTAGTCTGGCTACAAATTTATCAGTTTTATAGCATTAGGTTTTTTTTCTCTCTCAAATAACCAGCTTTTGGTATTACTGATTTTCTTTTCTTTCTTTTTCAATTTCATTGATTTTTTGTTCTTATTTTTATTATTTCTTACCTTTTTCTTGCTTTGGGTTTAATTTACTCTTTGTAGTTTCTTAATGTGGAATCTTATTTATTTAAGACCTTTCTTCTTTTCTAATAGAAGCATTTAATACTATAAATTTCCCTTTAGCTGTATCCCACAAATTTTGATACACTGTTTTCTTTTTTGCTAACTTTATTATTTTTTTAAATACTTTATTTATTTATTTGACAGAGAGAGACAGCTAGAGAGGGAACACAAGCAGGGGGAGCAGGAGAGGGAGAAGCAGGCTCCTGGCTGAGCAGGGAGCCCGATGCGGGGCTCGATCCCAGGACCCTGGGATCATGACCTGAGCCGAAGGCAGACGCTTAACGACTGAGCCACCCAGGCGCCCCTATTATTACTATTTTTGCTGTTTCCTTCCATCTTTATTTTATTTTTTTAGTTTTGAATTTTTTGAACTTTTTAAAAAATTATTATGTTCACTCAGCCACTGTATAGTACCAAATTGCTAACTTTAAAATATGTTCTCTTTACCTTTGGCCTCCTGTCTTTGATGCATACGTATACTGTTTACTTTCCAAATATTTGGGGATATTTTCCAGATATCTCTCTTACTGATTTCTAGTTTAATTTCATTGTGGTCCAAGGACATACTCTATTATGATTTTAAGTCTTTTAAATTTGTTGAGGTTTGTTTTATGGTCCTGTATATGGTCTATCTCAGGAACTGTTCCATGTACACTGATGACGATGGGTACAATGTTTTATAAATGTCAATTAAATCAAGTTGGTAGTATTGTTTGGGTCTTCTGTATTGTTACTAATTTTCTATTTATTGTATCAGTTACTGAAAAAGAAGTGTTGCCTTCTCCAAGTATAATTATGGATTTGCCAATTTCTTCTTGCAATTCTATCAGTTTTTGCTATGCATATTTTGAAAGCTCTGTTGTTAGGTGCATCCACATCTGAGACTGTTACGTCTCCTTGTTAAATTGACCCCTTTATCATTACATGGTGTCCCTCTTTATCTCTGGTAATGCTTCTTTCAATGAAATCTACTTTGCTGATAATACAGTCACTCCAGCTTTCTTTTAATTAGTGCTTGCATGGTAAAACTTCTTTCAGCCTTTGACTTTTAACCTACCTAGCTCTTTCTATTTATAGTTAATTTCTTATAGATAGCACATAGATTTTACTTTTTATCCAACTGAAAATCTCTTTTAATTGAGGCATTAATGTGATTGCTGACATGACTGGATTTAAGTCTCCCACACTGCTTGTCATTTCTCTTTGTTCCACTATTATTTAGTCTGCTTTTCCCACCTGCCTTTGGATTAAATATAATTTATAATTCTATTTTATCTCCATCTTTGGCATACCAGTTCTATCTCTCTTTTTTTTTGTGGTTGGCCTAGAGTTTATAATAGTCATCTTGCATTTATCAGTCTACCTTCAAATAATATTATACCATTTCACATTGTCAAAAACTGAAGAATTTTGCCCTACTTGCAAGTTAACAAGTCAGTCACTGTTTTGTGGATCCTGAAAGGATATGGAGATTTCTGGGTCAGTGATGAAGGACAGCTGTTAGTCAAACAAGAGCAGAGACCAGAGCATTAGCATTTTTTTTTTATGGGTTCCTCAAGCCCCAATCTGCACAAAGGTGGTGTGATGAGGGACGGATGACTCCCTCACATGTAGTGGGATATTATAGGAAGAGAACTCTGAGCTTAGGGAACCCAAATCTTCTATAATGGTCAGTAAGGAGGTTTACCTTTTGCTCCCAAGGGAGACAAAGACATGCCCCCATCCCACCCCTATGTTCTCTTTGCCTGGAACACTCTACCTTCTTCAAGTCTTAGCTCAGATGCACCTTCTCAGAGAGGCCTTCTCTGACTGTGCTCTTTGGACTTGCAATTTCCTACCCCTATTCCAACCTGCACTCATTATTCCTCTTCTTCTTTTTTTGGCTTAAGAAATTCGGTAGATATTGATGTCATTTACTGAGATAAGGAAGACTGCAGAAGAAAGAGTTCATTTTGTATTTGATTTTGAATTCTGATTTAACCTTCTTCAACATTTGTGGGATTGTCAGGTAGGCAAATGAATGCACTAGTTTGGAGCTCAGTAAGGATGGTCGGGCTTGGAAATACACAAAATCTAACATGAATTTTACATCGTCCAGAGATAAAAATAGTTCTTGCCTTTAACACACTACACAACTGTTATTGTTCATTGCTTCTGCTCTTTACTTATATTCAGCCATGAAATTCCTTTCACATCTTCTCTCATTTGGTGTCACAATTCTATTGTCTTGTTACTTAATTCAGCCAGATCATGTCACCTATGGGGTAGATGGGAGGGCTATATAGCAGTGGTTAATAGGAATTTGGTCATTTGGAAAACATGTTGGAAGGATCTGCAGAAGTTAAAAGTGCTCCAAGGTTATCCCTCCTGTCTCAGATATTCAGCAATGCTGAATGTCTTAATGAAAAATATCAACTCTGAACTCCCTGTCAGCTAAAAATAACAGTAATTCATAGTCTCCTTTACCAATACTTTTCAAGGTTAACTCCATGAAAAAAAGATAGAGCAAAGGCTTGCTTGAGCCAAATTTCAGGGGCATTTAGGGCAGGGAAGGGGAAGGCAAAGTGATGAAAGAAGCAAAAAGTAGAGAGGTTATTTATATCTCTATCACGGCATTCTTTTCAAAATATGTAAAAGAGTTTAAAACGTTTTCTGAAGGAGCTTCCATTGTGCCTGCAGTATTTTGGACGGCAGTATTCAACAAAAAGTTGCCGGAAAACCTGCTCATTTGAAACCTTGCTTTAGGTTTATCCAAGTGAATGCTGAAAGCACGGAGTTTCTAATCTGAAGACTTCAAGGCCTGGCTGAGTGACTTACTGGCTGAGTGACCTTGGGCCAACGATTTTTCCTCTCAAGCCCTGCTTGGCCTCCCTCACAGAGAGGGTTTAAGGGTCCACTGAGATATCGTATATGCAAATAACCCACAATCAGGACCTACACAAATATGTAATCATCATTTAAGACAATGATTCTTAGGCTGGGATTTGTGTGAAAATCACCTGAGAAACTGTCTCTCAACATCTTGGTTTTCTTATCCATAAAGTGGGATAATCATACCTAGTTTTACTGTTTACTGGTTTAAGAAGAATTTAAAAAAAAAGAAGAAAAAAAGAGATAATATATATGAAAGTACTTAGCCTCATTCCTAGCACTTAGCAGGTGCTCAACAACATTTAGGAATTGATTTGTCTAGTTTTTTTTTTTTTTTAAGATTTTATTTATTTGACAGAGAGAGACACAGCGAGAGAGGGAACACAAGCAGAGGGAATGGGAGAGGGAGAAGCAAGCTTCCCGCCGAGCGGGGAGCCCAATGCAGGGCTCAATCCCAGGACCCTAGGATCATGACCTGAGCCGAAGGCAGACGCTTAATGACTGAGCCACCCAGGCGCCCCTGATTTGTCTAGTTTTAAGAAGCGCATAACAGCATATGGCCGAATGTTTACCATAAGATGCCCTTTTCCCTGAACACTTTCCCTGAAAGTGTAAATGGCCCATTCTTCTGTCAGCCAAAGGCAAGTGAGCACTGGATGTAAGTCCAATTAACACCCCGCTTCCATATCCACATGGTCACATACCGTGTGATACACAGTGAGGTCCCTTCTGTTTCCTCACCTTCATCCTGATCTTCACGTCTTTCAAAGGAGACTAAGAGTTTTGAATGGGGGTAGTTTAAACCCTTTTCATGGTTATTGTGTGTCTTTTCAAAAACTAATATGGTCTTTCCAAGGTATTTTTAAGGATGTCAACTGTTAATCACCTTGTTACTAAGAAGGATCCTCAGTTTTATCATTGGTGGAACAAAGACTGATATGACATCAGAAGTGATTTTGAGAGAGAAAGTAAATGGTGAAGTCTCCAGGTTTGTGGATATGGCCAGATGTTTTCAGGCAGTGAGTGAGAAACTGTGAGAACATTTAGCGAAGGGGTACAGTAGTTAGGCCTGATGATTACAAACACGGGCATGGGCTTTATCATCACACTGCCTGGTCTGAGTCCTGGCTCTATGACTTTCTGAATGTGTGACTGTGAGCAAGTAAAAATCTTCCTAAGCTGGTTTATTTATAAATTGAAAATTAAAATGAAATATACCTCACTCCTACCCTTTTCTTTTTTTTTTTTAAAGATTTTATTTATTTATTTGACAGAGAGGGAGACAGCGAGAGAGGGAACACAAGCAGGGGGAGTGGGAGAGGGAGAAGCAGGCTTCCCGCTGAGCAGGGAGCCCGATGTGGGGCTTGATCCCAGGACCCTGGGACCATGACCTGAGCCGAAGGCAGACGCTTAACGACTGAGCCACCCAGGCGCCCCCATACCCTTTTCTACGCTCCCGCCAACGTGAAGCAGTAAACCAAAAAAGAGGAAGACACAGGGGGCAATGTCAGCCAAAGGAGCCAAGTGAAGGAGACTGCTCAGAAGATGCTGCAGCTGGGCAGGAGAACCCGAGCGCAACATGGCTGGGGCGGAAAGCAGGCAGCAGGTCTCCAAGAAAGGATGGAAAAGAAACGAAAATTTTATCGGATCTGCTTGACCATTTTGAGAGGAGTTTTAGAGTTATGTCTGAAAGTCTGTAGCTGTGCTAGTGACTGGATGTCTTTAACACATAATCAAGAAATCTGCCTAGAATCCAGAACACATCAAGTATCTGCACGAAGATAAACAACAGAAAAACTGGCAAAGGACTTGAATAGAAACTCACAAAAGAGGAAATCCAAACTGGGGGGTGGGGGGATGTCCATCCTCAATGGTAATCAAGAAATTACAAATTAAATCTATAATGAGGTGCCATCACAAAACTGACAAAACTAAGTGTTCATGGGAAGTAACAGAACCTCTCACACACCACCGGTCAGAGAGTCAAATGGTAGCACCCCATGGAAAACAGTTTGGCATAATACACACTGCCCAGCAATTCCACTTCTGGGTGTCCATCCCAGAAAAAGGTACGTACATATGCTTACTTACGACCGAACTCACATATTTATACTTGTGTGAGAATATAATCACTGAATGTCTTCTTGAATGTAAGTAACACAAGGGCAGGGATGTTGGCTCTTCCATTTACTCTTGTGCCTGGTACTGTGAATCAGATTAGTTACTCAAGAAATGATTGTGGGATCATTAAAACACGAATTCAAAAAGACATATGCACCCCTATGTTTACTGCAGCATTATTTACAATAGCCAAATTATGGACGCAATCTAAGTGCCCACTGCTAGATGAATGGGTAAAGAAGATGTGGTACGTATACACAATGGAATATTATTCAGCTGTAAAAAGAATGAAATCTCGCAATAAAATGGATGGATCTAGAGGGTATAATGCTAATGAAATAAGTCAGAGAAAGACAAAAACCATATGATTTCACTCATACGTGGAATTTAAGAAACAAAACAAATGAACAAAGAAAAAAGAGGCAAACCAAAACAAAAAACAGACTCTTAACTATAGAGAACAGATGGTCACCAGAGGAGAGATGGGTGGGAGGATGGGTGAAATAGGTGAAGGAGATTAAGAGTACACTTATCCTGATGAGCACTGAGTAATGTATAGAATTATTGAATCACTATATTGTATACCTCAAACTAATATAACATGATACATCAGTTATACTAGAATTAAAATTTTTAAAAAAAGGAAAAAAGAGAAATATCCTACTTAAAGTTTCCTCAGAACTGTTTTCATACAATATCTTTAGCATTTAATAAGACGATCCTATTATATATGGGTGATTTTTTTCCTACTCATATGCTCTACTACAATAAATAAATTACCAATAGGAAATGTGAGTTGCTTTCCAGGGTTGAATGCTACCTGTTGATGGTATTTCGTTTGCTTGATACAGCAACAGAAAATTTAGCAAAAACATTTTTAGAAAGGACAGAAAGTAAAAGTTTACAGACCTGTGAAAAATGTTCTGCCATACTAGAACAGAAATGAACATAAAAATGATAATGAAATGCCAGTTTTGGTATAAAAACACAAATATTAAAATAAGTATAATACTCAAAGCTGCAAGACTGTATGTAGTGAGACAGACCCTCTCATAGATCAGGTGTGTAAATATAAGATGATATACAGGTGCATAAACTGCCCAATGTTTCTGGAAAGCAATTAGGCAGCATGTGTTGAGTCTTAAAAATACAGATACCCTCTGACAGTAAAAACTAGTATAATTCCAGTTCTAAGACTATGCCAAAAATATAACTGAAAAAACCTGAGATAAGATTTATTTACAAACTCTTCATGAATTATGAAGTAACGTAAGAGATGTAAAACACCCAAAATGAGCAATAATGGGATAACGGTTAAATATTCTTTTGGGACATCCATAATACAAGTTAAAATGTGAGATTATCAAAGAATTGATGATACCACAGAAAAATGCTGATGATCTAAATGCTAAGTAAAAATGGCAGAATACAGAACTGTATGAGGTATGATCTCAATTCTATCAAATATATGTGTGTGTGTATAATACACACAGAATACAATAATTCTTATGGCAGAATAGACTACAAATATACTTTACGTTAAAAGAAGGGATTTTGGGGCACCTGGGAAGCTCAGTCGGTGAAGCATCTGCCTTTGGCTCAGGTCATGATCCCGGGGTCCTGGGATCGAGCCCCACATCGGGCTCCCTGCTCAGCGGGGAGCCTGCTTCTCCCTCTCCCTCTGCCCCTCCCCCCTGCTTGTGCTTTCTCTCTCTCTCTGTCAAATAAATAAAACCTTTAAAAAAAAAAAAAAAGAAGGGATTTTAACTTTTGTAGTTTTTGTCAAGGTTTGTTCAACATTTGCTGCTTTGATACTTAAAAAGAACCAGAATATCTCCATTTACACTTACCAGATCAATATTTTGCATTATATCCTGAAATGAAGGATGAGTTCGAAACTGTTCAAAGAGATCTCGTTTGTAAAGCAGTGCGTACACCAAGTTTGGATTGTGGTGAAGAGAATTTGTCAGGCAGGAATTGATGATCTCTAACATCATTCGAATCACTTCTTCGATGACATTCAGGTCTTGTGCCTAATAAAGAAAGAAAAGCCACACACACAGTGTTTTTCTCCTTAACACGGAGTTAATCAGAACAAGAGTAACTGCTTTAAAATTATAACATTAGGGATGCCTGGATGGCTCAGTCGGTTAACCGTCTGCCTTTGGCTCAGGTCATGATCCCGGGGTCCTGGGATCGAGTCCCGCATCGGGCTCCCTGCTCAGCAGGGGGGCCTGCTTCTCCCTCTCCCTCTGCTCCTCCTGTTTGTGCTCTCTCTCTTTCTGACAAATAAATAAAAATCTTAAAAAAAAATAAAATTATAACATTGAAAAGATAATGCAAAAGAACCCTTCTAGATGACTTTTGTCAAGAATCTTTAGAATTAGGTTTATCACTTACTATAAAGTATTTGAGTAAAAATCTTTTGAACTCAGACGGTCACAGTTAGGAACTGAACATAATAAATTACAAACTTGCCAATCTGGAAGGAAATTTGGGGCTTCCTCAGCCCCTCACTTACTAGATCCTTACTGGCCTTCTCATCAGTGGCATCACCCTAAATCATGAGACTTCCACAGTGTAAAGTGGTGGTTGGGTCTTACCAAGTCCAAGAAAAGTGCCTAATTCAGAACATGACCTCACTTCTCTACACTGTCATTTCAATCTTTCTATTTACAGATAAATAGCCTATTGTTTTGTCTCTTTTTCCTCAGTCAACAGTCTATGGGAATCTAAACATGAAATAGTTACAAGACAGCAAAAACAATCAACAAATCTCTTGGAAGAAAGAACAATGGAAAGAGCAAAAATACAGGTAAATATAATAGACTTTCCTTTTCCTCTTGAGTTTTCTAAATTATGTTTCAAAGTTGTAGCAAAAAATTGTAACACTGTCTTATGTGGTTCTCAACATATATAAGGGAATATATAAGGCAATTATATTATAAACCAGGGAGGGCAAAGGGATGTAAAGACAGAAAAGGTTTCTACTTTTCTCTTGAACTGTTAAATGTCAACAATACTAGATTGTGACAAGTCATGCATGTATACTGTTGAGAGCAAATCTACACAGAGGGGCACATAAAAATACTATACATACATCAAAATGGAATTCTAAAAAACTGTTCAAGTATATACAGGAAGGCAGAAAGACAAGACAGACATATTAAAAAGAGGGAACAAAGAGAAAAGAGTAAAATAGCAGAATTAAGCTCTAACATATCTATCAATATTACATTAATTGCAAATGTTCTAAACAATTAAAATCAAAGATTGACAGAGTGGATAAAAAACATAAGACCCAACTATATGCTACCTATAAGAAATTTCAAATAGAACTCACTTCAAATATAGTTAGGTTGAAAACAAAAGGATGGAAAATGATATACCATGTAAATATTAATTAAAAAAATTAATCTATTACTGACAGATGACAGTGACAGATAATCTACCTCAAAGACTGTATGACCCACAAAGTAAAAAATATTTACTATCTGTTCCAGCAAATAAAAAGCTATGCTTATTCCCACACAATTTATCTCAGCCCGTACAATGTACACAGAGTATAATGTCCAGCATTCAACCAAAATGTATGAGACAAACTAACAAAACAAGTAAAAACAACCCACACCCAAGAGACAAAGTAATCTGCAGTATCAGATTGATACAAAGATAGTAAAAATCTCAAACAAATTTAAATGAACTATGATTTACAAAATCTACTATGAATCTACATATGTTTGGACTGATGGGGAATTTCAGTGGAGTTGAAAACTATAAGAAAGTGACAAATGTAAATGCCAGAATTTAAAAGATACATGGTATTAGCAGTAAAGAACACCTAGAGGGGTTCAACAGTGGACTTAACAGAGTCTTGAAGACGTAATGGCTGAGCATTAAAATAATGAAAGAATCGAACAATGGTCCAAGAAGCTCAGAGAATATCCCCCAAACCCACCCAAAACAAAACAAAATAAAAACACACATGTAGACACATCATCTTAAACTTTGAAAACCAAAGACAAAGAGAAAATCTTGAAGGCAGCCAGAGAGGGGAGAAAACAGAAAATACAGAGACACAAAGATCAGAATTATGGTAGACGGCTCATGAGAAACTATGCAAGCCGATCTAAAGGGAGTGGCGCCATTACAGTGCTGAAAAGGGGTCAAGCCACCCCTTGGTCACATCTGACAGAAAAAAAAAAATTAAAAATAAAGTTGCTCAAAGATACCTTAAAGCTGAAACCCTGAGCCCCACTTTTTGAGCCAACTCCTCCTGGAACCACATTTCTAATTTGGCTGGTACTTTGGACAGAGCAATGAAGCATCCAGGCTCTGGCTCTCAGTAAGGCGGGTCCCTACTGCTTTCCCTCCTCTGTGGAGAGGGCAGTATGCATTAAGCTGAAAAACTACTTTCCAAATGTGAGGAAGGGGTTAGACTGCTGCTTCAGAACTGTGGAATTATTTGGAATGTTTTACAAATGGTCGCTACATCAACAACAAAAAAGATAATTATAAAATGTGTACATTACAACATGCTTTTAAAGACACTTTGCTTTGTGCTCACATTCCCTTAGACACTGTTCCCAAAGGTGCTCGGCCTCAAGCCCAACTGGAAGCTCTGGGGAGAGGCAGAGACAGTTTGGCAAAAAAGACACAGGGGTTGGGGTAGGAGAGGTGGCAAAAGGAGAAAGCAGCCTTCCAGTTAAGAGATCAGCCCTCGGTTTCAAGGCTGCTTTGGGCAGGCTGGAGTGGAGTCAGGGGGTCACGGGAGGAGCAGCGGCAGGGCCGGACTGGGGTGCTTGACTCATTCAGGTCAAGCAGAGTCTGGTCCAGCATCCTTTGTGTACAGGGGGGCTCCTCTTTGGTGCATTTCAGCTTATCTTCCAATTCATCAATTGTCTTCAGCTTGGCTACCAATCTCTCAGCAAACTCAGCACAGGTCTCTGCCTCCTTGAGTTTATCCACGAGAATCTTTCTCTCTTCCTCATCTTTGTCTTCCTTCTCAGAGTGCTTTTCTTCAGCAGCCCTCAGACACTTCAGGTTCTGGCCCATCTGTCTGATCTGCTCATCCATCTCCCAGCAACGGGACTCTGCCAGCTCAGCTCGTTCCTCTGGGCATTCTGAGTCCTCCTCAATAATCATCAACTTCTGAGCCACCTCTTCATATTTCCGATCTGCCTCTTCTGCAATGTGCTTGGCCTCATTAAGTTGGATTTCCTGGAGTTCCATCTGTACTTCATCTTTTAAGGCTTGGTTCTCAATAACCTCCATACCTCTCTCACACTCACCAGCGGCTTTCTCTGCTTCCTCCAGCTTTTGCAGGTGCTCCTGGGCACAGTCCGGCTGGATCCTACGGTTCAAGGAGGCCACCTCGGCCTCGGCCTGCTTCCGGGCCCGCCTTTCCCCCTCACCTTCCCGCTGCAGGTGCTCAGCCCTCTCCTCTGCGTCACCTTGCGGCTCCTCCTCCTCCTCTTGCTGCCGCAGAACTTGGATCCTGCGCTTCGCCGCCTCGATGGTGGTGATCCCGGTCACAGTGCCCACCCAGCCCCTGCTCGCGCTTGGCTTCCTGCCTCCTCCACTCGGCGTTGCAGCCGCTTCTCCGACATTTTTATTTTTAATCATTCTGAAAGAAAACTGATTTCAAAAGCAAAATAGTAGCAATGTATTATTGGTTTACGGCATATGTAAAATGTATTCTCCTACTGATGGGCATCCAATTTATTTGTTTCCTCGTTTCTATGAGCAAGGATGCAATAAGCATGTTGGTAGATCTGTCCTTCTATTTTTCTGGGATAGATTCCAGGAGAGGCATTGGTGAAAATACTGGATTTGTATTGTTAATAGATGTTGCCAGATCGTTGCCTAAAGAGCAATGACAACACATGTATGCTGACAATGTAGGAAGGCTGTTGCCCTCATTCTCACCCAAATGTATAATTATTCCGTTTAACACTCACTGTCTGAGAGATTCATCACTTCTGAATGGTTATGTCAAAATTTCCGAAAATGAGAAAGGATTTATCAATTCCTCCAAGTAATTCATATATTCAGAGTAACTCTAGGTTTCACAATTGCCATCTTTTAAAATATATTTTTTATCATGATCTACTGTTTCTCTTAATCCATGTTGTTTATTCAAGTGTATGTTTTACTGATATTGCTATACCATCTTCATTTTTTTTTTTTTTTAGCATTTGCCAGGTATATCTATAATCTTCAAGCCTTTGATTTTCAAACTTTCTGTGTTACTGAAAACATATATAGTTCAAAGCAACTATATGGCTAGGTTTTATAATTTGTAGCTCTAACCTGATAGAATTTTAAGTGAGTCTGATTCACTTACATTTGTTATTGCTGGTACGTTTCCATTTATTCCTACCATCATGTTTTGTGACTTTTAAATCAGTTACCTATTGCTGTGTAACAAACTACTCCAAAGCTTAGCAGCTTAGAACAGCAATAACCATTTGTCCTGCTAATAATCTGGGCCAGGCTTGATGGGGCCAGCAGGTCTCTGCTCCGCACGGCTTCACATGGAGATGCTCAACTGGAGGAGAGAGGATCTCCCAGTATGACAGCTCGCATGGCTGGCAAGTTGGTGCTGCCTTGTGAGGAAAAGGGTGGGGGGCACAGCTAGGGTGTGGGGACCAGGGTGTTTGATTCTTCTGCACATGGTCTCTTCTGGACAGCAAGAACTTCTTCACAGCATGAAGGTTCCAACCGATCTAATTATCTATTATCAAATTTTGGTCAATTTTAATTTGCAAGGAAAACTATCCCAATAATTATAATTTGCAAGTTATTTGAATCTTTAAGTTGCTACCATGACTGAATCGGATTCTGGTGCAGGTACATACTATGAATGACAATAGGCAAATGAAATCCTTTACGCTAAAAAGCATTATTAAATGGGTAATAATCACTACTTGTAAAAAGATGAAAAATTACCATGAATTTGATTAGAGTTTCTTTACAATTACAAAATCGTCTAAATATCAGTATTTAAACAGACCTAAATGTTATCTAATCACATCACCATTTGGGTGTCAGAGTTTCAAATGGTATTTAAAGAAGGTTGCTATTTGATTTTTTTTCCCCATGAAGATTAAATGAGGTAGCATTTGTAAGGCCCTTAAAATAGTGTGTAACACACAATAAGTACCATGTGAGTGTTTTTTAAAACAATGTATCTGAAAGAAAAAAAATCATTTTAATCTTAGAATTATGATAAGAACAAAAAGATAAATGCCTTTTTTTTTTTTTTAAGATTTTTATTTATTTATTTGACAGAGAGAGACACAGCGAGAGAGGGAACACAAGCAGGGGGAGTGGGAGAGGGAGAAGCAGGCTTCCCACAGAGCAGGGAGGCCTATGTGGGGCTTGATCCCAGGACCTTGGGATCACGACCTGAGCCGAAGGCAGACGCTTAACGACTGAGCCACCCAGGTGCCCCGATAAATGCCTTTCTAAAGCTGATAAATTAAAATTCAATTACTGTAACTACAAAGAACTTAGAAATCACATTTCTTAGTGTTAAATATAAGCCCCAGATCCCACTTCCATTAATTTACAAAACTGGTCCCTGAGAGTAGATGTATAGAAAAGCTAGCTTACATTTATGGAATAATACAAGGCTTTACAAAAAGACATGTTTTAAAAACCAACCATGTTTCCTCTGTATTGTGTCAAAATGAGCTGTCAGAGATAAAATCTGATGGCTCACTGGTAGAGCAGCAAAATACGTGGAGAATATCACGTCTTTTTCATTCATGTTTTTTTTTTTTCTTTTTTGTACATACAGCTTCCATTCCAGAAATGGATCCCAGATCAGACTTTCTTTTAAAAAAAAAAAAAAAAGAAAAAAAAATCCTTATTTTGTGACAGAAAATCTCAAATGTTAAAACAAGTATCCTAAAAAAAGGTCCCATTTTCAGCTGCTGCTGGTCTTTGTCCACGTTGGTAATGACCACTACGCAAGTTCTGTGCTAAGCTGTGGTTTCATGTCTAACAGACAAGCTGGCAGTCACGGGAGTATCTTACCCTGTCAACAGTACTCAGAGTTGCCTCATTATATAAACTTCCTTTTCCTTTTAAGAGGGAATTTATACAGTTAAATAGTTTCAAATCATTTATTTTTAGTTTCCTTAAGAGAAGCATATGTATCTTGTTTGTATTAGTTTTGGGGGGATTCCAAGAGAGTTGTCTAAATTTCCTGCATTTTCAGCAGAAAATAAAACCTTCAATAAAATTAATGGGACTTTGCCAAAGTAGGGAAGAAGGGGGAGGAAACGCATAGGCAAGCCTCTTTTTAAAGTTAATGTGCAAATGGCCTTCAAAGCCAATCATTTGGTGATAGACTCTTGTTATCTTTATGTTGTTAATTTACTGGCACACATACTAAAAAGCTTTGTGACCATGTTATTTCTAGCCAGAACTGGATTTGTCCCCAAATATCAAGTTTCTGATAGCAAGAACTAGCTTTATATTACATGCAAAACCACAGCTGAAGACTAAATCCTGTGACCAGAGGAGACAATGTGTAACCTTAATAATGTGGGGGCTGAGAGAAGGGGGAAGGGGTGGGGGAAGGCAGAGTTATGGCACCAACGTTCTTGTGTGGGGATGTAAAAACGATGTGGTCTTTTTCTTCATTCCTTGGACAGGGTTTGAACATGGCCCACAAGCCTGAACTAGAAGCCTGGGAGGTATGTTATTGAAAACATGCTTACTGGTGGCAGGAAGGCAAGAGAATGGTGGCTGCTTGGGGACACTGGCTAACTTTCCATGTTTTTCCATCCTTGGAAAACAGCCATAGAACTCACAAAAAAGGAATGTTCTGATGGAATCCAACTCAGCTGCAGCTCCCAACAATCACATTACCTTAGTAGGCTACCCACCCTGGGCACAAAGTGGGGTGCAGCGCAGTGCCTTCTCCTACTTCCTCCCAGGCCCTCCTACTGGTAGAGAATGAGCATATATCCGAGCCTCGAGTTTTTTGTTTCGTTTTTTTAAAATTTAATGTTTTGCCTTAAGAATTAGTGTTCATTTCCATTCTTCTTCAAAATATATTGGTGTTTTATTATAATAAGAACTACTCTTTCACATCCTATGAAAAGTAAAATCTGAGTAAAATAACTCTCTAGAAGATGTATCTTTTTTTATAATGGCTTTGACATTCTCCCTCACCCCATCAGAAAGAGAAGAGCCCCCCGTTACAGTCTCAGCTCTGCCAATAATGAGCTGTGTGACCTTTGCTAAGTCACTTCACCTGAGTAGAAGTTATTTTTAAGTCTCAGCTTCCATAAAGGCTGTAGAAAATGCTGAATTTATTTATTTACTTATTTATTTATTTTTTAAAGATTTTATTTATTTATTTGAGAGAGAGAGAATGAGAGAGAGCACATGAGAGGGGGGAGGGTCAGAGGGAGAAGCAGACTCCCTGCCGAGCAGGGAGCCCGATGCGGGACTCGATCCAGGGACTCCAGGATCATGACCTGAGCCGAAGGCAGTCGCTTAACCAACTGAGCCACCCAGGCGCCCGAAAATGCTGAATTTAGAACGCAAATTTTATTAGAGTAACCAAACATGTAATTAATGTAGAAAAAGCTTTAGGATGACCTCAAACTTCCGTAAAATCCAGAATTTATTTTAGATTACCCTAGCACTTTGAACTGAGTCACTGTTAGTTTAGAAGGGAAAAACACTCAACAACCTTTGAGAGTAAAAATGTAAAAGGAGAAGTTTGAAAATAATCATTCTCTAAACTAAGGAACCTACTGGTTCTTCTAGAATGCATTAAATTTCAAGGCTTATTATCTTTGATATTGTTAATGCACAAAAGGGAAATAATCTCTATACCTGGGTTCCCTTTTTTCATTCCTTCTCTGGAAGAAGAGTCAGTGGTGCTAAGAATCACGTACAGGAGAGTTACAGACCAGTTTAAAAAAAAAAAAAAGGAAAAAAGGAAAAACACAGGTAGCTGCACATCAGTGGAGAGAAGCTCTAGATTGGGTGCTAGTCCCAGTTTTGCCATAGACTGGACAAGTCACCGTCTGAGCCTCAGTCCCTTCAAATGTAAAATAAATGGGCTCTCCGGGGTGATGCAGGGAAGCATTTTAAGTGACCCAGACTGGCTTCTGCTTCGGATATGCAGAGACTGTCTCTCTTACTCTACCAGGGAGAAAAAGCCAGATAATTTAATAAATCATAAGTCTTCCTAGGAAGACCATCAGAGAATGATTTTGGAAGGCAATCAAGTGAAATGAATTCTCTAAAGGGACCAGCCCCTCTAAAGAGAGATGGAGCACAGATATGCTCTTGCTTTTGGCAGAGCACAGGAGGAAGACCTGGTCTCCACGGAAGTTGACAGAAAGAAATCAGATAAGATTTCAATAAATTCTTAAAGGCTAAGTGTGGTCTAATGTGTCAGTCTGGAAAGCTGGAGCCCCAGATACAGGGGGGTTTGCACTCACTGGAAAGCTCTTTTCTACCAGCCTTCCCCTCGTTGCGAGAAAGACACGGTGTGGAGAAGGGGAAAGAGGGAAAAAGCCCTCTATCGGACCCTGCTTCCCAGAGCCTCCTCTCATACTAAAGCAAAAGCCTTAAGCTACTGGGGCAGCAAACTCTATTGGCCCAGAGCACCAGGAAACTTCCATTGCTTCTAGGGGAGAAGTAGTTACATAACCCATCTGCCTCTGAAGGCAAAGCAGGAAACTCACGTCCAGGACACAGGCAGAGATCTGTTCTTGCTGGTGGAGGGACTGAGCAAAAACCCTCTAACACTGGGGGTTAGGGCAGGAAACCATATTGGGCGCAGAATCCTATACCTGGATCCTATGCTACCACTGGGGAAGGGGCAGGAACCTCTCACTCAAGGCCAACCACAGACACAGAGCTGCTAAGATGAGGAGGGACAGAGATGCTGAGAAAGCGCCACTTCTAAGACCCAGGCACACACAGGGACTCCCCAAGAAAGAGGCTGGACCAGGACAACAGAAATACCCCTTCTCTGACTCCACTATAGGGACTGCTGAAAGCAGAGGTTGGTAAAGCAACACTGAACAGAACCCAGGCCCCACTCTTCAGGCACAGGCAATAACCATTAGGAAATGTCAAGCTAGTAGTGTTCTAAGGACAAAACCCAAACCCAGCTCCAGTCCTAACCAGAATGAGCCAACTCCTCATCAGCAGAGGTGTGCCCATTTACAGGCATACTTTCCACTCCAGTCTCTACTGTCTTATACATAATGTCTAGTATTTAAAAGAAAACTAAGACACGTAAAATACATCATATGTTCCTAAGTAACACGGGGTGTATGATGTGGTAGGTGCTGGAGAGAGAGCAGTGATCCACACATGCCCATGCCTTCACATGGTTATCATTTAGAGGAGATTCACCCTGGGGGGTGCAGGCGCCATGGGAGCACTTGGGGGCCTTGGGGAGAAAGGGGAGAAGAAGTATAGCAGAGGGGTTAGGAACACAAGCTCTGGAGTCAGGCCTGCATTTGAGCCCCAGCTTTAGCATTTACTAGCTATGTGTCCTTTGGGCCTCAGCTTTTTCATCTGAAAAATTAGAATATTACCTATTTTATAGGATATGATTAAATAATATATTTTAAAAATCTGCTGTCCTGCTTAGCAGATATAAAGTGCTCATTACATGGTAGTTACTGTGATTACTTATTATTAACAGGCAGAGACCTGTCTGAGTTGGTGGGGAGGTAAAAGGCAGAAGGAAGTGCACGCACAGAAAGCCTAACAGTGAAGTGGAACATGCTACAGGGAGGAAATCCAGTTTGGCTAGAATGTCAAATGTGGGTGGGTGGGTGGGTGACAAGAGGTGGAACCAGATCAAACAGGTCTCACAGGTCAAGTCAGATGAGTGCCAGACTTCCCTTAGCACAAAGAGGACCTTCGGGGCTCCTTCTACTTCAGAAACACCCAAAAAGAGAAGAAAAAACCACTTCCAGCTAAAATGTGGCACTGGAGAACAGAAGATGAAACAATTCTGGAAAGGTCCAGGGAGCGCATTTTGAAAACCTACAGAGGCAGACATTTGGGCATATGACTTGCTACCCACAGAGCAAAGGGCACAAGAAGCGGGAAAGGGAGAGCAGAAACTGAAACTCAGGGGGAACTCTGGAACTACCATCCAAAATTTTGAAAAAGAACAATAGGCTGACATCTTCTAACAGAACAATACGTAGTACAAAGCTATATGAGGTAATATATTAGAAATGGCACCATTCATAGAAAGATAAAACAGTGAGAGACAGAACCCAGAAATGCATCCAAGGATGTGTGGGAATACAGTAAATTATACAGATTGAATTTTATACCAGAGGAGACAAATCAGTGAATCATTGCTACTGGGCTGAGTAATAACTAAATAGAAAAAATGTAAAGGCTAGATCTCTAATTAATTCCTTCAACAAAAAGAATTCTAGAAGATTAAAAGGTTAAGAAATAAACTTTTAGGGGTTAGAAAAAAATACAGGTTAAATATTTTCATCCTTTTGACCCAGGGATGGGGTGAGAGAGGAAGGGAGGTTTTTCAACGTTTTAGAAAAGAATCTAGAGTCTCTAAAGGTAAAAAACACAGAGTTTTGAATACATGAAAATTCTAAGTCTTTTGAAGTGAAAAAAGGAGCCTCATAAATGGGGAAGAGACTAATAGCAACTAAGAAAAATATTAACAACATATTCAGGAAGAGCAAAATCACATGAAGAAATTCTACAAATCAGTAAGAAAAATATAAACAGCCAATGGCTTGGTGCTAATCAGTGACAGAGATGCAACCAGAGTTGTTCTTAACAGAAGAACGCACGGCTTCAGAGTCATTCATAAGTACACAAGTAATATTGAGAAAGCAAACAAAATCAGTTCAAAAAAAGCAGGACAGAAGACAAAAAAACAAAAAAACCCCTAAATAAATAAATAAATCAGAAAATAGAGTAAACCCATAAGAGATAGGTAAATAAATACATTTGTCTCTTTTAAAAACAACAAGCAGACAACATGCTAATCAGGAAAAAAGGGAAAAACACATATATAAAACATTAGGGAAGGGAAAAGGAATATAACTATGGATATGGAAAACATTTCAGTGAAAATTCTCTGTATAATTCTCTAAGAAAATTGACAATCTGTGATAAAAATGCAAAAACTCAAAACACTAATATATTAGTGAGGTTGAAGGAAAACAAAAACTCTAATGAAATGTTAGTGGGAACCCAAAGTGATACAACCTCATTGGAAGAACATTTGGCAATACATAACAAATGACATGTGCATATGCACTCTGACTCAGGAATCCCACGTTTAGAAGGCAACTTGCACAATTATGAGACTGTATGCACAAGGTTAGTCATGATAGCATTTGTAAATAATGAAAGGAAACAAAATGTCCATCAGTAAACTACGGTATCTCCACATAATACCATGCAGGCAGGAAAAGCAATGGAGAGGTCTCTACACTAATATGGAGTGATCTCTGGGAGATACTGTGAATACAGAAAGGTGCAAAACAGTACACACTGTGTCATCTTTTGGGTAAGAAAGGACCTGGGGAAGAGTCTGTGAGAGAGAGAGAGAGAGAGAGAGAGTGTGTGTGTGTGTGTGTGTGTATGCCAAAAGATCCTGGAAGGATAAACTAAAAATAATAAAAGGGTGCCTGGGTGGCTCAACTGGTTGAGCATCTGACTCTTGGTTTTGGCCCATAGGTTTTGATCTTATGGGTTGTGGAATCAAGGCCTGAGTTGGGCTCCTCCCTCAGCGGGGAGTCTGCTTGAGAGATTCTTTCCCCCTGCCCCCCCCCCCCCCCCCCCCGTCTCTCTCTAAAAATAGGCAAATAAATCTTTAAAAAATAAAAATAATAAAGAAAATAATAGTTACCTACAGAGGAAGGGAGGAAATAAGGAAGAGGAAATAGGGATGGAAGCAAGAGCTTTCTGTGTATATCCTGTTACACAGTTTTAACTTTGGAAATAAACATTTTACATAGTCCAAAATAAAGCCAAATTGAGACTTAAAAAGAATTCTCTAAAACTTGACAATAAACTGGAACGACTTATCAGAATTCTGACATAATGATACAGACAAAAGTACTTAATTTCTGTGTCTTTGAAATACGGTATTATTTTGACTGTACATGAATATAATCTTAGTAGAATACTAAGTAGAATGTATTCTAAGGACAAACAGAAATGAAATCTCATACTTAATGGTCTAATTTTTAGGAGTCATATTGGTGACAGTATTTTCAAGCTACTGATTACCTAATGCAAGTAAATAGGTTAAGGTTTTTTACGAATCAAGAGAGGAAACAGAAACATAAAACCAAATAAAAAAGGAAAGCTAAAAACTTGTAATGTCAAATATGAATTTAAAATCATAAACATGATTTTTGTTTTAAAAATATGTATTTTCTAATACAGTCCACTGAAAAGGTCTAGTAATAATAACCAAACAGCAATGAGAGTACCAGCTGTCAGATTATATCCTCTAAACACCATTCATGACCAAAAAAACAAGCAAACATACAAAGAAAGAAAACAACCCAAGTCTCCTCGAAAGGATGACTGGCACCAGGTCTGTGGCAGAATGTACACAATATTAGCTGGGACATCTTGCTCTAGAAATCAAGAAAGCTTGCAATGACTAGTGGATTGTGTTAAAGGGACACAGAAGTCAACATGATGTGTTACCCAGTGACCAAAGATAAAACTTCAAAGAGCTGAACTTCAAATATAATGAGATTTCTGGCAGGTGGATTATGTTTTAGACCAACTCTCCTACCTGAGAACAGTTATAAAAGCTAGACATGTGTGGGACACCTGGGTAGCTCATTCAGCCAAGCGGACAACTCTTGATTTCGGCTTGGGTCATAATCTCAGGGTCCTGGGATTGGGCCCTGCGTTGGGCTCCGTGCTCAGTGGTTAGTCTGCTTGAGGATTTCTCTCCCTCTCCCTAAGCCCCTCTTCCTGCTTGTGCTCATTCTCTCTCTCAAATAAATAAATCTTAAAAAAAAAAAGCTAGACATTAATATATACATATGTGCACATGCATACACTGTTTAATGGCCTCAGAAAGCTATCAAGGTAGTAAAAAATTATAGATCCAAGATTTAGGAAGACAGGAAAGTCTAGAGAGGTAAGCCTGGCATTTAAACCACTTTTCCCTTAAAGATGTTTACTAAAGTATAGCTGAGGGCCTCAGAAACTGAGTAGGTAGGGAATCTTAGCAAAAGGTTTGATGGGCTCACAGGAGTTAGAGGTGGAAAGGGCAAATATCGGAATTCAGGATCTGTCAAAAAAGAGGGACCCAGGTAATTCCTTCAGGATTTTATGTGGAAGTCCAAGAGGTACACCTGAGTTGTACAGGTGAAAAAGAAATAGACCATCCCTAAGAGAGACTCACATCCAGGTTTGAAGCATCTCAATCAAACTGGATTAAGTCAATCTGGGTGTAATATCATTCCTAGCCTAGGCAGTTGCCACAAGCAAAAATCCTCTCTGGAGAAAGGTAACATCATCCAGGGCCTCAAATTATCTCCATCATTCTTCATATAAAATGTCTGGCACTCAATAAAAATAACCAGGTACATTAAAAGATAAGACCACATAACTGAAAGACAAGAGAAACAATAGACAATAGAAAGAGGCCCACAGGGAAACATCAAACACATGCTTTAAAATAATTATGCTTAACAAGTTCGAGGACAAGACTGAGAATTTTGGCAGAGAACTGTAAGCTACAAAAAAGAACTACATGAAAAAATCTAGAAGTTAAAAATACAATAACTAATTAAGAACTTAATGGATGGCTTAAAGAGCATATGAGACATAACTGCAGAGAAAATCAGTAAAGTAGAAAACAGTTGATAAGAAAACATCCAGAATAAAGAGAAAGGAACAGAAACAATATTTTAGAGATTGACACTAGCTGAGAAATACAATAGGTGACAAATTCAAGAAGCATTACGAACCCTAAGCAGGATAAATCTGACAAAAACCACTCTAAGTACATAACAGTAAAACTACTGAAAACCAAAGACAGAGTAATTTTACAAGCAGCCAAAGAAGGACACTCTGTGATAATCCTTCTATGTACTTAAGATTTGCACATTTTTCTGTATGTGTATAATATTTCACAAAAAAGTTTTTTTAAAGAATGTAATGAGTTCAAACATAGTCAATATATAAAACTCCATGAGTTTAATAACATAATCCTTTAAAAAATGAAAGAGGAAACTCTCACTTCCCAAACCCACCAATTCATTGGATGACATTATTAAGTAAATGGTCCACTAGCTTCTAACTCTAAAAACTGGAGATTAAAAGGGAGTAATTAAGCCTTTGACTTTCCTTTATGAACTGTATTTCAACTACCCTGTCTGGTGAAGAAATGTTCTTCTAGAAAAATTATAGTTAATGAATGTAGAAGGAAAAATAATGTTGAAAACAAAAATGTTGCAATTCTTAACTAATTGACTTATTTGGGCAACACTCATCAATGGTTAGAACTATGCTATGAAAAGGTGAAGTGGAACCTCACAGTGGAGAAATCAGGCTGTCCCCACCTGAAATCACCGATCAATCTTAGCCTCACTAAGAGTAAGTAAGACAACCACACCTCCTAACATGTAGAGCAAACATTATCCCTATGAAGTAATCTTGCCAAGAAAGAAGAATATGAATCTACTCAAGCCTGTAAAGCTAACTTCCCTTTACAGTAAATATGAGGGAGAGAAGTTGTTAAACACTACCAGAGGAAGCCAGAAGACATGCTTGGGATGTGGAAGATTTTACAGGACAAATGGCCATTTCTGCAACGTAATAATGGTATGAGGGGAAGAAATGGGGTGCGGAGGGGTCGCTCTAAATTAAAAGAGACTTAATAGACATAACAGCCAAATATATGAATTTTTATTTAGGATTCTGATGTTAGCACTGCCGACAGCCTTATGAGACTGCTGGAGAGATCCGATTGTGTTGTGTATTAGAACACACCTAGGAAATATTGCTACTTTTGTTAGCTGTGATAATCATATGTGATTATGAAAGAAGATGTTATTTTTAGAGATACATACCAAGACATGGAAGACTAAAATTCCAATATTTACTCTGAAATACCACAGCAAAGAAGAAGGTTCAGATGAAAGATATATGACTAAATCTAATGGTTGGATCTAGATAGTTGGCATACTGGGGTTCATTAAATACCTTCTGCATTACATTTGAATTTTTTTCATATCAAATTGACAAACTGAATGAAAGGGAAACTTGTCTAGGTAAATACAAATTATTTGATTTGACCTATAAGCAAATTAAAAATGTGAAGAGAATAACACAAAAAAAGTGAACGACTTGTCAGAGATGAACTGTTGAAAAGGGGGGCTGTGCTCATCTAGTTTTTATTTTTTTTTTAAGATTTTATTTATTTATTTGACACAGAGAGAGAGATAGTGAGAGAGAGAGCACATGCAGGGGGAGCGGCAGGCAGGCAGAGGGAGAGGGAGAAGCAGGCTCTCCGCTGAGCAGGGAGCCTGATGCGGGGCTTGATCCCAGGACCCTGGGATCATGACCTGAGCCGAAGGCAGCCGCTTAACCGACTGAGCCACCCAGGCGCCCTGTGCTCACCTAGTTTTATGAGTAACACCTTTATATTTTCAGGGAATATGTAATTACTATGCCCTTTAAGCTTTTATTTATTTTATTTTTTAAAGTTTTTCTTTTCCTTTTTTTTTTTTTTTTTTTAAGAGAGTGAGTGAGTGCGTGAGCAGAGGATGGGGAGAGGAAGAAAGAGAATCTTGCCCAGCGCAGAGCCCAACTCAGGGCTCGATCTCATGACCCTGAGATCATGACCTGAGCCGAAATCAAGAGCTGGATGCTTAACTGACTGAGCCACGCAGGCACCCCTAAAGATTTTTAAGTAATCTCTACACCCAACATGGGGCTTGGACTCACAACCCCGAGACCAAGAGTCGCACTCTCCACTGTATAAGCCAGCCAGGCGCCCCACACTTAAGCTTTTAAATCAGGGAAAAAAAAGATAGTTTTTCATGCTTTCCTTAAATGAGGGTAGCATAACTGATTTCAAAGCATGGTAAAGTTAGCTCAAAAATGAAAACAAAAGCCAATGTCACTAAAATACTCAAAATATATACACATCAAAGTCAACACTGCTAAAAAATTCTATAACCCAAGTAGTTTCAAGAACTCTAGAATTGTACAATACTAGGAAATCTATTGATGTAATCAGAGTAAATATTCAAAGGAGAAAAAAGTTACGGTTGTCCTGGTGGATTTTTAAAAGGAATTTGAGAAAAGTTAAATTAAAAAGTTGTTTGCTAAAGTAAGAGAAAGGGCCTTCATTTGAAAAATGCACAGTGGACACAAACACATAATTTACAAAAGGTAAAAACATTAAGATATGTTCACTTTTGCTAGTTTAAAAATACCCATGAAAATGATAATGCTATCCCTTTTTTTTTTTTGACATTTCACATTGACACAAATAACAAATCTAATTCCCAGTGTTGTCAAGAAGAAAGGAAATGGGATTCTCAACCGAGTCCTGACAGAAGTGTAATCTAACACAACTTGTCCAGGTTTCAGTGTATCAGTATATGCTAAAAAAGTCTTTAAAAGTGCAAAGACTTTTCTGTGCCTGCAATTCTAATATTAGAAATTTATCCTAAGGAAATAAGACTGTGCTCAAGGATTTAGCCTTGTGGATGTCTACTGTATAATAATGAAAAATTCTCATTACCCCGAATTTGTTTTCTTTCGCAGCCATACCGAACTACCACAAGTTTAGCAGCTTACAACAATGCAAACTTATTATCTCACAGTTCTGAAGACATTCGGGTAGGTTTGGCTGGTTCCTCTGCCCTGGGTCTCATGAGGCCAAATTCAAGGCGTCAGCTGGGCGAGGCTCTTATCTGGAGGCTCTGGGGGAGAATTTATTTCCAAGTTCATTCAGGTTGTTGGCAGAATTCAGTTCCTTCTGGCTGCAGAGCTCAGTTTCCTATTTTCTTGCTGGCTGTCAGCTGGAAGTCTCTGTTAGCAGCTTCAGGCTGCCTGCATCACATCGCCCCTTCCATCTTCAAACCGGCAATGGTGTGTCAAATCCCTCTCAGCTTTGAATCTCTCCGACTTCCCCTTTGGGCATATCTCTTCTACTTGAGCTGGAGAAAGTTCTCTACTTTTAAGGGCTCATGTGTTTTGATTGGGTCCACCTAAATAAGCCAAACTAATCTCCTGATCTTAAGGTCCATAACCTTACTTATATCTGCTAAGTCCCTCTGGCTGTGTAACTTACCATATCCACAGGTTCTGGGATTAGGACCTGGACACTTTTCAGAGGTCATTACTCTACCACTATTACTCAAGGGTCATTACACCTGCCACAATCCCAAATGTCCAACAGTAGGTGATTGTAGTACATCTGGACAATGGAATACCATGTAGTTAATCAAATGATGGAGGTCAGACAACTTAGAATGGACTGATAGAAGGGCAGACGTGAAGAGGTAGGTAATAAAGCAAGTTCAATAACATGTTAACTGTAGAGTCTAGGTGGTAGGTATATGGGTATTCATTGTAAAAATTTCTCAACTTTTTTTATTGGAAAATTTTCATAATAAGATGTTGAGGAAAAAACAATTAGCCCAATGATCTTTCAAGCCCTACCCCCCATCAATGGTCTTCAAATGGCATTGGGTGAAAGTCTACGAGAATTCTAGCAAAGCAGCAGCAAATAAGCTTTTGCATAAGGTTTACAAGGAGACTAAGTTTCAAATAGCATTAAATATCACTCCATTTTATTTTTCAGATGATTAGCAAAATTAAAATAGGAAAATAATAATATAGGATACATTTTTTTAAATTGTTAATTTAAAAACCAAATTATATCTTATGCTTGAGGCATTTTTATTTTCAAAAAGGAAGTTCTCTCTAAAATAATTAACACACAAAACAAATGTCTCAATTTAATTATTTCTCAATAGGAGACAACAAACCCACCCCACAGTTTAAGAAAATTTGACAAAACAGGTTCTCAATTGTGACAAACAAAATATCAAATAACCACAGAAGACCATGATTTCACAAATAGGAACTGAGGGCCCACATCGTGACCGGCAGCATTGACCGAAGCACTGAGAACAGGTAATGAGGATATAAAATTAGATGCAGTCCTTGACCTTTATTTCACCTTGGGAGTTATAAATCCTGTCTAATTTTGCAAGGCAGAAATTTCTCAAAAACACTTCTCTCAAGATACGTAAGGAATTTCACATAAAAACCTAACTTAGTATTTTCACTTGGAAATCATATTATGAATATAATTGAGGGATGCTGAACCTCAATCTAGACACCAAAAACCATTTTCATGGACTCAAATCAGGAGCAATTACTCTGTATCTTAAAGACTTCCCAGTTCTACGGAAACTTGGCCAGAGCTCCAGAAGAGGAGTACTGCCATAATAGTTAACAGCCCAGGCTTGGGGTCAACCTGACTGGCCTTGGATTCCCTGGTTCTACTATGTACTGCTCACGTGACCTTGGGCAAGATTCTAAACCTGGACTTCTTTATCAGCACAACTGTTACAGTCGAGTGGCAACAAGACAGTGAATATAAAACACCCACCCCAACGCCTAACACGCAGTAGCAGTTACTAGCTGTAGCTCTTATTAGTAAAAGCAATAGTAATAATGAATGAAAGCTTCCTATTAGATACAGATGTGCTTCCGAGGTATACGAACTCTATCGGGCATTAAGACGAACAACTGTGGGCGCCTGGGTGGCTCAGTTGGTTAAGCGACTGCCTTCGGCTCAGGTCATGATCCTGGAGTCCCTGGATCGGGTCCCGCATCGGGCTCCCTGCTCGGCAGGGAGTCTGCTTCTCCCTCTGACCCTACCCCCTCTCATGTGCTCTCTCTCATTCTCTCTCTCAAATAAATAAATAAAATCTTTAAAAAAAAAAAAAAAAAAAAGACAAACAACTGTACTGTTTCCGACTTACGCTTTCATGTCTATTTAAAGAGAAGTGCCTCCATGATGTTGAAATTTGAGTTCTAGAACACTTGAGTGCGTTGCAGTGAAATGTACTGAGCTAACTGTGAATCTGAGATCTTTAAGAACCTAAATGCTACTGTTATATTAAATGGCTAATTCCTTTAGGAAATGCTGTGATCAAAAATATTTCAAGTCTAATGCTGAAATACAGGTGACCCCTGATTGAAGACAGTTTGATTTGAAACCCACTGCATTATAACTATATTCCACATAATGTTCCGAAGTTGTATTTATGGTTGTCTAAGGACTGGGATCAATGCCTACATTTTGCCCAAACCGCCATTGCTCACAATTCAGTCAAGGTCAGTAGCAATGAGGGTGACTCGGTCTTCTGCTACAATTAGAGCAACAGATCACTGAAAAAGTTGCCATGGAAACTGCCTATCGCCCAGCAATTACCATTCAAAAACTTTGGGAGGCAATTCTGTATTAAATTTGCAATTTATTTCTTGTGGCAGAAACAAATTTTAAAAGCAGTTTGAAGGTCCTCAGACTAATGAAGAATGCTTACTACAAGAAGAGTTACTAAAATAAGATGTCTTTAGTCTGTCATTGGACTTACATTTTCAAAAAGCCTCAAAGGTACCCAAAAGTATATAGAAACTCAGTCTTGATCTTACTATTGTCTGTGATATAGGTCATAAAATACAAATTGTTCACTCACTTTAATCTATTTTCGGGGAATGGAACTTAACCTGTGACACCGACATGGATCTGACTTACAATGGCTCACCTGAGGATCAGGCTTAGCAATCAAAGAAGCCGTGAGTTGGGGCAGCCTCCATTTTGCTCTATAGTGCTGACTTCTTTATAAAAGAAAGATGCCTAATTTTATTCTCTGGATAGTTTTTCCTGGAAAACAGTTTGGGGAAACAACTATCAATATGTAAAAGATAAAATCAAAATAGTATGGGAAAAACCCTAATGTAGCATAAAGGAAATCCTTTTTTAGAGGCAAAGAAAAAGTTGATACTCATATAGAAACAGAGAAAAAGGCTATTAAAAGGAGTCTCTTCAGTCAAAATCTACTTGGCAAGAAGGAAGGTGATTCCCCCTTTTCTTATCTCCTGTTCTACTTCTTTAGTCTATTTGTATCAATTGGGAATAAGGAAATGATTTTGTTATCATGAAGGTATGAAATGCAAGCAAAAGACATTTTAGGGTAATGAGAACAGTGTAACAAGAAAACTTTCAAGCACAAGTCTTAGTATCAGTGGTAACAAAACTCAAACTCACTTGGTGGCATTTCTCTTAAAAGCACAGTGACAGTACCAGGAAGTAATATAAAGATGTAGCTTTCCTACAGTTTATAAACCATTCAGCGGCAATTTAGTGACAATCCTCCTCAGCCAGCTGTTTCTAAGTAGGAGACAGGCAGTTTCAGTCCCAAGTCAGAGATGCTGTCAGACACGCACCAGCACAAGTGGGACGGGCTGCGCATGCCGCCTCACCACGTGCGCATCCGTCACGGGCCCCGGCTGCAACACAAAGCCTTTGGTAGTGGACGCCATTCGCTTCACTTCCGCAAGGACCCGACTGTGCACAGCAGCAATTCCAGAACAATCTCTACCTCATTTCATCAATAAAGCCAACGTTCACTCGAAATTTTCCTGAATATCATCATTTGGTTTTACCACGAGATCACACCAGGAGCTAGGTGAACAAGAACTCTCAGATATCCAAAGAACTGGAAAATGGCAGTGTAAATCAATTTTAGCAACTTAGTTATACTTTTTAAAATAAAAGTGCCTCTCCAAGCAAAATTTTTAGGAAGCAGTTTTTCTCCCTGTAGGTGTCTGATTTATACTGAGGAAACATGTTATGACATTATTTGATCTAATTTACTGGTTTTTATTTATTCAACAGTCACTGTTAACTCTAACTCCTTGGTGTGCCAACAAGCCAAACAGACAAATGATGATAACCTTCTTAAAGACCTCAACTTCATGTCAATTAAAATTTGAGGAAACCAGATGGGGAATGAAACACGTTGAACAAAAAGAGTACAAAAATTTTAAGACAAAGGCACGGAGGGAGATAATAACAATGAATTAACTGCATACACAAAATGCCAGTTACAAACTGCCTTTTATAAAAGCTCTCAAAACAGTTGCTGTCTGAATATTCCTTACCCTTCTAAGAGCTTTGGTAACAGCAAGGATACTGAACACCTGCCCAGGATTCTGTGCTCCTCTGTAATTTACTGGCCATGGTAGGTCTGGTTCAATGTACTCCAGGCAGCTGGGAAGTTTTATTAACTCCTTCAGGTTACCAGGCTAATTGATGCAATTTAATCAATCCTCCCAGTAGCTACCCATTAGACCACACAATAGTCCCAGGTGAAATCTGTCATTCATTTAACAAATACCAATTGACAACTGTTATGAAAAGGTGCCCGACTAAGGAACAGTACTGAAGCAGGGCCCAACGATGTAACCCCTGCCTGTACAGAGTTTCCAGTCCAGTGGGAGAGCTGTGAATTGTGGGAAACACAGTGAAGGCAAAGAAAAGGAAGAAACAAGAGTATAAACAAATGCAATTTAGACCGGAGACCCCGTAAAGCAGCACAGGAAGGGTCCCATTTAAGACTTCACATCAGAATGCTTTCGGGAGTTGCAGTCAGTGTTCGTAGAGATTGCCGATTAAATAAAAATACCAGAAGTAGGAGAAAACACCTAATTGTGGAATGTGTAATTTTTTTTTTTTTAGCAGTTTTAGCCAATCTCTCTTGAATTACCAACAATCAGACTAAGGTTGATGGCATGAGGGTGCTGATCAGTCTGTTACTTTCCACGCTAAGACAGAGAATAATGCATTAAACTCAGTTTTGAAAATGATCCCAAATATTTATTGCAAGTGAGTGTTTGGCTTCCTGTTATTTTTTTCCCTAAACTTTAGTTTTAATTTTATCAAAGTAACAAATGAGCCTAGTTTAAAAGTCAAGACTACTACTAGATTTGAAACAAAAGCAGTCTGCAGCCACCTTCTGCCTCCCTCTAACCATCCCCCATAGAGGCAAGGATTTTTGAGCCATTTTACCCATTTTCTCTGACATTTGGATTCTTAATTCTGAAAGAGTATGTGCTGGTATCTCTCAATTTTTAATTTTAAATTATCTATTGACTTCTTACCCTTGAAAACTGAGGTTTTTCCTCTTCTAAATTAATTTAATTTTATTTTTTTTTAAAGATTTTATTTATTGAGACACAGAGATACATATAGAGAGAGAGCATGAACAGTGGGAGAAGCAGAGGGAGAGGGAGAAGCAGACTCCCTGCTGAGCCAGGAGCCTGATGTGGGGCTCGATCCCAGGACGCTGGGATCATGACCTGAGCCGAAGGCAGACGCTTAACCATCTGAGCCACCCAGGTGCCCCCTAAATTAATTTTAAAATCAGCTTAAATTTTTCTAGTTTACTAAACTATTGAAAATACCCATTTTGGGGATGCCTGAGTGGCTCAGCCAGTTAAGCGGCTGCCTTCAGCTCAGGTCATGATCCCAGGGTTCTGGGATCGAGTCCCGCATCGGGCTCCTTGCAGTACCGCTCCCCCTGCTTGTGCTTGCTCTCTCTCTCTCTCTGACAAATAAAATCTTAAAAAAAAAAAAAAATACCCATTTTTTTAAACCACCACATGAAAAGGAGACAACTAAAAAGAAATAGATGTCTTTCTAAAATGCTGAAAGAATTGAGAGGCACCTGGGTGGCTCAGTTGGTTAAGCAGCCGACTCTTGATTTTGGCTCAGGTCATGATCTCAGGGTCCTGGGATCGAGCCCCGCGTCGGGCTCCATGCTCAGCGTGGAGTCTGCTTGTCCCTCTCCCTTTGCTCCTTCCCCTGCTCTTTCGCACACTCTCTCTCTCTCTCTCAAACAGATAAATAAATAAAATCTTTAAAAAATAAATAAATAAAATGCTGAAAGAATTGAAAGCAAGATTTAACTGGGAATCTGAGAAAAAGATTTTGCCTCAAATGTTACAACCCTGCTTTGAGACAACAGCAGCTAACCAAAGGGCCTTGTATCTGAATGTCTTATCTGCAAAATGAGGGACAGGAACAACAGTTTCTCATGCTCTTGGTATTAGAGTTGAATCTGAGACTGTGAGACGCGAAGCATTTTCCAGAACACCTTCTAAATTCAGTTAGGCCTCTCCTAACTGTACCCCATGGTCACTCCCTTTGACGGACAGATTTCTTTTGTAACTCTCAGAATATAACGAATCCTAGGTGGTTGTTTTATTCCTTTTCTTTTTTCACTTTTGTTTTCTCCTCTTTTCTAAGCGTCTGACATTCCCAACAGGCACAAAAGTGATCCTGCTGGCTTTCTCTCTTGCTCCTGTGCTATTAGATTTAATTTGTGTGCTTTTATAACTTTGTTCTTACGCCCACGGGCTTTTGAACAATGGGCACCCATTCAATAAATCCAAGAAATAAATGACTTGATGATTGTAAGTGCTTTGAACTCAATGGACAGAAGGCTCTACATAAGTAATATAATAGTAAGGACACAAAAATGTAAGATTGAAAAAAAAAAACAATCTAAAGCTTTTTTGGAAGCCTAACACACACACACACACACACACACACACACACACACACACACACACACCCTCTCCCTCCAACATCCTTTGTTACACAGCATGCATTTTCCTCATTTGTACTCAGTTCTTAAAATCTCTTCCTCTGTATTTTTAGAGACGAAATGACAAATATTTGTAAAGCAAAAATGCTTTAAGGAGTATTTCCTTTGAACCATGGATGTGATGGTGACTGCGAAGCTTACTATCTAATGTTAGAGATGCTTAAATATGTCCTAAAATCTTATGGAAGTAATCCCAGGGCTATGATGGGGCTCTCTGGAGCTTCCTATAACTGGAGTTGTATAAACATACTTTTGATTTTAGTTCTTTCCACTTGGTTTACTAAGCATAACTTAATTTAAAATCTGACATATAGACTTAAATTAATCAGGATATTCAGCTACTATGAAGTTTATTATAATAAATTATTAAAGTACTAATATAAAACTTGAATTTTAAACAAGCTTAACTCTTACCATCCATCCACATAAAAACTTCATAAAGTTGGGTATGTTAAGAAATAGAAACAGGGTACCATATTCTAAGGTAAGAAAGGCTGAACAGGAGATTGAGAATAATTAGTTTTATATTATCTTTCTGTCCTAGACTTCAAATTTAAAAATCTAATCTCTAAAAGAATCTTCTCATGATTCATCTAGCTACCTGTCAGCTTATACTATTCAAAATAATGCCCATTTTTACATGCCCAGATACCCTCTGTTTTGTCAAATCCAGTAGATATGTTTCAACCTTCATGTCATGCTCAACCCATAGCTGGCTCACCACTTCTTCCTAAGACACACCTACCTGGCACCATGCACGTGGCATTTCCCTGATACCCCCTGTTACAAGCATCTCCTCTTCTATCCAACTTCTGAAGGCTGGAGGCCCCTGAGAGCTCTGGACTGATCCCTCTGTCCTTCTCACACCACTTTGTCTCTCACTGTGCTCTCATCAATTGCTATGACTCGGAATATCTTATTCAGGTGGACATCACCTGTATTCCCCCTCCAGTGGAGACTTCTTGGAGTTCTGAGCCACTGTACTGTCATCTCTCACCAGGCTGATTTAACTGGCCCCAGTCTCAACTCTGACCTCTTTAGAAAGAATCACTAGTCTAAAACACTTTTTCAAAGGTACATCAGACCAGTTACTCCATTGTTCAAAACCCTTCAACGACTTTATGCCAACTCCTTACAATGAACAGCCCGCCAGTCCTGACACAGCCTGATTAATGACCTATGCCTCCAATCTTACGTAATGCTACTCTCCAAGACATTCTGGCTTGCTTACATTTTGCTGAATAAATAGAACTCTGTCCTCCCGCAGGGCCTTTGAACATGCCGTTTAAAACACTCTACCCCCACTCTTATTCTGGCTGACTCTTACTCATCTACCAGGTCTCAGTTAAATTCTCACAAAGCAAATACTCCATCTCCCCAACATCCCAAATTTAAATTAAGATTCTCAAAATTCTCTTGCATTATGTTGCAGTTATTTTCCCTAACCCTACTTATAATGTTGTATTTATTTGCTTGCTTAATGACTGTGTTTTTTTCCCCCTCCACCAGCTCCTGAGGCGGGGCAAGGTCCATTCCTGTTCATTCATCACTATATACTCAAATGTCTGGAGAAAAACATGACATAAATAAAATCATGTATTTTGGATGGATGATGCCCTCTTTGAATATATGCTGTTTCACTTTTGTATTTACTGTATTTAATCCTATGTAAAAACTAATAATAAGTCATTGATAACAGGACTGTTGTGCTTATTTTCAGATATGGAAACTGAAACTTAAAAAAATTAAGTAATTTCCTTCTATCACATAGCTACTATAAGACAGAGTAGAATTCAAACTCAGGTATGTCTGAGGCCAGAGTCTTGACAAATCTTATTTCTTTTCTTTTTTTTCCATTAGTGTCTTTTAAAAAATTACTTATTCGAGTACCAGTCTTGTTTCTTCATACTCCATTTCTTCCCCTCAAGTGTTATTTTGAAGCAAACTCCAGACACATCTTTCAGTCATTAACATATCAGTAAGTGTCTCCAAAAGATAAAAATTTTTCTTCAAGGGGCACCTGCGTGGCTCAGTCAGTTAAGCATCTGACTCTTGATTTCGGCTCAGGTCACGATCTCAGGATCCTGAGATCAAGCCCTGTGTTAGGCTCCGTGCTCAGCGGGGAGTCTACTTGAGATTCTCTCTCTCCCTCTCCCTCTGCCCCTCCCCTCCCCCCACACGCAGGCACTCTCTAATAAATACATCTTTAAAAAATATAACCATAATGCCACCCTCACACATAAAAAAGTTAATAGTCATCTCTGAAAATTATCAAATACCCAATCTAATCTAATTAGGTAAAAAAAGGGGGGTTGTTCTTTTTTTAAAAAACAGAATGAGGATACAAATAAAATTTTTATAGCGCAAGTGGTCTTTATTAAAGTGTGTTTCTCTCTCTCCGTTTTCATTGCAATTTATTAGTGGAATAAACCACGTTATTTGTCCCATACAGTTTCTTGTAATCTGGATTTTGGTGGTGGCAGTTAAGGGTTCTCTGTTCTGGATATTTCCGGTAAATCAGCAGCTGAATCTAAAGGCTTGATCATATTAGGTTTGATTCTTTTTTTCTTTTAAAGCAAAACTACTTCATAAATGGTGGTGTGTTCTCCATCAGAAGGCGCATGATGTCTGGTTGTTTGTTTTTGCAAGTTTAGCAGCCACTCATGCTCAATGTTTAGATGCATTAATTTATTAAGGTTTGCAAAATGGTCATATTCTAATTCTAACTTCTCCCAAAGAGGAACTTTCCCTTATCTATTGTTTTCTTAAATCTTATATAAAAGGCAGGATAAATTCTTTGTTCCTTTTAGTGGAAATCTGGTTGCTAAGGATGCTCAATGCTATGTGACTGGGTTGGTCACTGTTTCCATAAGTTCAAAGGACAGAAGTAGAATGACTAGACATAGCTCGAGATATTAAACAAACAAAAATATGAGTCCATATAAATACTTCCTATTCAAGCTAAGATCAAAGGGGTTTTGCTCAATCTCTTCTATTTTACATCTGCATATACTGTTCCTGTGCCAAGAATCCAGATTCCCAAGGCAATGGGGGAAGCAAAATTAGAATACTGCACAATTATTCATTTGCTTTATCTCACATTACACACACGTTTCTTGAAATAACAATACCAAGGTTTTTACATAAATATGATTAGCAAAAAGTTTAATTTTTTTTCAATTGTGTTTTTAAGGTATAGCCTACTAGGTATGAGGAGTCGCTTGGTTGGTTGGTTATGCCACCAACTGGATATATATTTAGGTTTATTTATTCCAATGTATTTCAATGTTAGAGGTTGCTCTTTTAAATTTCCTTTTATAATCACGCTATATGTATAATCACTAATATTCAACTCAACTCTATAGGAGGCACTTTTGTCAATTTAAGAACTACCTATGTAGTTCTTAAGTTAAATCTAAAGAACAGGATTATTCAGAAGCTCGTTTTATCCCTATCGCTTTCCTTCACTCTTATAGGTAGGTGTTCAAAGAGACTTTTTTTTTTTATAGTTTACCTTCCTTTTTTTTTTTTAAAACTCTACCCCAACGTGGGGCTTGAACTCACGGCCCCAAGATCAAGAGTCACATGCTCTACTGACCGAACCAGCCAGGCACCCCCACTGTTTTTTTCAAATATAAATAGATACAAATGGACATCAACAACCTATCCTGAGGATGATTATGTGGTGGCACACAGTTTCATATAGAAATATTTCTCATTCATTTTTACAGCTGCATAGTACGTTATTGTGTGAATGCACCGAAGGTTATTCAACCAGTTCTTGTTGATGGAGCTTTAAAGATCAGTTTGGTTAGTTTCAGTATTCTCATATAATTTTATGTTATATTCATATGTATCTAAGTCTTTTCAATAAATAGACTTTTGATATGTGTCTATTTTGTTTGCTTTCTTTTTATATTTTGTTTTTTACGCATATTTTTTGGTATTTAGGAAGTTTGTATTTTTATTCTAATGGTAATCTTTATATGAGTAACTTTATATAATTTCTCTTATTTTTTGTCATTTCCTATTGGTTCACTACTATAAGTAATACTGAAATTAGCTAATTAATTTCTTTTACTTCCTACTTCTCTCCCAGGATCTGACCTGAAATAATATCCTTTAACTCCCAGTTAACTATAATCAGCAAGCTTATTCTACTTTTCACATTTCTCCCCATTTTCCTCTCCATATTTTAAGAGTTGTATCCCCATTGTTAGAAATACAGCCTTTACTTACTATACTTGCTCCTTTAGGTATATTATTTAGTGTTCTACTAATAAAAATGTAGATAATGCTCACCACCAGCCTTTGTGACTGTCCAATCATCGTGGTTGTCTAAAGCTCTTTCTCTATTACAAAGGTTGGCAAACTATGAACCATGGCCAAATCGTGTTTGTGGCCAATTTTAATACGACCTTTTGAGCTAAGAATGGTTTTTACATTTTAAAGGGTATACACCAGTAAAAACAAAAACTAAATACTCCATACAAAGATAGGCAACAGAGACTAGCATGTGTCCTACAAAGTCTAAAATATTTACTCTCTGGCTCTTTATCAAAAACCTTTGCTGACCACCACTCAGAGAGAGTAGTGGGAGATGGTCCTTATTAGGAAGGATACAATATTTTGAGTTCCTAGACTTAGTAAGATTGTCTATGTCTGTTATACTTGGAAGTCAGCTTGGTGGGATATAAAACCCCTGGCTCATATGTGCTTTCTTTGAGTATCTTCAATATGTAATTCCATCTTCTTCTGGCCTAAAACACTGCTGTCAAAAAGTCTGTTGATAGTTTGATTTTCTTCCCTTTAAGGTGCCCTGGTCTTTCTGCCTGGCTATCCCTTGATTGCTTTCTCTTTATCTCTGTGTTGGTATTGGTTGTCCAAAGCATAGAGTATGCTCTTTCCACATGCAGTTTTGAGTCTTTTTTTTCTTCTTAATTTTAGGAAAGTTTTCTTGAAGTACAGCTTTTAGTATTTTTCCTCTTTTTTTAGGGATTCCTATTTTATAGTTGTTGGATCTTTGCCTATATTCTTTAGTCAATGTCTCTCAAAGCGTTTTTCTTTCATTCCTTCTTGCTTTCAAGTTTTTCACCTTTTCACATTCTTTTTTTTTTTTTAAAGATTTTATTTATTTATTTGAGAGAGAGAGTGAGAGAGCACAAGAGGGGGGAGCGGGAGAGGGAGAAGCAGACTCCCCGCCGAGCAGGGAACCCGATGCGGGACTCGATCCCGGGACTCCAGGACCATGACCTGAGCCGAAGGCAGTGGCTTAACCAACTGAGCCACCCAGGCGCCCTCATCTTTTCACATTCTATTACTCTTAAGGCATTATATTTATTTACTTAGTAAATACTTGTGTATAGCTGACATTTCTAAAATGATTATTTTATTATATATATTAATTAATTAATATATTAATTATATATTAATTAATATATAATATATTAATTAATATTAATATTATATATAATAAAATGTATTTTTTATTATTAAATTATATTATATAATATAAATTATCCCTTTTTTAATAATTCTGATTTATGTTTTTCTGTTTTACCTCTTTTTTTTAAGTAAGCTCTACACCCAACGTGGGGCTCGAACTCACGACCCCGAGATCAAGAGCCACACACTCCACTGACTGAGCCAGCTAGGCGCCTCTGTTGTTTTTTTTTTTTTTAGGCGCCTCTGTTTTATCTTGTGTCATTTTCTTAGTTTCTTTTAGTTATTCTGAAAAGTTATTTAATAGTTTTCATCTATTTTATGGGTACATCACATGCTTTCATTATCAGTACAGATATTCTTGTTCTCCTTATTCTGTTTTATCTTCTACCTTTGCACTGGATTTGACTGACATTTCTCTTTTGCTCATTTCTAATGAAGTTAGTTTTTTTTTTTTAAAGATTTTATTTATTCGAGAGAGAGAGAGAGAGCATGCATGAGCATGGGGGAGGGGCAGAGGGAGAAGTCGACTCCCTGTTGAGCAGGGAGCCCGATGCGGGGCTTGATCCCAGGACCAGGATCATGCATGACCTGAGCCAAAGGCAGACGCTGAACTGACTGAGCTACCCAGGCGCCCCCAAAGTTGGTTTTCTTAACACTTTAGGAGGGAGGAGTGGGTCAAGGTAGCACTTTCTAGTCTCAGGACTCGAGGGCTACCTTTTCTTTGTTTCTGTGAAGTGTTCTTAAAATTGCCATGCCCTTTTTGGGATCTCCTGGTTCTCTTCTCCAACCCTACATTTATCCGAACTTTCTTTTTCTTTGCTTAGTGTCCCCGACCTCCTCTGTGGGCTATATTTCTAGTAGCTTCACCTCAGTGTGGGGCTTGGTCCTAGAAGAAAGCTTCAGCTGTTGAGTTTTAAAAGTTCATAGGACCCACAGTCTAGAACTCCTTCAGATCTTACAGCAGATGCCTTACACTCAATCATGAATTAGAGAATGCAAAAACCCCTAACAGTTTCAGTTGCTTTTCTCAAACTGGTCTTTCCAGTGAGTCCCTTCTGGCTGTCCTCCTGTTCTCAGATCTCTCAGACATCTCTTTGGGTTCTTCTGGTTCCTCCCACACACACTACAGGGATCTGGTAGCTCTCGGTAGTCTGTACCCACTCTCTTGTATGCGTTCCAACAGTCCTATACAAATCCCTTTCTATCTACCCAGTGTATCCTCATGGAAATAATGGAACCAGAGAATGCTAATGTTAAGGAAATCACACTAAAATATCTACTTCAAGACAGATTTTTTTTTTTTAAAAGATTTGTTTATTTTAGAGAGTGAGAGACTGCGTGCATGTAAGAGCAGAGGAGGGGGAGAGAGAGAATCTCAAGCAGACACCCCGCTGAGCACAGAGCCCAACAAAGGGCTCGACCTCAGGACCCCTGAGATCACAAGCCGAGCTGAAACCAAGAGTTGGATGCTCAACTGACCGAGCCACCCCAGCCTCCCCTACTTCAAGATATATTTTAAAGGCAAAGAAATCAAGGGTCAGGATGGTGAACTAAGTTGCCCAAGCTCATAGCAAATTAAAGGTAAAAAACACAGAGCGCAGGTCTTCTAATTCCTAGGCTATTGCTCTATCTAAAACTTTTCTGGATTACTCTTCAATCAGCAGTGGTTTAAGATGATTATCAATATGATCCAGATCATCTCCTTCCCAGCCACAATTTTTTTTTTTAAAGATTTTATTTATTCGAGAGAGAGGCTGCTGCCTCAAGCCCTCTGTACCCCCTGCTCCATCCTGCTAGAACACGTCTTCTGCACAGCCACAGGACTTGTCTTTGCGCAAATGTTACCTTGTCTTTTTTAAGATCTTATTTATTTATTTTACAGAGAGAGAGAAGAAGGGAGAGAGAGAACAAGTAGGGGGAGCAGCAGAGGGAGAGGGAGAGGCAGGCTCCCCACTGAGCAGGGAGCCTGATGTGGGGCTCCCCGCTGGGCAGGTTCCCGGGACCATGACCCGAGCCGAAGGCAGATGCTTACCAACTGAGCCATCCAGGCGCCCCAAATGTTACCTTCTCAATGAGGCAAGCACTTCACTGTCCATCCATTTACACTACTAACTTCCCATTGCCAGCACTCTCCATCCCTTCATCCTGCTTCATTTTCCCATGGGACCTTCTAACACTTCATTCATTCATTCACCTGTGCTGGCAGTCATTATACATCTCTCTTCATTAGAACATAGGCTTCACGAGGGCAGAGATTTTTATCTTTCCTGATATCTTCACAGGCAGAGACAAGTACCTAAAAAAAGTAGTAGCTAACAACATGTGCGATGAAAGAATAATGAATTTCAAGAACCATATGGAGTTTGTTTATGCATGCATTACTCTTTTGTAACTGTTACTACTAACTGTTAACCTGGAGAATATTAGTAATGATATGATGGAGCATTCACAATGGGTATGGGAAATTTAGTACTTGGAACTGGTTAATGAGCAGAAGCACTACTCATAATGAAACAGAAGTTACTCTTACTCTTATCTGAATTAATGACCAGTATGAAACAACTTCGTAAGAGAAATGGTCCTTAATTATTAAAGGCTCAGTACCTTTTAGCCTTAGAATATGACCCTAAAAAGGATGTCATTAATTCAATCACTAAAATGGTCAGCTGGCATTGCACATTCCAGGAAAAAAGATAGGTTTGAGGGCAACACAATACTCTCCTCATGACCTCAATCAAAATGCAAACTTGAGGTCATAGGAGATACCAAGTGAAAGATTACAGGGGCCTCACATGCGTGAAAATAATTAACCATGCCCCATTGATTATTAAACAAACATGCTAAGTAATTTCATTTCCCTGGTGCCAAGTACATCTAAGGACTGAATTTAGTTCTTATAGGTCAACTTTCCAAAAATAACTGCTTTGCAGTATTACCAAATGAAGAAAACCAACACATTCCAATCATGAAAAAGCCTCTAACAACGGTCAAAGCACAAATTAACTTGCCTTTCTACTTCCCTACAGGTACCATTTCTCATGACTGAGATCTCCAAATTCACATCTCAAAAACTCAAGTAATCCATGAATAAATTAATAAATAATTTAGGCTCAACTCTCTCTGGTGTTAATGGAATCTTCTAATAGTTGAAGTCTAGATAAACTCTGACACTTTCATGTCCGTCCTTCCATTTGTAAGGTGATCCTCAAATGTTCCTGTGAGGATTCTTAAGAATTTACCAGAAATCCATGAAATTTCTAGAAAAACAGGCAGAGCTGAATTCTCAAATATAATTTGTTTCCATAAATTTAATCAACTAAGGAAAGAGTTGAATTTCCACTCATACAATGAGCAAGATTACTGGTTTTTTGGGGTCTTATTTAGAGAAACAAAAATAAAGTGCCATTTATAAAACATTTGCAGCTTTGACTATAATCAACTGTAATAATAAGATACCAGCTCAAAAAAATTCTTTTCATTTAAACCTCTTTTGTAATACTGCTTTTTAATAACCCTCATAATAGCCGAATTAAAGGACCCCAACAGAAATCATTCATCCCACATAAAACAAACATTGCCTTTTCTTCTTAGCTTTGTTTTACAAGCTACATTATTTCCAGATGACGCTTGAGGGGACTATGGTTTCAAGAATTAGATGCTTAAATAGACAGCTGCTTTCTATTTGCCATGTAAATCAAGGATATATCAAAGAAAATTCCAAATAGACTTCTTTTCTTCCTATTCGGAACTACCAACTCAGGCAGAAAGGAGAAATAGAGAAAAATAATAAAAATCTGAGCAAACGGCAAATTAAAATTAGGATTTCTTAAATAGATAAAAGAAAATTTGGAGACTGTCAGCAAAAGGTATTTTCATATAAGCTCTGCACAGCAGCAGGTGAGAATTTTTTCAGTACAACGGGAAGGGGAAAACACTGTGATCACTGGTTTTTACAAATCTATCACACAGGGCTATTCAACTTAATATGCATGGGTTTTCTGTACTCTTTAAACTTTGCTTAGAAAGTTAATTAATCATTGCCAGATTTCAATGCAAACGCATCCCATTTCCTTTTATAAGCCAGAGGAAAGAACATAGGAGTTATTTAAGTATTTTTGATGATAATTTTTCTTAAAAAATCCTTAAAAAGAATATTCTACCATACTCCTTAAGAACAAGACAGGAATAAAGAAATGGCAATAATCTTTCCCTCAATGGAGTTGTGCTTTTTAAGAATGAAGATTTTTTTTTTAAACAAGAGGGGAGTCCTCCAACTAAATATTGTCCTTAGAATCCTAAGAACATTTCTGAAACTTGTAGTTCAGAAGTGTATCCAAAGCCAAGTTATAATACAACCAAGAAAACCAGTCTGATTATGTTAAAGTCAGGCCCAGTTTATAATTAAAGTGGTGGTGGCATGGGAGGTTGCTCACTTGCTAGAGGCTTTATTTATTTGAATTTTAAAATCAATTGTACTAAGGAAGAAACTTCCTGGGACCTAATCAGTGTGGGGCTTAAGACCTATATGAGATCAAAACAGTTGTTTCTTTCTTTTCTTTTTCTTTTTTTTAAGATTTTATTTATTTATTTGCCAGAGAGAGAGCACAAGCAGGGGGAGCAGCAGAGGGAGAGGGAGAAGTAGGCTCTCCGCTGAGGCAGAGCCTGATGTGGGGCTCGATCCCAGGACCCTGGGATCATGACCTGAGCCAAAGGCAGGCACTTAACTGACTGAGCCACCCAGGTGCCCCAAAGTAGTTGTTTCTTTTAGAGATGTTCACCAACCTTATTCAGAAGACTTGGCTTTCTATTTTTTTTTTAACAGCAGTTTCTACATTATGAAAGTAACTATAAAGATCTTAATTCAAATTTCATGATCCTCCTTGAAGATCTGGTTGATCCTAGAGCTGGAGCAGGGGAAATACCTGATGAGTTAGAACACCTGAGGGTCTCAAAGGTAAAAAAAAAAAAAAGGTAGGAGTATATTCAAAGGGCAGGGGAGAAACCTCAAAAGAGCTCACAATGGCCAAAGTTGGAATAACCTGAACAAGAAAACAATAGCCCTGGGTTAGAAGACAAAGAATAAAATTATTATCTATGAGTCCATACAGATATAAATAACTGCATACATAAATACACTGAGGAGAAGTGACAGATCTTCCTTGCAGAAGTGCTCGATAAATGTAGAAGGAATGGGACAAATAGAAAATCACAAATAAATCAGTAATATATAATGAGGACAAGATCAATGGAGGCAAAATTTGTGGGAAAATGTTTAAGCAGAAACAGGATACTGGCATAGTCTCAAAATATCTCCCCCAAACATACAGTAATTACAAAGGGAAAATTAGCAAGTTTATAGTAAAGAATCTTAGCAGACATCACCCTGGTGAAGTGGTCAAGAAAAACGTTTATGTAAACACCACCAGTAACACACACTGACGTCATGTGTTCCCTGACATGATGCACTGAGAAGGGCAAGTCACCTCTGCGGTTCCCTGCTCAGCAATTCAGAACGTCCATCTAATCAGGACAAAATGCCAGACAAATCCAAATCAAGGGACGTTCTACAAAATGAGCAATACTCTTCACAAATGTTAAGGTCGTGAAAGACAAGGAAAGACTCAGGAGACAGGACAGCAAAATGCAATGTGTGATTCTGGCCTGAATCCTAGCAAAGAATAAGGACATTAGGGATAAAACTGGAAACTGTGCATGAGATTTGTATTTTAATCAGTAGTATGGTACCAAGGTTAATTTCCTAGTTTTGATCAATGGTCTGTGGTTATGTAAGATACTGACAAAAGGGAAAGCTGGGGGAAGGGTATATGGAAATTTCTTAGATCTCTTCTGTAAGTCTAAAGTTATCTGAAAATAGTAAAGGAAGGGGGCACCTGGGTGGCTTAGCCCGTTAAGCAGCCGATTCTTGATTTTGGCTCAGGTCATATGATCTCAGGGTTGTGAGATCCAGCTCCATGTCAGGCTCCGTGCTCATCAGGGAGTCTGCTTGGGTTTCTCTCTCTCCCTCTGCCCAGGTCCTCCCCAACCCCACTCACTCTTTCTCAAATAAATAAATTTTTTAAAAAATTAGTAAAGGAAGAAAAGAAAGGAGGAAGGAGGGAAGGAAAGGAAAAGTAAGTTATGGGTGTCCTTGGCAAAAATTCCAAGATCTGGACCTGTAAAGAAAAGTATAAGGTAAAAAGTGTAAGTTCTCTTCCCTGAGGGCCTTCAGTTTGACTCCCCACAGGTAACTATTTACTAGTTTCCTATGCATTTTTCCAGGATAACTAAATGCCTATTTTTAAACATACATGTATGTATAACCTATATACTATAAAGTTTTCTGGTTTTTTTTTTTTTAAGTGATTTAAGTGTTATAGTTCATATAAGCCCATATGGCTTGAATTTTTTTATAAAAAATGGCTGCAGAATAGTGGACTGGATGAATTTATACTTTATCTAATCAGTCCCCTATTGATGGGTATTTTGCTTGTTTTGTACTTTTTTGTTCATAAGCCAGGCTGAAAAATACACACCTTTATGCAGTTGCATATCTAATTGACTTTAAGAGTTTCTCAAGTCAAATCACTGCTCAAGAAACATTTTCTCTCCTTGAAAATATTAACTATTTCAAAGTATGAACTTTATTCTCGTACATTCATCCTCATGCCACAACGCCAGCCAAGCTGGTATCTATTACTAATCAACAAATAGTTCTTTTCTCCTAGTGCTCCAACCACTGCCTTTTTTTTTTTATTTAAGCACTACTTTTTTTAAAATGGCTTCATCAAGATAAAATTCACACAACATATATTTCACTGATTTAAAGTGTACAATTCAATGGTTTTAGTATATTCAGAGAGTTGTGCAACATCACCACTACCTAATTTTAAAGCGTTTTCATCATCCGCAAAAGAAACCTGTACTCGTCAGCAGTCACTCCTCATTCTGCTTCACACCCCCAGTCCGACCCATCTACTATCTGTCTCTAAGATGTGCCTACTCTGGACATTTCATATAAATGACATGCAGCCTTTTGTTACTGGCTTCTTTAACTTAGTATAACGTTTTCAAGGTTCATCCATGTTGAAGCTCGTATCATTACTTCATCCCTTTTTATTGTTCAATAATATTCCATTGTATGGATAGCCACCTTGGATTTGTCCATTTAGTTGATGGACATTTGGACTGTCACCCTTTTTTGGCTATTAGGAATAAAGGTGCTATGAATAGTCACGTTTTACATGGACTTCTGTTCTCAATTCTTTGGGAGTATTACCATATGCTGGTCATATGGTTATTTCACCTTTAGCTTTTTGAGGGACTGCAGGTTGTTTTCCAAAACAGCTGCACAATTTTACATTTTTACCATGGGCTGAATGAGGATACTAATTTCTGCACCCTCTCACCAACACTTGTGATTTTCTGCCTTTTGATGACAGTCATCTTGGTGGTGTAAACTTCACTGCGGCTGAAATTTGCACTTCCTGAGCATGATGTTGAGCATCTTTCGATGTGCTTACTGGTCACTTGTATTGTCTGCTTTGGAGAAATGTCTATTCTGATCCTTTGCCCATTTTCTTTTTTAATGTAGTAAAAGCTTTATTGCTCTCTTGCACCACAGTCCAACAGGGTACCCAGCTGGCTTTCATTGAGAGGATTCAGAGGCCCATGCACTGCCATACTGTGGGACCCTGGAGTCTCACACCAGATTTCCTGCATCCAGCTAGCACGCGATGAGAGAGATGTGGAAGATGGCACGGGGGTGGGGGTGGTGATATCACTTCCACCTATATCCCACTGGATAGAGCTAGTCTGATGCTCCTGCACCTCGCCAGATGCGAGCATGACGGAAAATAGTGCTTAGCTGTGTAATCAGGCAGAGGAGATGGGATTGGTGAGCATCCCAATCACTGCCTCACCCAAGGCCTAGTGGGATGTCTGGCAGTCAGGAAAACTGGCTGACCAACTAGAAAAATGCCAACATGAGCCACTCCTTTGCTCTTGGTGGTCACTCTGGGTTGGTTCATCTCAGGGGCTCTGGGACACCCTCAGCCCTGGTATATTTCTAAGATCAGTGAGCATGCTGAAAAGTGAGGGCCCCCCTTCAGAGTTGAGATTCATCCTTTGGTGCCAAATAACTACTGAGGTGTTCCCAGACAGATTAAAGATTCTTCCTGATGTCACTGCTCAACTATGGTCAGTTCCTGGTGGCTCCCGTTCTCTCTCCCCCTTCACCTGATGTCATACCTCTCCTGCAGGAAGTTTTCCCTGTCACCCGAGGGCATGGAGACATCTCCATCTTCTGAACCGACTCCTGTTGTCCCAGAATCTCTCTCCCAAACACGAACTGCACAGCATAACTGTAGTAGCTAAAACTTACTAAACACCCGCTGTGTGCCAAGGATTCTACCTGGACTCATTCATTTAATCCTGACAACAGCCCTGGGTAGTAGGTTCTACTGTCACTCCCGTTTTGCAGATGAGACAATTGAGGCCCGGAGAGGCAAAATGACCTGCCCGAGGCCGGACAGCTATGTAAGATACATAAGCTACAGAACCAGGTTACACGACATTCACCCATTTTTTAAAAACTGGACTATTTGCCTTTTTTGTGACTGAGCTGTTAAGAATTCTTTACATATTCTAAATACTAAGTAGTCCCTTATCGGCTATAAGATTTGCAAATATTTTCTCCCATCCTGTGGGCTTTCCTTTCACTTTCTTGATGGTGGCCTTTGAAGCCCAAGAGTTTTAAATTTTGAGGAAGTCTAATTTGTCTGTCTTTATTTTGTTTCCAAAGATTTACTCCTATATTTTCTTCTAAGTATTGTACAGTATTTGCTCTTATATTTAAGGGCTATGGCCCATTCTGAGTTAATTTTTGTGTATGGTATAAGCACCTGTTACATGCCAGACATTGTGCTGAACACGAGAAACCCAAGAGCGATGATGTGCTGTTTTTACCTCTATGCCCTTATTCAAGAAGCATAACCCTGGACTGTTCTCCCACCTCAATCTCTCCTTTCAAAATACTACCTAGCTCAAATTGCAACTCCTTTCCATGAAACCTGGCACAATTCCTTCCCTACTTCCCCCAAATTGTTCTCTCCCTCTTCTGACAACCCACAAGTTTGGTTACAACCCTCTTATAAAATTTAACATATGGAATTGTATTTAACTAGCCACTGAGAATCGCTGTGTACAGGAGCTAGGCCACCTTCATTTTTACCTCTCACACCATGCTAAAGTAATTCCAAAACAGAAGTTTTAGCAACATCCTGATTAATGTCACTATCACCGGAATAAACACCCAAAAGTAATTCCTTCAAAAGTAACAACATCTAAAAGGAACAGTTTTAACAATGGCAAATTTCATCGTTTCCAACCCCTTGGATATGGCAGCTCATTACAGATAACCATTCTCATGTTCTAGCAATGTTAAATTCTCTATCCCAGCCTCTATAGCCCACAGGAAAATCTGCAAGTGACAGTCTCATCCAGGACCAACACTACGAAATACAAGTATTATGTAGTATGTATGTGTATTTATGACTGTGTATGTGAAAGGAAGTATTTTAACATTATCTCAGTAAAGGCACAAATGTATAAAACAAACAGCTGAAGATATTTTTCAAGATTACCTAGAAACTCTTTCAGTCAAATGAATTTGAGATTTGAGTTAAAGAGTAAATACTAACAAGGAATCGTAAAAATATAATGATCTAAGATACATGGGAGAAAAATAGAAAAATCCCTGAATTTAAGTTTTCTTGTTATGTGGAATCAGTTCAGAATACCTTGTAACATATTTCTGAAGAAATGAAATGTCTGAAAGCAAATATAAACAAGAGCCAAAAGACTATGAATAAGAGTTATTGGCTCAGGGGCACCCGGGTGGCTCAGTCAGTTAAGCATCAGACTCTTGATTTCAGCTCAGGTCATGAGCTCAGGGTTGTGGGATCAAGCCCTGTGTAGGGCTATGCACTCAGCGGGGAGTCTGCTTGGGATTCTCTCTCTCTCCCTCTTCCTCTATCCCTCCCCCCCATTCGCTCGTTCGTGTGCTCTCTCTCTCCAAAATAAATAAATAGATCTTAAGAGTTATTGGTTCAAAAGGTAAGTCAAATGACATACTCCAGGGTTAGCAATATTTCAGGATTCCATGCAGAATGATAAGCAATCAAGACTTGATCAAAACAAATTTCAAATACATGGAGTTTGCTCTTTAGGAAGTTAAAATTTAAGATCGCAAGTTATTAGATCAAACAGAGGCTGAACAACCTGTTTTTTTTTTTTTTTTTTTTTAAAGATTTTATTTATTTGACAGATAGAGACATAGCGAGAGAGGGAACACAAGCAGGGGGAGTGGGAGAGGGAGTAGCAGGCTTCCCGCCGAATAGGGAGCCCGTTGCAGGGCTCGATCCCAGGACCCTGGGATCATGACCTGAGCCGAAGGCAGACGCTTAATGACTGAGCCACCCAGGCGCCCCTGAACCACCTGTTTTATGTGTACTGAACTAAAAGAAAGAATACAACAACTACCCTTTGAATAGGAAAGAAGCAATTTTAACATTTTACTTATTTATTTTTTTGGATTTGTTTCATATTTAATACTTAAGTGCTGAAAATGATAGAAACTCTTTTTCTTTCTTAATGAAAAGAAATAGGTAACTTGTAAAAGTCAGAAAATGCCAGTGTCCCTTTGATTCCATCTAGATTTTTCTGCTGTCAGCTGGATCCAGCATAAACAGTGCAGGATGCATTTCTGAACTCCAGGTATTTGAACGTAGAACACACGATTGCATATATTAATAATTAACAGCACATTCTAAAGGGTTTCATCTCACTCTGAACACAGCTATTTCCTCCTGCCCTGGGGCCAATATTAAGAAAAAGTCAACATATTTACAAACAAGATTTAATAATGCTCACAAGAATAGAGTTTGCCCTCAAATAGGGAAACAACACATTGTTTTGTTTCAAAAGGTTAAAAATGCGGTGCCTGAAAAATCCAGCAGGTAAGCAGCAGGGCTAATAGAGTCTGTTTTTGGAATGGTCTGCTACCAAATAAGCAAACTTCTGTCCAGGAAGCGTTTTGTTGGGGTGGGGGGAGGGGTATGGAAGGGACAGCGCTATTTACATCCCATTCTGCACTTCTCCCTTTCGCCACCCCTAGTACCGTCTGTTCATCTTCTTGAACTTCTCCTAGTGATAGTTGTCGATGGCCTTCTCATTAGCAGGACGCTTGCGGTTAGAAGGGGATCGCTCAGGCTCTGGCTTCTCCGTGTCACCCACTCTTAAGGGTCGGGCTTTGGGCTCTTTTTTGTTTCTCTGTATGGGGGCATTGAGCTCCTTGTGATAAAATCGGTTGTGCTGCATGTAATTCACAGCCATGTTGGTGGGCACGAAAGATGTCTCACTGTTTTTCCTCTTGTTCTGCTGCTCTGCCAGCAGACGGGCCTTGGCATCCTCCATGGAAATGATATTTTTTATTTTAGCGTCAATGCTAGGTCCACCTCGGGGATGCCGCTCAGCATCTGGTTGGAAAGCATCTCTTCTGTCTTCTTTGCTGAGGAAACACGGATGTTTTCAGGAAGTTCGTAAAGACAGTCCTCTGCATTCTTCGGCTTGACTTTCTGTTCCTTGTGTTCTACAATCCCTTTCCTCTTCTTCAGCTCTGTCTCAATGTACTTCATCATGTCAGCATCCTCATCCCTTCGGTTGGTTTCTGCGGAAAATGATGTCTGCAGCTGGAGGTTTTCCTCTTCGCTGATCTTATTTTTGCCTCTTTCCTTCAGTTTCTTCATGTCCACCATACTGCCTTGTCTTCATCTGAAGGGGATCATCCACTAGGGTGGTCTCTTCTTGTACCTTCTCTCCCACCAGCAGGGCCACAGCACTCACCCCGTTGGGCCTCTTCCTCAAGTTTTGCACCTCGCGGGTCTCTTCTAGTTTTAATCGAACCTCCTCTGATTCTTGCTCATCTTCCTCCAACTCTGAGTTGGCCCGGCGCTGGCAGAAACTCTTGCCGGTGACCGGCATGGTCACGCTGGCCCCGCGGTCCGGCCACCGGGCCCCTGTACAGTGGCCGGGGCTGCTTCTGGCGCCTTAACATTTTATTTTTTAAGTAATCTCTACACCCACTATGGGGCTCAAACTCATGACCTCGAGATCAAGAGTCACACTGACTGAGCCAGCCAGGTGCCCCAGAAAAGAATCAATTCTGACATAAAGATCATGCACAAATTAATGAGAAAATATATAATTTAGCTTAAAAATTACACACGTCGGGGCGCCTGGGTGGCTCAGTTGTTAAGCGTCTGCTTTCAGCTCAGGTCGTGATCCCAGGGTCCTGGGATCGAGCCCTGCATCGGGCTCCCTGCTCAGCGGGAAGCCTGCTTCTCCCTCCCACTCTCCCTGCTTGTGTTCCCTCTCTTGCTGTCTCTCTCTCTCTCTCTGTCAAATAAATAAATAAAATCTTTAAAAAAAAAATTACACATGTCCACTACATGTTAGAAACTAATCATTTTTGACTAAGGAAACAACCAAACCATTCAAATTAAATGTCATACAGATAAAATTTAGATCTGAAACTCCTTTGAAATTTTGGATGCCTGCAAGAGCATGCAAATGTGTGGAGATGGAGCTTCATCCTCATCAATTAACTGGTTAACATTTAGCTTACTTTTTTCAGCCTAAGATACAAAAGACTCATGCCTTCAAAGTGCACTCAATCCCACTGGGAGAGAAGAATATCACAGATGAAACAATTACAGGATATAAAACAGCAGATATTTACTTGTTCCTTCTGCGTGTGTGTGCATGTGTGCATGTCTGTGTGAGCGTGCCTGTGTGTGTGTGTGTGTGTGTGTGTGTGTGTGTGTAAGAGATCATATATTCCACTGGTTCTGAAGTATTCTGATTTCAAGATGCTTTATATTCTTAGAAATCTCTGATGCTCTCAAAAAACTATTTTTTTTTAAAGGTTTTATTTATTTGACAGAGAGAGAGAACACAAGCAGGCAGAGCAGCAGACAGAGGGAGAGGGAGAAGCAGGCTCCCCGCCGAGCAGGGAGCCCGACGGATGCAGGGCTCGATCCCAGGACCCTGGGATTATAAACTGAGCCGAAGACAGCCGCCCAACCAAATGAGCCACCCAGGTGTCCCTCAAAAAACTATTTTTATGTAGATTATATGTATTGGTATTTATCATATTACAAATTAAAACTAAGAATAATTTATTTTTTTTTAAGATTTTATTTATTTATTTGACAGAGAGACACAGTGAGAGAGGGAACCAAGCAGGGGGAGTGGGAGAAGGAGAAGCAGGCTTCCTGCTGAGCAGGGAGCCCCATGTGGGGCTCAATCCCAGGACCCTGAGATCATGACCTGAGCCAAAGGCAGACGCTTAACAACTGAGCCACCCAGGCATCCCAAGACTAAGAATTATTTAAAACACAAGAATACAGGGCGCCTGGGTGGCTCAGTTGGTTAAGCGACTGCCTTCGGCTCAGGTCATGACCCTGGAGTCCCGGGATCGAGTCCCGCATCGGGCTCCCTGCTCGGCGGGGAGTCTGCTTCTCCCTCTGACCCTCCTCCCTCTCGTGCTCTCTGTCTCTCATTCTCTCTCTCTCAAATAAATAAATTCTTTAAAAAATAAAATAAAATAAAACACAAGAATACAGAAGTACACATTCTGTGAGTGGCCAGTGAAATGATCCCTCATCATGAAGCCTCTGGACAACTCTACTGTACAGTCATGGGTAAAGGAAAGTAAAAATGAGAACCCTGAGAACTACTGGAATGTGTGTGCGTGTGTGTTGGTTAGTAACGTTATACTTGCTTAGCATTCAATGATAAACTCTTAGCTGCTATTTATACTTCAGCTGATTTTTCTGATTCTGTCTCCTTAATCTTTTTGGCTGGGTCCTTTTTGCTTATAACCTTGCAATTACTGTTTAAAATTAGATGGCAGAGTCAGTCCTACAGAAAGGTTCCCATGTTGGTTGATGATCAACGGACAATATAATCTGGTTCCTTATGGTTCTACCTAGAATAAGAGTTAGATTCTTCTTATCCTAAATAGTTGCTAAGATGACTGTCAGAAATTAGGGGGGAAAAGCTTATAGGACACTGTAACAATATTCATAATTTAAAAACCACAGTTATAGTTTAAAAAGCAACTATAATTCATTTGTTATCTTTGTTTCACCTTATATATTCGGGTCTGTCATACATGACCCAAGTGGTTTTATTTAAAAAAAAAAAATGTTGAAAGATTCTCCTTTAACAATTCTTCCCTGTCCCTTTAGTCACTGAATTCACTTTTAGGAAACCCTAAAGACAGCAAAGCCCAGCCACGTGGCCAGCTGAACCGCACATGCTTTCCCAGCCGTCTTCACTGCCCCTGGAGAGAGGCTGCAGAACCAGCTCTCCCTCTCTGTACTCAGCATTCTCTCTCCCCAAAGAGGACTTGAGTGCAATTTTTATTTTATTTCCCCTTCAGCAGCCAGGGCAGTCTCCTCATTATCTAGAACTTGGTGGAAGGCTTCAGGTCTCCCCTGAGCTGTTCCGACAAACAAGGTTGTACTGAAGTATGAACACTCATGTTTTTATAACTTGCTATTTGTTTTCTATGTTGTTACTCAGCAGACTTGTTAATTATACAGTATAACGAGAATAAACGTTTTCTTAATAAACTCAGAAACCTCTAGGCAGACTGAAAGTACTCTTATGTATTACAGTGAGAAGGAGAACGCATTCCTACTTTTGAGCGCTTATTCGAACTCGCTCAATTCTGGTGTGAAAGCACGGCCACGGCTTGGATAGAAGGGAGCCATTATGCTAACAGGAACCCACTTTCCTTTTCCACCTTTTACAAACACGTGGTCTACAGCATGAGTGCAGGACACAGAGTTTTATGTGGCTGTTGGCAGAGACATTTAATTAATATTTCCAGGGAGGGAAAAAAGGACAAACCTTTTGTTTTCCCAGTTAATGACCAATTTAAAAGAGAATGACAGTGAGAACATGGTTTCAAATATGCAGATCACTCATAGTATTTTGCACAGTGGGAATGCCAAGCGAACACACTCAGTTACTATCAAAGAACACACTGCAGTGCTGACTTAAGGCTGCTGTGGCGTTCTCTGGTCACCGTGCAGCCGAAGGGCAGGGGGGACCCCGCTGCCGTCATTACTACTGAATAGGGGTGACCCACCCTCTGCAATGAACTCTGAGGAAAGGCAGCAAAACTGAAGTTCATAAACCCATCTGGAGTACGTTGTGATTTGGAAAGTCTCACACACACAAATGGTAAAATAAGGACTGTCAAGGACAGATTCTAAGTGGAATTTTCCCTGTATTTCTATGAAGCAGATACCTTAAGAAATTCATTTTTACTTAGTGAAAATTTCATGCAAGAACAAGTCAGCAACTCTAAAAACTGTCAGATTCAATAGAATTGGTATGTCTGTTAGGAGTTCAACCTGTCCTTTCATGATTGGCAAATACCATTAAATATGATCCATTTTCTCAAAGACATAGTGATTTTCTGGTCTCTGATTACAGGAGAACGCTGCTAGCACAACCTCAACACTAAATACATTCGACACATTTTTGTGGAAGAAATGACATAGGAGTGCTGTGTAAGCAAATGGTAACTGTATAAAAATAAAACATTTATAGAGGAATTCAAGTTTTTTTTTTCTTATTTATTTTTTTATTTTTTATAGAGGGAGGGGTAGAGGGAGAGAGAATCTTAAGCAGGCTCCAGCCCCAACACAGAGCCGGATGCAGGGCTCAGTCTCACAATCCTGAGATCATGACCTGAGCCAAAATCAAGATTTGGACACTTAACTGACTGAGTCCCCCAGGCGTCCCTGAATTCAAGTTCTTAATAAACGCAATCCCCACGGCCACTCAGAGGCCCCAACTGAGGCTTCCAAGGAGTGATTAGGAAGAAATATTTTTCTTATAACAAGTTTTGGCTCAGATAGAAGTGAGCTATTATGCTATTTTTTTTAAAACGTTGAGAATATCCAATTAGCAGGAAAATCATAAAAGATACTTTTCTTTTCTTTTTGTAAAAGAGAAGTACTATGGAATTACAAACTTAATACCTTAATGGGAATGACAGATCATCACATTACACGCATACACAAAATAAATAAAAGAGAAGAAAAATAGCACGAGTAGGGTTGTGGCTGCACCCAGCTATCTCTGTTTATCAGCGACTGCTATCCGGACTGGGGGCCGTTCCCACAGTCTCGTATCAGCACAGCCATTTAGAAATGAAACAAACCACAGGAAACAAAACAACTCGCCGGCTGTCTGGTATGCATCAACCACTTCAAACTCTGAACTTAAAAATTCTCTCATGAAGTTTCTAAATATCAACCCACTGAGAGTTGTTGTCCTTATTAGAACTCGATGGACTACTTCTGTGGTCTATGACAAGATAATTTTTAGCATCCTCATCTAAGCCATGTTCCAAAATATAAGGAATGTCACGGATAGCGGCACTGCCCTACAGGCATTCCTAATATTCTCCTTCCTGTTATTCTATAATGCTCATCCCTGTGCCGCTCCCATTCTCCCATGCCGTCATTCTCGGAGGTTAGGTGGGAATAGGCTCTTCATCTTTAAAGTGGATGAAACCAAGGCAACACACAAGTGCTGTCCTCCACTGACCACGGCTCACAGGACCAGAGCTGAGCAGAGCCAATTAGATTCTCTCTCCCAGGAACGGAGAATTGGGACTTCAAGACTCTGGTCAGGTGGCTAAAGACACGACACTCACAGGGAGGGAGGAAGGCTGGAGTGACTATTTTAGGTCCAAGTCAGCAAAAAGGGAAATCTGGCCAATAGGGAATAGCTCAAGAGTAAAACGGAAGCAAAAGGAAGCAGAGCCTAGAAATTAAACAGCCTCAGAAAGACAAGATATTCTTGAATCCAAAGGCTTTTTCAATTTCAGGTTCTGGTTCTCTGTGAAATCCAGCCTCTGTACCTCTGCCCCTTGAGATCAGTGAGAAACCTCTGCATATTTTCTGTAAGACCGCTTCTTTTGCTTCTGTGTAATTAGTTTGAGTGGGTTTCTTGCCTGAGGTAACAAGAGTCCTAATTATTAACAGTCACTAGCTTAGGGTTGACTTTCTCTAGCCACTTGTTAATAATCATTTACAAGTTTTTCCCTTGATTTGAGATAGCACTCCTTTATCTGCATATGAGAGGCACCAAGATCACAGTCACATCTTGAGAACAGAGATTGTTACTTACAAACCTAACAATGAAAGGAAAACTTATTACTGACAAAGTAAGGTAACTACTTACGTAATCTGGTAGAGGAACATCATTGGAACTCAGTGAACCTCTCAAGGACTGTGTGGCTTGTTCCAGAACTTTGTTGTGTTTTTTAGACAGCAAGGAAAACAAACTGAAAAAAACAAAAACAAAAAAAGAAAGAACTAAGTGTTTCCTTTCCTAGGTTTTATACAGTATTATAGAGTTCTGCAGAATGTCAATTATTCTAAAATATACATGTAATGATTTTTTTCTTCACGCCTGTGTTAACAGCAGGATTAATAATACTATCGATATAACAAAAAAATGAAGTGAGGAGAATGTTTAAATTATAAGGATTCAAAAGAATAAAAAAAAAGTTTGACAGCTTAAAATTCTATTTTAAACATAGGAGAATTTTCCACTATTGTGGAAAGAACAGTGGACAGAGATTCAGACAGACTGAGATATGCACAGACTTCACGAGGAACTCTGAGTGCAATCTATTACTAGTCACTTGGACTTGTATCTTAATTTCCTCATCTTTCAACTAAGTGTGTTGGATTAAATTATTTCTCTAGTATAATACAGTCAATCAGTTTTTATCACAGCTTTATCTTACTTCTCAAAAAGAATGACTTTAAATATATGTATTATAAGATTTCCACTTCTGGTCGTGATGGACTAACCGGTACCAAATAACCTTCCTTCTATTAACACCTTAAAAACTGGACAAAATATATGAAATGACTTTTTTTTTTGGGATGGTGTACAACATCTGCAGTGCAGGATTGGGATCCCTAGAAGAAGGGAGTACCTGCCTAGGGAAACATTCCAAACTGTGCGGCAGAATGCTGGGACCCAAGCAGTACACAGCGGCATCGTGGTGAGCTGAAAACACAAAGGGGTCAGGGCTTGGGGCTGCGTGGCAGGTGGAATTTGCAGGCAGATTATTCCACTGGGGAGAACTACAAGAGGAAGTCCCAGAAACCTGCCCAAGGGTCTTCTCCACTTGAGGTTTAGTTTTCTTTTGTTTTACCTTCTAAGGTCAAAAGTGAACCTCACACCTCCTGCTCGCACCCATTGCCATGATGCACAGGTAGCTACTACGTACCGGCAGTTTATTGTCTGTGATTCCAGAAATGTTAAAGGCAGCAAGCCCTGTGTATCAATGAATATCCATCTTTTTTATTCCATCAAATATGTACTGTTCTGTACTTCACACTTCTTTCATTGAATAAAATATTCCTTGATCCATTCAATAAATGTTGAGTGCCAGTAATGGATATCTAAGCATATGGATATACCATAATTTATTTATATTTAGTCCATTATTAATCAATCATTTTAACATTTCCAGGTTTATTTTTTTATAAACAGCACTGCGATGAACACCCTTGTATATAATTTTTTAGCATACTGAGGTGAGACTATGCACAGGATAAATTCCTTGAAGTAAAATTGCTGAGTAAAATAATAACGGAACAGAATAGTGAACTGCATTAGCAGTACACGTTTCAAATATACAAATTATTTTGTAAATGATGAAAAGGCAAAAACTTGTTGGGATAGGGTACAAAGCGTATTCACATGGAAATGCATAAAGAAAAAATTTACTAAGATTCTTTTAGTTTGTTAGCGGTACCTTTCAGGAATAAAGGGAATTTCAGGAGTTTTCTGAGACCGAAGGAACTTTGACGGTGTCAGCTCTAGCACGGGGCATGGCAAGTCTCAGAGGCATGAACTGACGCCCAAACAAAAAGGGAAAGCACTAAATATGCCTGGAAGAAGTGCAGATCCTGGCGTTAGTCAGAAGAAGGGGGGCAAGTGAAGAAAGACAGCGCCCCTTGTTGAGTTTACAAAATACCAGCAACCTGGGGGTTCTGTCCGTGTCCCCCGAGTGTCCCTTCAGAGGACAGCAGAGATAATCTATGGTACCTTCCATCAAACTGTAGGAATCAAAGCACAAAGGATTTGAAATTGTTTCCTTTGGAGAAAAAAGGCGAGTTTTGTTTATTTTCAAAGAGAATACTAACAATCCGCTTTCCTTGTTAGAAGAAGACAAAACAAAGGAAGTGAGCCTCGATTCCAACGTAAGCTCTTCCAGTTGGGCATAACGGAAAATAATAAGGGCCAAAAACGTTGACTGGTCCACCTCAAGGATCTGTGGCCACTGCCCCCAGCTGCTCCTAAGAAAGCTGGTGTGAGAACAGCTGATTTGAGGCCACTTCCAGTTTCCTATCATGAATGAGAAACAGCATTCACACTTACTTCAAGTTGTTATTCTTTGACAATTTAATAGGCTTTTCCCTCAGGCCTTATAGCTATAGAGCTTTCAACTTTTTTTAAAACATTCTAATTCTGGCTCACATTTAACATTTTTAAGGCAAAATGACCTAAATGTATAGGAGACATGGCTTGTAAATTGCTGAGAAAAGTAACTTCTGGTGAAAGCTTTGCAATCGAAGTACTAGCCCCCTTAGCTTACTTCCATTAGAGTAAACGGTAAAGGTATATGATGTTCGCGTGTAAAGGGGTAATTCTGAGCGAAACTGGCTTTCAAGTGTACTATTCACTCAGGATATCACTGCCAGAGTCCTTGCTTTTAGAATTAGAAAAAGACTAGGTTTTTCTTTTTATACAAGAATGTTCACTACAAATTGGTTTAACAGTGAAAAACTGAAAACAATCAAAACACTGATAAACAATAGAATAGGTAAATATAACTGTCAGATAGTCCTATAATGAACAACTACATAGTAATTTAAAGTTATCTAAGGCTACATGCAACAATATGGGTAAATCTCCAAAACAATCTTGTTTTACCAGCAAGGACTCTTGTGGAAGAATGTGACCAAAGTAATATTATTTACATAATGTATTAAAAATGCAAAAACGTTATTACCTACCTTCTACACATAAAACGTGAAATAATAAAACATATGGAAATGATAAATACTACATTTAAGATAGCCATTATTCTCTGAGAAAGGGAAGGAAATGGGATCAGAGAGGGAAAAAAAGGGATTTGGCTCTCTCTCTCTCTCTCTCTCAATCTTTCTCTCTCTCGTTCTATATATAAAATGTTGTTTTTGTTATGCTGGATACATACATAGGGGATTGCTATATTACTCTATCTCTTTGATGTATGCCTGAAACATTACATACCTTTTAAAAATTGGAATAAAAAGAATACCCTATCCTGAAGAAAACAGAGCCCCTGCTCCAAGCCAGCATTTCAGAAAAGCAAGCAGCACGTGGACAGACTGTATGGTCAGTCCCACATGAAACAGGCTCAGAAAACCACCAGCTGCGGGAAGGGGCTGCAGTTCAGGGCTCACAGGCAGCGGCAGGAGATGAGGCTAGAACAGAGACAGTCGAGGACAGACTGGGAGGGACCACTGAGGGCACATCGAAAGTCCTGGACTTGACTCAATATGGAGAAGCTAATGGAACATCAGTCTAACAAAACGATAAAAGAGACATGTTCCTTGCTCCCAAGGAGCTGAAATCTAAGGTGATAAGGAAAAAAAAAAGCCTGCAATTCTGAAATTGGAGGACACCATGGGTCTCAAGAGTGCACTGCAGGAGCATAGAGGAAGGCCAGGTACATGTCAGAGGAAATCTATCTTGTGGCCTTGAAGGTCAGGGGCTTGCTAGTGCGGAGAAGTACAGGGGCAGGGAGAGTAAGTAACTCAGAAGGGGAAATGGTGTGCCAAGAGGCTCAGAGAGACCACGGCCAGAACAATGCAAGTCCACGGGGTGAGGGTGGCAAGAGAGGAAGCCGAGCAAGACTGGGATGGGCCTATCAAAAAAAAACATGCTAAGAGGTTTGCATTTCATCTTCTCAAGTTACTGAGGCAAGCAGTAAGTCAAATATTTACCAAGAACCTACAATGTGCTGGGCAACGTGCAAGCTGCCTGGGATACAGTGACAAGCAAAAGCAGCACGGTCTTCGTCCTGCCCTCCTGGAGGGTGCGGCTGGTAGGGAGGATAAACCTACACAGAAGGTTCTACTGTCCGTGCAGTGACGGAGATGGACAAGGAGTGCTAGGGGGACACAGATGAGGCTGCCCAGCTGCACCTGAAGACAGGAACAGGAAGTCACTGCTGGAGCTGACACCTGAGCTGAATCTGAAGGAACAATTAGGAGTGAGCCAAGCAAGTGAGGCAAAGGTAAAGGTCATCTGGACAGAGAACAGAGCACAAGGGAAGACAGAGACATCTGAGCACTGTCGGTGTAGGCAACAGGATGGCACACATGTTCATCAAGTGTTCAATTTGTGGCAGAACACAGCGTTAAGGTTGGGCTGGTAGTGGGGATAGTTTACGAAGCGTCTCTCTTAGACCTTGGACTTCATCCTGAAAGCCAGAGGGTTTGTTTGGTTTTTTTAAGATTTATTTATTTATTTGAGAGAGAGCATGGGAGGAGGGGCAGAGAGAGAGACTCTCCAGCAGACTCCCCGCTGAGTGCGGAGCCTATGAGATCATGATCTGAGCTGAAACCAAGAACCAGATGCTTGACTGAGCCACCCAGGCGCCCCTTGAAAGCCAGAGGTGTTTTATGACAGCAGGGCTACAACAGGAGCGATGAAAGCAAAGCTGCTGTGTTTGGTGTTCAGGTGGGGAGGATGGGGCAAGGGATGGACAGGAAGTGATCAGTCCTTGTTCAGGCGTGTCCTTGATCTCTCCCCAGTGCGCTCTCATCCCATGGTGGCCATCCAGTCCCTGCCACAGAACCCCAGGGCTCTAGGAAGCAAAGTGAAAAATACAGGCCCGAGGGGCACCTAGGTGGCTCAGTCATTAAGCGTCTGCCTTTGGCTCAGGTCATGATCCCAGGGTCCTGGGATCGAGCCCCACACAGGGCTTCCTGCTCAGCGGGAAGCCTGCTTCTCCCTCTACCACTCCACCTGCTTGTGTCCCCTCTCTCTGTCAAATAAATAAATAAATAAATAAATAAATAAATAAATAATAAAAGCTACTAGGAGACACACACAGCTCGCTGCTCATCAAATCATCATGTGAGGCCTGCGCTGTCATTATCCATCCTGTGTTTGGTTTTTAGGGAGGATGAAATCAAGGCAGAGAGGAGTTAAGTACTTTGCTTAAGGCACAGAGCTACTAAGTGGTGGGGTCAGGAGTCAAATTCAGGCATGCAAGCTCCAGAATCTGTGCTCTTAACGATTCTGCAACGAAAGCCAGAGATAACGCAGGAATATCCAGATGGAGATGGTAAGAAATACCCAGGTGGGCAGTTCAGAAATACGAAGCTGGTGCTTGGGAGGGAGGTGAGAACTTTGAGGGTTATCGGCATCAGCTGCCATCACACAAGTACAGGTGATCACCCAAGGATAATGTGTCAAGTAAGAAAAGAAGGATAAGGTCAGAATTCTGGGAAACACCAAGACTAAAAAGTGGAAACAGCAAAGGGGACTTAGAGAAATAGAAGTGGAAGAACAAAAAGTGAAAGACGTCTGGAAGACAAGAGAATAATCTCAAGGGGAGAGTGGTCATCACTGTCAAAAGGTAAAGAAGGATTAAGGAAAAAAGAAAAGAAAAGAAACAATGTCACTGAATTTGGCCCAAGGAAAGAAAACAACGGTGACCTTACCAAAAACCCTTCTTGGAGTGGAGGAGGAGGCTGAAGTGAACCCCCGTGGTTGAGAGAGAAGCTGGATGTGGCAAAGTGGGTAGTGCGGTGGAGCAAAGAGCCTGAAGGGGAGGCAACACAGAGGGGTCACTTCCTAGGAGGTGGCAGGGGGGGCTCCCTCCCTGAGAACTGCAGACCTTCCCCACGACAGCCTTGAGCCCCTCACAACTTGTAGTCACCTTCCCTCCACGCCCCCATCCTTCCCTCATCACAGTGGTCACCAGAGAGACGAGGAGGAGTACCTCAACTCCACAGAAGAATGGGAAGTTAGGAAACTGAGGTGCAGAGTTGACAGTTCATCTGAGGTTAAAGTTACACAGTGAAGTGAACACAAGTTCTTGACAAATCCTAAAGAGCTATTTTAAAATGTCGAGAAATACAAAATATTATTAAAGTTATTAAGAGCAGGGCTGTGGACAGAAACCAAATCTCCTTACGCCAAGCCTGATACTTCCTCCTCTGCAGGCAGAGGCTCCTTCTACATGCAGGAACTCCTCCTTTCTCCTCTCTGCGCCTCTAAATGCTGCTTGTCCTTCAAGCCCAAGTGCATGCTGCCCATTCCATCTGGTCTGTGAAGGATCCCTCTAACCTGTGCTCACCCTCCCTCTGAACTACACTAACTTCTCCATGCCTCAACCGACACTTCAATATAGTCTCACACTGCTGCTTACCTTGTTTTTAATCAGCTTTATTGAGCAATCATCAACATAGACTAAAATTAACCAATTTTAGGTATACAATTGGATGAGGTTTGACAAATTGAAACATTCATGGGACTCATCACCATAATCGTGACATAGAACATTTCCATTCCCACAGGATGTCCCCTGTGCCCCTCTGCAGTCAACCCCCTGCTCTACCACGGCCCTCCCCGATCCCAGGCAACCCCCAAGCTGTTTCCTGTCACTGCAGTTCTGCCCTTTCTAGATTTCAGGTAAATGGGATTATACCATGTGTACTCTTTTGTGTCTGGTTTCTATCACTTAGTGTTCCATCCACGTTGTTTGGTGTATCAGTAATTCATTCCTTTTTATTGCCAAGTAGCTTTCCATTGCATGAGCAAACTTCAATTTGTTTATCTATTTATTAGTTGAAGGACTCTTGGGTTGTCTCCCCTTCTGAGCCATTATGAATAAAGCTGCTATAAACATTCTCGCAAAAGTTTCTTGGTGATCAAACGTCTTCATTTCTCTTGAATAAATACTTTGGGTGGAACTGCTAGGTTGTGTGCTATTTATTTAACTCCATAAGAAATGGGGCCCGCCCGTCCTACATTCTGGCTGGCACTTGCTATGCCAGTCTTTTTAGCGTTAGCCCTGCCCGTGCATGTGAAGATTTCACTGTGGTTTTAACTTGCATTCCCCTAATGAATTTTCCTGTGCTCCTAGTTTTGTTTGGTGAAGTGCGTATTCAAATCTTTTGCCTGATTAAAACAATGGGTGGTTTTCCTTCTTCTTCCTGAGTTTGCAAGAGTTCTTTATAATATTCTAGATACAAGTCCTTTATCAGGTATTTTTTTGTAAATACTCTCTCCCAGACCAGCATTGGGGTGTGTGTGTGTGGGGGGGGGGAGGGTCTTTTCATTTTCTTAACAGTGCTTTTGAAGAGCAAAATTTTAGAATTTGATGAAGTCCAATTCATCAACTTTTAAAGAAAGATTTGTGTTGTGTCCTAAGAAACCTCCGCCTAACCAAGATCCCAAAGATTTTCTCACATGATTTGTTGTATACGGTTTATAGTTTTAGCTCTCCTATTTAAGGTCTGTGCTCCATCTGGATGCATGTACGGCATGAAGTAAGAGTCAAGGTTTATGTTCTCGGGTTCGTTGTTTGAATCTGAGTATTTCACTGTTGCGGCACCATTCGTTGATAAGACTAATTCCTTCCCCCTTAAATTACCTTGACAGGCTTGTCAAAATTTCATTGACCATATATGCATGGGTCTATTTCTGGACTCTATTCCATTCCACTGGTCTATAAATCTATTACATACCAATAATACCACACTGCCCTGACTGCATTAGCTGCAATTTATAGTACATCTTGAAATCAGGTAGTGTGAGTTCTCCTTGAGTTTTCTTTGTCAAAATTGCTTGTGGGTATTCTAGGATTTTTGCATATTCACATAAATTTTAGAATCAACTTGTCAATTTCTACCAAAGAGCCTGGTGGGATTTTGATTAGGACTGTGTTAAATGTATAGATAAATTTCAGGATCTAACAATACTGTCTCTGATCCAGGAACATGGGATCACCCTGTTTACTTAAGTCTTTAATTTTTAAAAAAATGTTTGATTAAAAACATTTTTTATTAAAATACAGTTGACACACAGTGATATATTAATTGCAGGTGCACAACACAGTGATTTGACTGGTCTTTTAAAATTTCTTTCAGCAATGTTTTAGTTTTCAGTATACACATTTTGCATGTATTTTAGTTATTCTTTTTCCTAAGTTATTTCATATTTTTATGCTACCATAAACAGTACTGCTTTTAAATTCTGATTTCTGATTGTCACATGAATATCAGAATACAATTATTGTTATATACTGACCTTTGTATCCTTTGACCTTGCTAAACTCATCTCTTCCAATTTTTTGCAGATTAGGATTTTTTTAAACATATGACCATGTTTTCTGTGAATAAAGCCAGTTTTAAGTGTTCTTTCCCAATCTGAATTTATAAAATTTCTTTTTCTTGACTCACTGCACTGCCTAGGACCTTTAGTACAACGTTAAACAAATATGAGAGTGAATATCCTTGCCATTTTCTTGATCCTAGGAAAGAATATATTCAGTATTTTACCATTAAGTAGGACTTTAGCTATAAATTGTCCACAGATGCCCTTTATTAGATTGAGGAAATCCCCTCTATTCTTTGTTAACTGATTTTTTTTTTAATCATGAATAGGTGCTGAGTTTTGTCAAATGCTCTTTCTGTACTTACTAAGATGATCATATGGTTTTTAAGTCTATGAAATATAGTGTATTGTGCTGATTGATCATGGAATGTTGAGACAACCCTACATTCCTAGGATGGATCCCACTGGTTATCCTTTTCTATGCTGAGGAGAAATAATAAGAATGATGGTAGCTGTCATTTATTGAGAACATACTCTGTGCCAAGCACCTTACTAATCTTTTATAATTATTAACTAAATTAATATACAACAGGCTTAAGGGGGTACTAATACTTTCATCACATTATTCAAAGGAAACTAAGGCATTAGAGAGGTAAATTAATTTGCCAAGGATTATACTTTTCAAAAGTGGAAGAGCTAGAATTTATACCCTGGTAATCTGACTTTCAATTCTGCACTCATAACCACCTTATTATCTCTCATCAGGAGATCTGTTTTACTGATATGGTGACTATTTTTTTTCTATCCTTCATGATTCACTCCTACTCTCTTTTTTTTTTTTTTTTTAAAGATTTTATTTATTTATTTGTCAGAGAGAGACAGAGCACAAGCAGGGAGAGAGGCAGGCAGAGGGAGAAGCAGGCTCCCCGCTGAGCAAGGAGCCCGATGTGGGACTCGATCCCAGGACCCTGGGATCATGACCTGAGCCGAAGGCAGACGCTTAACCGACTGAGCCACCCAGGCGCCCCACTCCTACTCTCCTCTTAAGAACAGAACTAACCACTCTCCTGAAAAAAAGTGACTTCATGACACAAGGCTGAATCAATTATAATACCCCTTCCCTGGATCACAAAGATAGGTCAATGGATATATGCTCTTAAGTTGGGCCAGATGGAAACTTTTCCTAAGATTTTTCTACCTAGGAATGGTGACAAAGACTGCTTTCCCCCTTGGTTAGAAGACTGCAGAGATGTGAATCTGGAGGTGCTTACGGTCATGATTTAGCTTCATGGAGAAAACCTGCACACAAGAAGAGAGAATGAACCTACACTGAAACGGTGAAAGAGAGACACAGACGTAGAAGGAGGTAGAGAAAATACTCTGGAGGTGCTGACTCCTCAGTTCAAGTCTCTGGAACCCCAACATCTGTATTTCTTTTGTGAGCTATTCTCCACTGAGAATCCCTTAAGACAAACCTCCTTTTTTACACATGCTAGGGTCTGGTATGGCTTACTCCTTCATCTTAAAGTATCTGTTCAAATGTCATCTCTTCTTTGAGGACTACCACAACCACTCTAATTAAAATTGCAACCCAACCCTGGCACATCCTGTTTTCTTTCCATTGCTTTATTTTTTTCCCATTACTACTTACCACTTTCTGAAATACTATATGCTTTTCTCATGTTTTTATTGTTTCCATCCACTAGAACAAAATGGGCAAAATACAGCTTGCAGACCAAATCTGGCCCACCATCTGTTTTTGCAAATAAAGTTTTAATGGAACATAGCCACATCCATTCATTTGTTATTGTCTATGGCTGCTTTTATGGTACAATGGCAAAGTTGAATAGCTGTGACAGAGACCTTCTGGCAGCCAAAGCCTAAAATATTTACTATCTAGTTCTTCACAGAAAGTTTCCTAACTCCTGCACTAGTATGTAAGCTCCACGATGGCAGGAATTTTCTATTTTGTTTAATACTATAATCCCAGTGCCTAGAACAATGCCTGGTATCGGATACTGGTTCACGGAGTAAAACACAAAGTAAAAATTCCCTGGGGGGGGGGGGGGGAAGTACTTTCATTAAGCTTAAAATTTCAAAGTTTATCTGGTTTCTTCTCTTTAGACAAATACCTGATTTTTTATGGCCAGAACATTATCTTTTTTTCAATATTTTACTACATTAGAAAAATAAATAGTCTCTCTCACTTAGCTAGAAATACAATTGACTTACACTTCTAGTTTTTCCTCAAAGCTAGTTGTTAGAAAAGCTGAGAGGGGCTGCTGCCAGACCAGATTTGGGATATAAGAGGAGAAGAGTCAAGGATATCATCAAAGTTTTTACCTTAAGCAAATGGAATGATGAGCACATCATTTACTGAGAAAGGAAAAACTTTACAGGGAACAGGTTCCTAGGAGATCATCAAAGGTCCCTCTTGGATATGGTAAGTGTGAGATGCTTATTTGATACCCAGGTGAAAACTTCAGGTAGACATTCTGGTTCAGGAAAGAGATTCCAGTTAAAGATAGGCATTCGGGAACTGAAACCATATAATTGAAATTTAAAGCCATTGCAATGGATGAGAAAACTCACTATTTAATATAGAGAGAAAAAAGAGAGACCAGGAAAGGCTCAAAACTAAGCCAGAAGTGATGGAAGACTAGATGCCTTAGACTCTGGAACTCTGGCAAGGTTCAGGTAAACAGAAGTACCAGGTATTAAAAAGTGGGGCACAGATGAGGCCATAGACAGGAAGAGAGACTGAAAATCTGTATTAAAAAAGTCAGACTTTCAGCTCCTCTCTCCTGCCCTGCTCAGCCCAATGAGTGCCTTCCTTTATGTTGCCAGAAGTAGAGAAGTGTTCACTCCTGAAAGGATGAAGGAGAAAGTGGGTTTTGAGATGTAAGGCACAACTAAGGATGGGTGTGCTGTCCTGAAAGAGGGTGAATAAGTAAGAGTCTAGATGAAACCTCTGCCTTCAGCTACCCCCACCCCCCATCAGCTCAGAGAATGCTGTCAGCTAGGTTTGTACATTCAGGAGAAATATTGAGGACTACTCTTAGGAGAAACTGAGAAGTATAACAAAAAGTATCCACAGATACTGACACTGGGTGGGGGTTCTCAAGAAACCCAGCCCAGCTGGAACAGTCTGAAGGAAGCCACCAGTCAACAGAGTCCAACCCGAGTACACAGAACTTCCAGTCAGTTCTTTAGTGCCCCACTTTTAAATGTAAACTCTGCCAAGGATCACCAGAGACAGCCACTAAAATGACAAGCAAGAAAGAAAAAAGGAACCCAGATGAAACAGAGATAATGCAGGGAGAAGCTGAAAACTCCCCAAATGTTACAATGACTAAGCTAAGGGAGGGAAGTAAACACGTCAGCTGTGAAACAAGAAGGAGGTGGTATAAAAAGGAGTATCAGACAACAAAAAGAACTCTTGGAAAGTGCAAATACGATAGCAGAAATGAAAACTTCAATGAAAGACCTGGAAAATAAATTTGAAGAACTTTTCCAGAAAGTGGGACAGAAAAGACAAAGACATGGCAAGCAACAGAAAAATGGCCAAGAAACGGTCCACAAAGTCTAGCAGAGGATGTTTTAAGAGAACAAAGAAAATGGAAGAAGGAAAAGTGGACATTATTAAAGGATTATTTCAAGGAAAGTTTTCAAAACTGGAAAACATGCATTTCCTGAAAGAGCCCACCAAGAATCCAGAAAATAGGTAAAACAAAGAAATCTCCCACATGATAGCATATAACTGGAATTTTAAAACACTGGAGACAAAAGAAGGTCCTAGAAACCGAGAGAGAGAAAGAGGGAGGGCCACACACAAACTGTCAAGAATTATTATGGCATCAGACTTCTTGACAGCTACAAAACAATGAGCAACACCTTCCAAACGCAGGGTGAAAATAACTCAAATGTAGAATTTCGAAACCTGATACATTTTTTTTCTAAAGGTTAAAATAAAGATATTTTCAGACAAATTGTCTAAGAAGGTAAATATCATATAATATATGGACCATCGGTGAATAGTATCTCGTCACAACAATATAAGCACTGGCCACTGATCTAACCTAAAAATATGTGCCCTTGTACTGGGAGAATGGGGGAACAGGCCCCCAGCGTGCGTGTGTGCATGGGTGTGTCCAGCAGCAGGGGAGTCTAAGGTGATGACTACTACTTTTGAAATACTAGTCTGTTCACATAAAATGTTTTTCTTTCTCATTCCACTTCTCTGCTTCTCATGAAGAATCCTTCTACCTATTCAGAGAAAGTCAAGCAGACCAATGATTGCCAACAAGAGTCAGGCAGCCTCTGTCGAAGACAGACCAAACTGGAGGTGAGTGAGAAGGGAACAGATGTTGGGATGGCTCTAATAAACGTGGGAAAAATCTGAGGATCTAAACACGTTTGGTAAAATAAAAACTCATCGAAGTCTATAAAGATTATTACTCATCTTATGAAATATGTCCCCTTATACTTATAGAATATGATATAATTAGTAACTTCCCAGGTTTTTCCTCTCAATGAAACTATATATTATTTGTTTTAATATGCTGCTTCATGCTCAACTGCTGTATACTTATATATATGTTTTATAATATATACAATGCATTATGTGTATTGTAAACATGGGGCTTTCTCCCCAAATGCTAAGTTCATTTAGGCCTTGATTATTACAGTGTTTTGCACACAACAGGGTCTAAAATATGCTTGCTACTAACGATTTGTCTTTCTTCTTTTTCTCTTCTGCCTTTCTTACTCCAGTAAAAGAAACTGCAAAGACATCAGTATTCCTACCTTACAAAACTGGAAACATGAGGTCTTTATTTTTAGTAGAAAAAAAAAAATCTTATTTTTTTAGGATCTAAAATTAAAATGAAGGAGATGGCTAACTACATAATTATCTTCACTAAGAACACTGACATGTACTCTCTATCTCATTCTCTCTCTCAAATAAATAAATAAAATCTTTAAAAAAAAAAAAGAACACTGACATTTATACAAAGAAGGTCAGAAGAGAATAAACTGCCCATTCACATTTAATTGACTTAATAACCATAAACATTACTTTACATATATAATAAATAGCTTAAAACTCATTTCCATCCAGGACAAGTGCTAAAATGACATTGGTTTTATGGCATGTAAGGCAGAGTACAAAATAGGAAACCTCAGCACCAATAAATAGCTTTCTGACTGTCGAGGAAGGCTTGTGAAAATGCTAATGTTTAGTGGACTACCAGTATGGATAGCAATGCACAGAAACTTGTGTCCATCTTCACACTGGATCAGCTAGAATCTATATTGTTCCATATTTCAACACTCTTAAGAAAAATTCAGTAATTCATCTTCTCAAAAAACTCTGAAGGTAAAAGCAAGAGATACAAAGATACGCATTTAAAAAACCTAGTAAGGACAGTTCCCACCAAAAGGGCACACTTTGAATTGCGACTGAAGAATACAATCTTACGCCATAAAAACACACACTACCAGTATCTCAGTGAGAATCTGAAATTATGGTTACGATATCCGGCTTGATTTTCATTGTATGACTGCATAACCAAAAATTGTATGTAGAACCAAAAATAACTAGTCATGCAACAGAGCAAGATAATCGACTAAACGATGGGTCTTGTTAAAAAAGTGCTGAAACTCGGAAATTGAATTTCCACTGATTAAGGTAACAAAATAAGGAAGTCATTAAAGGAAAACTGAAAGGTAATTAACAACTTTAAAAATGATGTTACATGAATTACTACAAGTAAAAATATTTTGAAAGTAATGGATAAAATACATGATCTGTCAAGACACAATCCGGTACCCTACATTACGAAAAATGTGAGTGAGTGAGTGAAATAAGAGAGTCCATCTTTAGGTTAAAGATGATTTTATTTTTTACAAAGGTGTTCATGCAGATTTGTGTGTTTTTAGCTTTAAAGTCATGCAGTGGAAAAATGTCTAGGAAGTGGACATAATGCAAAAGGTTTGTTTTCTTAAGCAGATTTTTCCAATTTTGACTAAACTTGGTCAGAAATCCTATTTAGTAAGAATGACCTAATTAAAAATTTTGTAATTTGATTTATCTCAAAGGAAAAACTATCCCTAATTTTAACTGGATACTATACTTAAAAATGGATACTTAATTGGATACTATACTTAAAAATGATATTCTTATATAAACTCAGGTATAATGAAAGACCCAAAGTAAGTTGTAATTAGTACACAATTCGAACGATACCAAACTTATTAGAAGTTTTATGGTATTTTCAAGTGTACTATGTAACAAACAGAAACAGATTTCCTGACTGGAAAGAACGTAGGTTGTCTTTCTCTTGTCTTTCTCGTTACTCTTTCTCTGTCCCTTGAGAAAACCCCGCGCCAAGCAGACAGTAAAGCCATCCACTTAAAAAAACCAAATTCTATAGCACAATGTCACTAATTTACGGCAACAATTAGGACTGAAATAATATTTAATGAAAAAATTCATCTGGAAAGTGGGATTATCCCCCAGTGAACACAAGAGGAGCCAGGACAGTTTAGAAGTTACTATCACAAGTTGGAAGGCACTTCCTAAGTATAAAGAAATTTCCTCTCAGGGGAAGCCTACCAAATCAAGTATGTTTACTATATGTCAGATTTTACAAAGATAGTCACAGGAAACATGACACTAATCACTGTATTTAGAAAATGCTGCAGAATACCTACTTTTCTATTATAACACAATTTATCAGGAAGATATTTTCCAGGTGATGGATCCTTAATGTGGGGATCCCAACTAGAACTTCGGGATTTCTTTTGCTTAGCTCTTAATCTTAATTTAGCAAATATAATTAGTCTTTGGGAGGGCTATAGGAACAGGAAGTCTTAATTGGAATTACAGGTCTTTACTAGTAAATGCCTTTTTTCAACTTCTGCCAGACTCATTACTACTGAAAATCTTGAGATTTATGAAAACTATCTTTTTACTTCAACTTCCTGTCAACCTTTGTGTACTTAATTACTAATTTATACTTGCTCTATACTCTTTTAATATATATCTTCCTTTATCTTTTGCTGGTATATTTATCCCATTTCTTCTCTGAACATAATTTCAAGGGCATAGATGTCCATTCCTGTTCTTTCGACTCTTCTGCAAAGCCTACTGTGTACACACGGCGACTGAGTTACTCCCCTTCTCCACGTTCTTTTTAAACAAATATATCCTGATCAGCCAAATTCTTAAAAAATATGGCTGCTGATTGGTGGAAAAAATATACTTTTAAGTTCAAGTTTAGAAATACTTTTTAGAAAAACCAAGAAACCAAATACATATTTATAGTAACTTCATAGGAAACCCACCTCTACCATGACTCATTCTCAAATATAGGAGCAGCCCCCGCCCCTCCCCTAAAGACATAAGCCCAAACCACAAATACAGAGAGAAAGATTTCCATGTATGAATCAGTGCCCAATGGAAAGCTATGAACTTTAACTCAAAGTCTTACTAATCTGATTTAACACAATTCGCAATAAGCTAAGTTATTAGCTTCCTTAGCTAAAACTTTAATAATAATAATAAAAGGAAAAACTTAAGTGTAACCAAAAACATGGAAAAGAGTTCTGACGTTAAAGTAAGAGCAAACTCAGAATTCCACTGCTGTTCAGCACAACGGTCTACATTTATAGTGACTACTCTGCAGTATCAGGTCTCAAATGTACACAAGGTCTTGCAATTAAAAATTCCAGAAAGACCGCAATTGCAAGATCTCTTATCTAAAATACTTTTAAACCATTTTAAGGTAGTGCTTTCATGAAACATACTTTTGTTATCTAGAGTATGTGGAACTCCTAATTCCCAGGGACGCTAGATAAATGGGATATCACGTAAATAGGACTATAAAACCCTGTAATATTTGAAGGCAGAGTCCCTTTTAGTTCTGGGTTAAGTTCAAACAGCAGAGTTATTAGAGTATCAATCAGAATATTTATGATATAAAATTATATTGTTTTTTAATTAAAATATATTTAACAATACAGGACATAAACCATAGTGATCCTCACAAATAATCACTATTAAATGTCCTTTTAGAACCCAGCTCTTTCTTATAACTGCCAGTAATTACAGAGGTAGAATTCTGTATGTAGTTGTAAAAATATCACCATTTCCAGACAAAATTAGAGCTTAAATGAAGTTGAGCATTACCTGGTAAGAAATAATCTCGTTTTAAGAACTGTGGTTAATATTTAACCACAGAAAACCCCCCAATTTTCCTAAGACCCCGACATAAATTCATGCTTTGTGCTCCCTCTGCTGGCTCTAAAGCTATAGTTAATCCCATTCTCAAGAGGTTTTTTTGTACAAGGCAATCCCATTACAACACTGAATGGCACTGGTACGTTATATTTGGGGTCTCAAAGATGTAAGCCTGCTGCCTCCTTTGAGCACTGAGGAAAAACAAAAGAAAAACAACTTGACTAAAGGTCACACGGGGTGCTGAGAATCACACTTCTGACTTCTGATCCCAGTGGTCCTTCTATTCCACGATGATCTCAGTGTCTTCATGTACAAGACTATTATTGAACTACACTTTGCTGCGAGTTACCTAAAACGTGCTATCTTTGAGCCACACAGACTTTCCACTGTACCGTAATTACAACTGATAAAGGCATTTGACCAAAATTCAGTGCAGACATACTAGGCTCAAAGAGCTGCCAATATTCTAGATCTCTTGGACAGAGTCCAATTAAAATAACCTATTGTAAAGGTTCCTAACACACTAAATACTTAAATTTCTCCAGTGTGCTTCCACCATTTGCTTACAATAAGTCACATGCCACCATATTTGCCTTAGAATACATGGTCACCATATAATATGTCTTCATGTTAGTAAAAACCATAAAAGTCATTTTGTTGATGATGGGAAGTATGGATAGCACCGTCTATCCAGTGCCTATTATGTACCAAGTATAGGGTTGGGCCTTTATAGAAATTTTTGCCATAGGCAATCTATGAGGAAGGCATTACAGTCCCTGTTTTACAGAGAAGGAAGCTGAGGGAAAGTAACTTGCCCAAGATCTGTTTGATAGCCAAGTCTCTACCACTTCCTCTGTACCTAACTCTTTTGGTATTTTGTTCATTCTTCAATCAACAGAGATAGTAACAGTAAACGATGCTCCCTTACCGCCAGCACCATCACCCCCACCTCTTGCAGAAAAAGAAAGCTTTGAGCAAAAGAGATTGTATGAAAAACATGAAGCTGTGAGATTTCTTTTAAAATTTAAGCTAAAGTGGTGAGGGTTAATACTTTATTTTTAACAGAGTAAAGTAGATGGCACACACCACAAATGTTCATTAACTCATAGCATACATTAGTATTTAATCCCAATTGACTTTTGTGTAATTGATGTATTTAATTATTTGTCAAGTAGTCAGTGTGCGGAAAACTGAAAACACTAGCTCTAGTCTGATAACAATACTATTTACACAGACACAAACAGTCTGGGATTAAAGAATTTAATCTGTTCAGACAAAAAGTAAATATTTATTGAGCTAAAATATACAAGTCTATCTTTGTAGGGAAGAGACATTTGTTTCTTGATGAAAGATATAAACTGTTATCTAAATCACTGGCAATTTTTATTCAAAGTGAAGTTTAAATTCTGTGTTCCTCCTGAAAACAGAAAACTAAAGACATAAGGGCCTATCCTTGTTCTCTGGGAGTGTTATTTTCACAGAAGGGAATCATGTTAAAGTATTCAAATAGGAAAATGGTGTTAAAATGAACATATTTTAACTTATTGATAACCTATTTGGGCAATACAAGAGATGTCAACATTTTAGAAATGAGAAGGTAGGGGCGCCTGCCTGGTTCAGACAGTAGAGTATATGACTCTTGATCTTAGGGTCGTGAGTTCAAGCCCCACGGTGGGCACAGAGATTATTTTAAAAAAATAAAAAATAAAATAAAAATATCTTTAAAAATCCCTCTTTTAAAAGATTAAAAAAAAAAACAAGAAATGAGAAAGTAGCCTAGGTTAAATGCAGACTTAAGGAATTTAGTGGAAATGACAAATGAATGTAAATCTTGCATTATATAAATAATGTGATGAACTTGTTGCCCAAGGCTCCTATATAGGAAGCATCATATAATATTTATGGATATTGATTTTTCAACTGAAATGACAGATAAAAATAGCCTTGTTTTTGATGTTCTGAAGAAAGGAATTTAAAATAACTCAGACACTCTTGTGTTTAAACACCAGTCCTCCACTTACTAGCTGGTTGAACTTGGGCACTTCACTTTCCTGAGACTCAGTTTCCTTACATGTGGTGCTGAGGACAGTGACTGCTACCAAGACTAGCCGTAATGGCTGACTGAGAGAAAGGGAAACGCCCTAGTTGGGAGTGTAAGGAAAAGGCCACCAGTCAGTTCCAGCTGATTATCAGCATGGAGAAATGTGGGCTCTGGGTTACCAGCTATGTTAATTATTTTCTTTTTAAAAGATTTATTTATTGGAGGGGGCGGGGAGGGAAAGCATGAGCAGCAGGGGCAGAAGCAGAGAGAAGCTGAAGCAGACTCCCGGCTGAGCATGGAGCCCGACGTGGGGCTGGATCTCACAGCCCTGAGATCACAATCTGAGCTGAAACCAAGAGTCGGATGCTTAACTGACTATGCCACCCAGGCGCTCCCGTTATGTCAACTCTTAATTGTTGTATGTTAGGAACAAATTCTGACTTTTTATAAACACTGTGCAAACCAAATACACCAGCCCTCAGGGCTGAGTCTGGACCACCAGCCGCCAATATGTAGTTTCTGTTTTGGAGAATTACTGGAAGTGCTACATGCCATCCAGAGGAGCAAAGCATCTGGACTCAAGAGTGTTCTGGGGTTACACAGATGTTTTAAAACAAAGAGATGTGCTCTGGCAGGAAAAGTCAAGAGCGGAGGTTAAGATGATTTTATGAGAGAAACTCAAAGCAAAAAGCATATCTGCCTGGCACAACGTGGTTTTGAGATAGCTTGGAACTATATTTACATTCCAATTTAAAATATTTTTAATATGCATGTATTTTAACTTAATCACTGATTTCCCACCTAGTAATGAGAATGCTACTCCTTGTCCTCCGAACCTCGACAATATAAATCCAAATTTACTCAACATACAAATATTGACCAGAGATGTATTTATTTTATTGACCTTCTCAAAAATGAACTTCTGGCTTTATTGATTTTCTCTAGGGCTTTTCTGTTTTCTATATCACTGAGTTCTGCTCTGTCTTTAGTCTCCTTCTTTGGATTTAATTTGCTCTTCTTTTTCTAGTTTCTTAAGGAAGAAGCTGAGGTCATTCATTTGAGACTTTTCTTCTTTTCCAACATGTTATAGGCATTTCAGGCTATCAATTTCCCTCTAAATACTGCTTTAGTGGCATTTTGATCTGCTGTATTTTCTTTAGCTGAAATTACTTTTTAAATTCCATTCATTTCTTCTTTGATCTATGGGTTATTCGGAAGTATATTATTTGATTTCCAAATTTGGAGGATTTTCCAGAGAGCTTTTTATTTTTTTAAGATTTTTTTTTTTTTAATTTAGTCATTTAAGTCACAAAGAGAGAGAGAGAGAGCATGAGCAGGGGGAGAAGCAGCGGGAGAGGGAAAAGAGGGAGAAGCAGGCTCCCCGCCGAGCAAGGAGCCCCCGACACGGGGCTTGATCCCAGGACCCCGGGACCATGACCTGAGCCGAAGGCAGACGCCCAACCATCTGAGCCACCCAGGCGTTCCCAGACAGCTTTTTATTATTGATTGCTGTTACAATTCCTTCATGACCAGAGGACACACTTTCCATGACTGGAATCCTTTTTGCACTTACCGAGGCTTGTTTGATGGCACAGAATGTGATCTTTCTTGATAAATGTTCACACGTGCAAGTGAGAAGAAAGTGTATTTGGCTGTTATTGGTTGGAGTGTCCTATAAACGTCAGTTAGGTCAAATTGGTTGATAGCTTTGTCTGAGTTTCTGATATTCACACTCATTTTCTGTCTACTTGTTCTACCAATTATTGAGAAAGAAATATTTAAATCTCTAATTGTGGAACTGTCTATAATTCTACTTGCAATTTTATCTCTCTCTTTTTTTTTTTTGCTTCTTAATCTTGAAGTTCTGTTCTTTATTTGGTGCATACATTTAGGATTCTAATAGTTCTCTTGCCGAAGTGACTCTTTTGTCATTATGAAATGGCCTTTACTCCTGGAAATATCCTGTGCTCTGAAGTCACTCCTACTTTCTTTTGACCACTACTATTGATAAGGTTATATCTAGCACTTTGCCGTTAGTTTTCTCTTGGTCCCGCCCATTCTTTCTTCCCCATTTCCTTTTTTTCTGCCTTCTTTTAGATTGAGTATTTTTGTGATTTGATCTGTAGGTTTTTAGCTGTAATTCTGAACAGTGGTCTGGAAATTCTATTAGAACAGTAAGCTGTGATACTCACAGGACTCACCCCCTTCTTTTCCCATCCATTAGGGATTTGTTTCTTTTGCCGCCTGATGCGCAGTACTTTGAAAACCACTGTTTCTTATGTTTTACCTATTTTTGTTGTTGTTTTGGGCTGAAGGGTAAGCGAAAAGCGATTTTAAAACACTTATATGAGGGGCGCCTGGGTGGCTCAGTCGATAAGCGTCTGCCTTCAGCTCGGGTCATGAACCCAGGGTCCTGGGATAGAGCCCCACATCGGGCTCCCTGCTAGGCGGGAAGCCTGCTTCTCCCTCTCCCACTCCCCCTGCTTGTGTTCCCTCTCTCACTGTGTCTCTCTCTGTCAAATAAATAAATAAAATCTTTAAAAGAAAAAAAAAACACTTATATGAAAAAAATACAGTTTTAGAAATTTTATATAGAAACTTAAGGAACGCTGGAGAAAACCAAAGATTTTTAATTTTTTTCTTTACTTGAAGTTGTGCTGTGGCAATTTTTCCCAACCTCTCATAATCACACTATTTTAAATTTCACCCTGATTTCTCAAATATGACACTAAGTATACGTTTACTTCACTTTGTGTGGAAAATTTATTCCCTTAAAATAATCCCACTAATTATGTACTTTGTACCACTACCTTTTATTTGCACAATTAGTCTGCTGTTGTAGATTATAAATGCCAATCATTCTAGTCTTTTAAAACCTATTTTTCTTCGGGGCGCCTGGGTGGCTCAGTTGGTTGGGTGACTGCCTTCGGCTCGGGTCATGATCCTGGAGTCCCGGGATCGAGTCCCGCGTCTGGCTCCCTGCTCAGCGAGGGGTCTGCTTCTCCCTCTGACCCTCCTCCCTCTCATGCTCTCTGTCTCTCATTCTCTCTCTCACAAATAAATAAAATCTTAAAAAAAAAAAATTGCTAAAACCTATTTTTCTTCACTGTTGAAAACAACATACTAGGTATTCTCTACTTTTTCAGATAACACTGTGGCACCATGAGGGAAGACCACAAAGCAGTTTTGCATTTCTGGTTCAAGCCCACCATGCCCTACTTCATTTCATACACTATCCATGTTGATCTGCTCATTACTGAACACATCATGCCTTTGCTCATACTAACTTCCTGGCCCATACTTCCCTCTCCTACATCAATCTGCCTGGCAAAGTTCCACTCACCCTTCAAACTTAGAAAAAATACTAATCACATTTTTTAGTTAGCTGTATCCACGTTTATCTCCTTTACTAAAATATACAGTTCTTTGGCCTCCTTGGTGCCCAGCACAGTACCTATATATTTAAAAGGTTCTCAAAAAATGTTTAATTGGGGACACCTGGGTGGATCAGCCAGTTAAGCACCTGCCTTCGGCTCAGGTCATGATCCCAGGGTCCTGGGATCGAGCCCTGCATCAGGCTCCCTGCTCCCACTCATGTTCTCTCTCACTCGCTCTACTCTCTCTCTCTCTCAAAAAAAAAAAAAAAAAAAAAAGTTTAACTGAACTAAACTCAGAAATAATTTGGGATGCAGCATGTTATGGACTGAATGTATGTGTTCCTCCAAAATTCGTATGTTGAAGCCCTAACTCCCCAATGTAGCTATATTTGGAGTAAGGAAGTAATTAAGGCTAAAACAAGGTCATAAGGGTGGGGCCCTGATTCAATAGGATTACTGTCCTTCTGAGGATAGACACTAAAGAGTGACCTCCCTGTCCCTCTCTCTCCGACTGTGCACATACAAAGAACAGATCATGTGAGCACACAGCAGGGCAGCCATCTGCAACCCCAGGGGAGAGCCCTCACCAGACATCAATCCTGCTAGTACCTTGATCTTGGAATCCAACCTCCAGAACTGTGAGAAAATGAATGTGTGGTGTTTAAACCTCCTAGTCTGATATTTTTTTATAGCAGGCTGAGCTCATAGATACAGGAAGGTGGTTAAGATAAGGCCGTTCCTCTCTCCCAACTAGAAGGCAGGTAGGGTTCTTGGGTCTCCAGGCCAGTAGTACAAACTCTTCAGTTGAAAAAAAAAAAAATTATTTCTGCCTTCTCTCCAGAGGGCTCTACTTGAAACACTGCTGCTATTTTGTCCTTAGCCATTGCCAGCATGACTCCCTCCAAACCAAGATCAGACTGGCTATAACCCCGTTTACATGCAAACTGACACTAAAAGAAAGCTCAGTTCCCTAAGGATTGGGTTACTGACGTATTAGAGAAGCTCACATTTTTATTCCATCATAGAGTTCTAGTTATGCCAGCACTATACATCTCGGAGGTGTGAAGAACCATCACAGTGCTTCTAGATTGTCAATTATACCAATAAAGCTGAAGAAAGAATGGCGTCGGGACAAGGGGTCTGGTTTCGGAATGGAGTAACCAGAGAGGGCTTTACTGAGGAGGTGATCTTTAAGCAAAGACCTAAAGAAAGTGAGTGTGTGAGGTGTGCAGCTATATGAGGAAAAAACATTCTAGGAAAAAGGAACAATAAATGCAAGTGAACCAAAGAAGGACACGTTCAAGTCAGATTACTGGTAAACATTTCATGAATCTCTTTAAATGATTTTCTGAAGCTTAAAAAAACCTAAAACACATCACTATTATTTGCCAAGATCACTCCATCCCATCCCTAGCGAAAGTTAAGTTTCATCTTTCTTACTTAAAGCAGAAAATTAAATGATTACTCTTTAGCCATCAATCCCCTGCAGAACAGGAACTGGATCTGAAAAGCATGATGCTGCTGAAAACATCTTTAAGATTCACTTGAATGCAAAATGAGAATTACTATATTCAATAATTCATTAATGGGACTGTGAAAAATCTGTTTGCTTCCGAAAAGTGAGAACTGGCATAGACAGTGAGATGTGAGCTGTATTATGTTAAAGCTGGAATGCAAAATAGTTTTCCAAACTGACTTTTCTTTAATTACTGAAGTAACATCACAAATAAAAGGCACAAAGGCATCAGCAACATCAGAAAGCTTAAAGTACTTATTACTTTAAATTAATCTAAATGGAAAACAGGCTAACCACCAATATATAAATGGCAGCAGTTGTGGTGGTCAGCATGGGGTAATAGTACCGGCAGTGTGGGTGCTCGGGATATGCCATTAGCATCAGCTAAGTGTCCTGTATACATGATCTCATTTAAACCTAGACTCAACCCCCCCATGAAAACGCCAACATCTGCAAATCAACCTCAGTGACGGGTCTCTAATCCTGGTCAGAATCTAATACTTAACTATTTACAGTCTCTTTTTTTAAGGAATAGTATGATGTATCACTTTCAAAAATCAGTATTTTAATTTCTCCTATCTTGGTGATCTATGAATGAGCTCCAAATGAATATTTAATAATAATGGGATAAGGTTCATCCCAATTTGCCCAGGATAGTCCCAGTTCATGCATTTTGTCCTAGTGAACTATTAAATAGAGTCCCCTTTTATTCTCCTAAAGGCTCCTGGTTTGAATGATAAATTGTACGGTCACCAACTTGATAATCACTTCATTTTTTGCTTTGCCTATTCACTGTCTTTCTTACTGAGTAAAGAAACATGCTGATCTACCATCATTTTTTCTTCTGGGGATGCAAGCTGCCCATAGCTCTTCTCATCAGCGGGGCTCTGTCAATGTGCAGAGCACAACTGTCTCGAGATGGCTCCACCACACTTGCACTTGAATATTCGGTCTCCTCTCCTCCCACACCCGGTCCCGTCCCCGCTCCTTCCTCCTAAGTGAACCCTTTGTCTCCCTCGCCTACTCTTGTCTCTATTTTCTTTCATGCCGCCCCCCACGCTAGGAACAACCTACTAATCTACCAAATATCTATCCTCAAATCACTTTTTAAAAGTCACTTTAGTCAGTGAAGCCTACCTGAGATCACCCATCCACCCACCTGTCCTATTTATGGATCAAATCTGTCAGACTAACCTCTTGGAGGCTCAAATTTGAAATGTTTTTGCTATTATATTGAGGTTTTTACCATATTCCCTCACATCAAAAACAAACTTTACAATATCAAAGTAGGGCTTTTGGATCTATCTATAGCTATTAACAACAACAAAAAAAAACCAAAACAAAACAAAACAAAAAAACCCAAAAAACCGTAATCCGGAGGAATCTTACTAAAAATGATAAATGCAACTACTGCTTTCAGAGGGTTGAGGGACAGTCAGATGTGGTTATTTGATTATTGAAAGGAAGACCATACTCATTGGTAGTACACAATCTAAAAAGAGACTCTTTCCTGGACCCAACTTTAGTCAGGTTCCTGAGTATGAACGGCTTCCATCCTTGGACATGTCCTCTAGGAGCCCAGTGTTAGTAAGAATCCTGTCAAGGTGATTTGGCCAGAGTCCCCCCACCCTTGATATCTGGTCAAATATTCATCCTCTAATATCCCCCAGGTAATAGCTGATCACCCTAGCCTGCCTTCAGTAAGAATCCTGTTACATCGGTTTAGTAAAGAATTACCTACTTTCTTGTAATTTTCCATCCGCCAACACCCACCTCCCCTCAGTCTGCTGCTTGGCTATAAGCCCACTTTCCTTTGCTGTATTCAGAGTTGAGAGCCTAATCTCTCTCCCCTATTGCAAAACCCCACTGAAGCAGTCCCCCTGAGTAAGTCTGCCTTACCTTCTTCAACAAAACCCAGACAGTGTACACAGAAGATGGGTATTCTTAATATCGTCAGTGGGTACTTTGTGGTACAAAGACAGACAATGAGAGAGGTAAGTGAGTCTTTAAGATGTGGCTGTTCTTAAATGAGAAATTCCCCTCAAGATATGGGTACAGGGGCACCTGGTTGGCTCGGTTCGAAGAGCGTGCGATTCTTGATCTTGGGGTCATGAGTTTGAGCCCCATGTTGGGTGTAGAAATTACTTAAATGAATAAAAACTAAAAAAAAAAAAAAGAATATGGATATAGTTGCTGTGCCTTCTCCAGGGCAAAAAAAAAACTTTGCATTTATAGTTCTGGTCAAACTTCTAAATGGCATATGGAGTACTAGGAAGCAACAGAGGATATACTGTAAGAGTATTTTGCCCCCAGTGTAGTTTAAAAAACAAGCAAGCTATATGTACTCTCTGCCAAACAATAAGCTAAGCCCAGAAATGACCATATAACAAGAATGTAGGCAAAAGAGCAAAAGGAGAGTAAGAACAAACAACCCAAGAGTCATGGGCATAAATGACTTGCATTTACAAGTTTGTAATCAACGACTCTTAGTTTCTATCATGATTCTAGCTTCTGTGGATCATCTTTCAGTGGAACCACAGTTATTAATGTACACACATTCAATGCAGAAACAGGTTGCTATTGCCATCATTTTATCCACAAGAGGCAGGGAGGGACTAGAAAACCAGACGGTGAGAATGAAGTAAAATGTCTCCAAACCATGGTAACAGGAAATGGCACAGACTCTTGCAACACTCACTCCAAGCATCATGCGAAATTCTGCAGCTTGGACACCTCTTGCACCTGCAGTTTAGCGCCTGGGCACAGAAATCCAAAGACAGTGAGTGATTCTTCAGAAGGCATATTAAAAAAACTGATGAAAATCAAAGCTCTTTTCTCACTTAAGCTGGACTACCACAACACATTGCTTCAATATCTGGCTTGCTACAGTAATATGTTGTTACACAAGACAAGACAGCCGCAAGAAGGAAAAAAAACCCACAGGTGATTGCCCGTTGTGTTTCACTGACAGTATTTAATCCACAGTGAGGTTCTCCAACCTGACCATTTAAGGAGAGTAAAAGAAATCCAGACACTATTGTACAACCAGCTAACCTATGAAACTATTCCCCAGACGCGCTTTTCTTATTGAACATGTAGAAATAAATATACCTGCAGCTATGTATTCACTGGTTCTAGATTGATTTGTTGACATTTCTTCTACTTTCTACACAGAAGATACTAAAATATCATTGTATGTAGTTCTAGTGCTACCTTTAAATGTGATTTTGTAAGTTCAGGACCAAAGGATATGACATGAATCCTAAAAGGTGGGCCTTCCTTGACAAGACACAAAATGCTCTCTCTGCCAGATTCCCAATGCTGCCACAAGCCCTGTGTGCTAGGATGTAGAGGCCATATATTAAATTCTTCAGACTTCTACTGTCAGGAGTAACAGGGACTTGAATTTCCTACTGGCTTATACTATGTGGCACTTAAAAATGAATGCACATAAGAAAAGAAATTCCTAGTGTCTACGTGAGGTACAACAAACTTAAAACTCTATATAAATGTTATCTATATTAACACACCTATATACATATGTGGACAGTTTAAACTATACTTCTGAATCCCCAGGAAAGCTTCTTGTTTGTTTTTTGTTTGTTTGTTTTTCTAATGACAGGAGTGGCACAATTGGTAGTCATTAAACAGAGGAATGACAAGGAAGCTCTAAGACTTTTAGTGTGATTGCTACTGTCTAAACATGCAGTGTCTCCTGGTTTTCAAAGCTTCTGATCCTTACAAAAATCCTTACTTAGACATACCAAATGTCTAAATTTGGTGTTAATTTTTGACATAGTCAAAATAAGACTAAAAGTCTTATTTTATCCAGTTGCAATTGGAATACCTGGAATATAACTGGAAATTATATCCAGTTGCAAATTGCTCATTTCTTTTCCCAGTGCCAAGTAAAATATACAACTTATCCTCTGGGGTGCCTTGAAAATCTGCCTATAGATGCTTGCTTTGTGAAATCTGGTTAAAAACCCTTTGAGAACAGCTTGTATCTACTATTACCTTGAGAAGAAAATAAAAATCAAATCTATGTCAAAAATTAACACCAAATTTAGACATTTGATATGTCTAAGTACGGGTTTTTGTAAGGATCAGAAGCTTTGAAAACCAGGAGACACTACATGTTTAGACAGTAGCAATCCCACTAAATGCTCCATATACGAAATTTAGAGACCGAGAAATACAGTTTTGAATTTCTGGATCTATAGTCTCTGCCCTGATTTTAAATTTTCATCAGTTTTATAAACTATCTCCAAGTGAAATTGTGTGTAGAGAACAGAAGTTCAAGACCTTAAACACAATTAGTTTAAAATATATAATCATCAAAGAGTATCAGATTTGTAGTGGGCTCTAAGTTGGGTTAAAATAATTTCAAAGGCAAATTTACTTCATAAAATCATACCATTGTTAAAAGGCTTGATGGGAGGCAGTAAAAGGTTAAAAGCGGGGCTTTTAGGGCCAGAATATTTGGGTTTCAATACTGGCATTACTACCTTCTAGCAAAGTATTAAGACAGCCCATGCATCACTTCCCTCATGTGTGAAATGGGAATAAGAATATTAACTATCTCAGAAAAGCTGCCTCGAGGATTAAAATAAAAATAGTTAATTAGAACCGTGTCTGTTACAGAGCAAGAGCTCAATAAATAGTAGCTACTATTAGCACTACTGGGCAAGGAAAATATTTTGTGTGCATGCTCCAAGATACAGCCTTTAGAAATCTATACTGTACATCTCAAGTTCATTTAAAAATTAATTTTTAATGAACTGCCTCTTAGAGACAGCTAGTTCACAGAACTGTTATACAAAACAAGTGGCCTGCTGCAACACATCTGATTCTAGTTTAGATCAATGTAAGAATGTACGGGGAAAAATGCCTAAGAAAATTAGGAACTCTTCAGTTCCCATTCCAGCTCAAATCTGTAGGGTGGAGACTAAAAATGTAACAGGAGTGAACCGAAATTTTTAAAAAATAGAAGCAGCTATCTATTGAGAGTAATTCATTCCGCACACGTATGGTGAGATGCGTTTCTCCCTCTTTCTCATGCTGTGACATTCAGTAAAGCTGAAACTCTGATCAGAGCAGAGACTCTTAGAGACTTAGATTCTACTTCTGCTTTGTTGTGTGGTCTCTACCAAACCATTTCATTTCTCTATAGTCTCCTCTGCTTCCTCGTCATTTGTAAGATAGAAATAAACCATTTTATTGTCCATCTAACTTAGAGGGATGGGATTAGAATGAATGCCACTCTCACTCGTGGCCACAATGAAAGGAATTTACCTTCCTCATCACAAGCATGACAACTGAGTTACTTAGTGCCGGTACATTACTTTAACAAACATTAACTTCTGATTTACATCACCACCTATTTAAATTCTGGAAGTCAAATAAATGTAAGGGCTGGCATCATGATGTGCCAAGGCATGGAGAGTGGGTGGAATCACTTTTCTTCCATATAAGGGAAACCCTGTAAGTTTAAGTCTGTTGGACATTTAGTGACCAAGAATATTTCTATAATAAGCAGTTCTGCAAGTCTGCATGTCTGAATATGTGCATGGAATTCCCTGCAAATGGCAGCCCCAGGGGAAGAGCATCCAACGGGGGGGAATTCTGTACCCTCTCCAAGTCCTCATACACAGTCTAACCTGCATGACAAATTTTGTTATCTACTCTGTCCACCTTCAGGAACTCTGGTTATACCTATACACCCACAGGTTCATCACTATGATGTGAGTGCCTCCTTTACCAACACTTTCTATACCTGAGAACATTTGGTGGGGGGTAAAATTACCATTTTTTTGGATCAAATATGAATTTCATATTGTTTTTCCCTAAGATTCTATCACTTCTAAGTTTGTTTCCATATGCCCAAATTCTCATAACATCCTTCTCCCAGAATAAATATCTTCTGTTATGTTTTAATTATTGATTTAATCTAAATTTCTTCCCTCTGGACAGACAATACACTGTACAACTGGGTGACAGTGCAGGGCGGATGACCACGGCAGGCTAGAGCAGCATTTGTTTTGATGCTATTACTGGTCTTCAATAAATCTTACCAATATTTGTAGACGTAACACACTGAAAACATTTTTAAAAACATTTCCAAGTAGGTATGGTGTAACAAATTTGTTTGCACTAAATAATTTCAAATTAAAAAGGAAGTTAAATAGAATTTTTAATACATACTATGATATACTTTCTTATTTCTTATCCGTATTTCTGAACCTTCATTCTGTTACTACTATTATGGCCACTAGCCTCCGTAATTTATTTATGCCAGAGGAAAACTGCAGCGGTGGAAGGTGGTGATAAAGCTTGTTAAAACTACTCTATTTTCAAGTTATTTTATAGTATTGTGTTTAAATTTCAAGAGGCAAAATTTAATGCAAAATAATTTTACTTTTCCCTTTGAGTTTCTTCTGCTTAGCTAGAGCCACCGGAGAAAATATTATTTTTGCATTTTTATGAGGCATCTTTCAAAGCATACTGGTAATTGCTTTGATGGTCATGGTTTACCATATAAATCCAAAATGTAGAAAGTTTATAAAATATTTAAGAAAAAGAGTAATGGCATATGTCATGCAGTTTTCATACATAACTAAAGAAACCATAACCAGAATATTTCATTATCTAATAATGCTATCTTGAATGCTTCTTTGAAGATGTAGTAGCTTTATTTATTTATTTGTTGAGGGAGAGGGTGGGGGGCAGGGGCAGAGCGAGAGAGAGAATCCCAAGTAGGCTCCACGCCCAATGCAGAGCCCAATGTGGGGCTCGATCCCATGACCCCAAGATCATGACCCGAGCCGAAATCAAGAGTCAAGACACTCAACCAACTGAGCCACCCAGGGCAACCTGCAGTAGCATTTTAACAGGATTGCCACCTTACTGCTTCTAGCCAAGTAATCTCTGAGGAAGTAGCCATTTTGTGGACCTAAGTATCACATTAGGTGCTAATGATGAGTGGATTAAAAAACACACATTTTCAGGGCACCTGGGTGGCTCAGTCGGTTAAGCGTCTGCCTTTGGCTCAGGTCATGATCCCAGAGTCCTGGGATCGAGCCCTGCATCGGGCTCCCTGCTCAGCGGGGAGCCTGCTTCTCCCTCTCCCTGCCCGCTCCCCCTGCTTGTGCTCTATTTCTCTGTGTCAAATAAATAAAATCTTAAAAAAAAAAAGAAACCAAAAAACACACATTTTCTGTCCTCCTGGAGCTTACAGTCTACGCTAAAAGAGAGAATGTGTATATGAGCAGAAACATAATATTAAGCATAACAATGGATTTAGGGATAAGGGAAAACCTGTGTAAGGAAGTAACAAGTGTAGAAAATACAGAGTAGAGAAAGAAACATTCTGAACAGGAAAGAACACGCAAAAAGCCCTAAGCCAGACAAGGGGTCAGCAAATCCTGGAAAAGAAAGACAGTTGGTGTGGCTAGAGAATGTGCCATCCTAAAGGCAGAGGGTAGCCGCTGAGGCGATCTGAGCAAGGAAGAGACGGAATCTGATTTCAACTGGTCTGTACCGAGAGCAGAGGAAACCGCCACTACGTGGGAGGTGAGGACGCTGTGAACTGGTGTGGCTGGCAGCCGGCACAGAGGAAAGAGGACATTTTGGAAACAGAACTGAAATGGATTGAGGATGGATGCAGGGGGTAAGGGAATGAAAATCCTGGTGATTCTCATGAGATGGGCATAAGTAGCTTGATGGCTGGAGACACCACTTACCGAGACAGAGGAGACAAAAAGAAAAGGTTTGTGGCGAAAGGTTTAAGAGTTGGCCTGGGAGACGGGGCATGAGAGGTGCGAGTGGTGGTGTTAACACTATGGTAGCTGACGGTGTGGGGCTGGAGCTCAGAACCTCAGCTGGAGTTACCCATTTGGGACATACTGCCACATGGATGACATGTAAAGTCATAAAAGGAGATGGAAATGCCTGAGGTAAGAGCTTAAGTGAAAAGAAAGGAGGGCCTTAGGAGCAGGCCTTACGGAATTCTAATATTTACGACAAAGGCCTAAAAAGAAATGGCAAACCTGTGCAAAGAAAGCCCAGAGTGCACTGTCGCAGAAGCCAAGAGAAGGTGGGGGGCAAAGCCACCTACTCAGCTCTGAGGCCCAGCAAAGATAGTGGCCAGTTTGTCAAGCTCTGCCCTCCTCTCCTGTCCAGAATGCTCAGCCATGATTCATTCTTATAAATCTTAAGAGAAAATCCCAAGTCCCCAAACCAGAAAACATACAGTAAAAGAGTGACTCTAAAAAAATTTAACTACGTATTGTTTATTCTTCCCAACTTTTCTGATCTGAATTTACCTGTTCTGTTTTGCCTTACGTGGCACTGAGTACTAATGGAGTATGTCTGAAGACCTAACACCACATAACAGAAAACAGAATAAGCTTGATGACAGGATCAAGGAGTGAATATGTAATTCAAACAGAAACCATAATGGCTTAAGTGGAATAATGCATTTCATTTCATGTCACAGAAGTGGTACAGAAATCAATAAAGCACACAGCCACAACAGAATTATTAAGACAGTATCATATGCATGAAAAATTATGACTATGGCTTCAAATATTTATTCATGACAGATTTAGTGAGTGGTATATACTATGACAAGGCTGTTCTAGTAATTAAAAAAAAAAAACAAAACTCTTTTGAGGAAACTCATTAGAACATTGTCCTAGATTTACGCTTAAGATGTAATCCTTTTTCAAAGCAATCAAATGGCACCAGATGTCATTTTCTTAACCACAGTATAAAAGACATTCCACATGGGTGAAAACACTCCTAAATTTGAAAGTGCTACAGTTTAGGCATGATTTAATGTTGTGCTTACTTAGAATAATAAACCAATTCAGTTAAGAAAAGCACCCCCCCCAAAAAAAAGCCTATAAAAATTCTAAAATATGCTATGGGAGAAATTTTCTGTGATCACAGATCAAGGAACTATATCTATTTTCATAAACCACTATAAGTCTTTGCCAACTAATAAAATGATATTACATTATATTGGTGAGGAAAAAAAAAAAAAAAGAAAAGCCAGAGATATACACTTAAATTGGGGCAGTGGAGGGAGGGCAGAGAAAAAACAGAGGAGAAACTTATCATTTCAATTTGCATAATTTTTAAATGCTTAAAAAATAAATTTTAAAAATGTGTATTTCACTAATGCTCCACAACTATTTGTATGTATCATCTAGTTTTCGTCCAGATGCATATAATATACAGTTGTTTATAGCAGTATATAATTTTATATTATTTTCTCAAAATTATATCAAATGTTTCCCATATTTCTCTTTATTTTTCTTTATAATATTTTTCAAGGCTACATCATATTCTCTTGAGTTGACAGAATATAGTTTACTTGACCAATCCCTTATTTTGTTCCTAAATATAATTCTTTCCTTGGGTTATTTCCCTAGGATAAATTCCAAGATATTAGCATTTTAATAACTTTTGGTAGATATTTCTTTATAGAAATCCACTATTTTCTACCATTTTTTCTCTTACATATGCAACTTACACAACTGCAAAATAATCCAGGATTACACCGTATCTTTAGTATATTAAAACAAATTTTAAAATGGTTGAAAGTTATTGGCAGGTGGACTTAAAACAGGACAATCTAAGAACTCTACTGCCTCTTGAGATGGGAAGTACCCAGAAGCACTCTCTCAGAGATGCTTTAAAAACAATTTTTATATTGGGAAGAAGTCTATAGTACAATGACTAAGATTTCTATCTACAGCAGTAATTCATGTTAGACTAAGGCAAAGTTCTTTAGGGATAAGCTGATACTTCTCTCCAGAGACTCAGTTACATTCTAAACGCTCTGCATAACCAAAAGCTATTTGGGATTGTGAAGTGAGTCTGAGATTGCTCCATTCAGGCCTTTGGCTTGCTTTGTTCTTCTGTGTAACAGTTCTATTGAAAGAAAAATCTGTCAACTGCAGAGACTAGACTACACTTGACCACATGTCAGTGTGGATGCAGAATGTTAGTCACTTACACATGAACATGGCCCAAAGGCGACCAGATACCGCCTTCTGCGGAAATCCCGCTCATTCTGAGGTCCTGAACGGTGGAGGTTCCCCGCACCCTGTCCCAGACTGCAAGTGGTGGAGCAGGAAAGCCAGGGGGGCAGGGGTCATGGCCTTAACTCCGGAGCCTGTGTCACTAACCACTGTATTTCCTCTGCCATTCAGAAAAGCTGGTCCGGGCCTGGCAGAATCTGGGGGCCGAGACACAGCACATCTGACAGAACAGCCCTGGAATAAGGTGAGAGAAGACAGCTGACTGCCAGAGAGGGGGCAGGCTCGCAAAATTTTGAAAATACCATAAAGTTCTCCGGGCCTCAGAGTATTTCCTCAGTGCATCTACCTGGGTCTACCACAGCCTGGGATTTCCTTCAAGATGCATCCTAAGGGCTTTTCAGTCCTGAGGAGGGCTCTGCACTGAAAACATACCCTGCGGCGGTACGTACTCCCACGTTAGCTGGGAGTACTGAACACCCTCCTGAGGATGAGAAAGGGACCAGAGTGGGTAGGAGCCGAGGCGCCACAGGAAAGCTGCTAAAAGAGGAAACAGAAAACTGAAAGAAATGCTGTTCCACCTTGGAAACAAAGTACACTTCAGCTCTGCCAGGAATTGGGTGAAGGGGGCTCAGAAATCACAGGCTGCTTGGGCCACGTGGTGCCTTTACCTTTACTCTCTACTTTCTTCGTGCCTCCTGACTTTGACTTCCGGGTCCCTTTCCCTCCATTGCCTTGTAGCTTCCCAGGTGTCCCCGTATTCCTCCCTCTCCTGTCTGTTCCTGTGAAGGGAGCGCTGTGACTCCAGAGACAAGTGGATCTAACATTTAAGACTGCAACATTAATGCTTACCTAAATTTCCCGCCTACCCCAACAGATTTCAGACTTGCCAGCCACTACGATCACGAAAGCCAGTTCCCTAAAATAGTTCTCAATCTCTTATTCTCTCTGTACACATGTGTGTACATCCTACTGGTTCTCTTTTTCTGGAGAAACCTTAGTCAAGTATAGGTACATTAGTAAATAAGGGCAAGAATAATTAATGCTGCCTGTTCAAGAGGCTCAACGATTAGGGGCAGCTCTCTCTGTTCCTTGTAACCAGACAAGTTCTGGCCCCAATTCCTAAGACTACCACTTACCTCATACTACCTCACTTTACCTAAGTCAGTTGAAAGTAAATGGTTTTACTTTGGTAAATTCTTCCATATTATATGCATAAGAGTTTATTATTTTCACTTACTTTTCTATCTCTGATTTTTTATTTCTTTTTTTTTTTCCTTAAAGATCTTACTTATTTATTTGACAGAGAGAGAAAGAGAGAGCACAAGCAGTGGGAGTGGCAGGCAGAGGGAGAAGCAGGGAGCCAGATGCAGGGCTCAATCCCAGGACCCTGGGATCATGACCTGAGTCGAAGGCAGCCGCTTAACCGACTGAGCCACCCAGGCGCCCCTGACTTTTGATTAAAAATGTCTCTACTGACTCAATAGGAGTCTGACCAACATCATTATGAGTCTGTAAATGTTTCTGCCACCAAGAAAATGCTGTCAACTTAGATGTCACAACTATCTTCTACTTTTTTTTTTTAAAGATTTTATTTATTTGAGAGTGAGAAAGAGAAGAGAGCACGAGTGCACAAGCAGGGGGGAGGGGTGAAGGGAGAGGGAGAAGCAGACTCCCCGCTGAGCAGAGAGCCTGCCATGGGGCTCAATCCCAGAACCCTGGGATTATGACCTGAGCCAAAGTCAGATGCTTAACTGACTGAGCCACCCAGGCACCCTATCTTCTATTCTTAATAATCAAAGTGTTTTCACTTAGATATACTGTGTAGAGCAAAGCTTTTGTATGTTTCTTCACCTGAAAAGATCTATTTTAATTCAAAATGTTTGCTATTTTCTAGAAGGTGGTCGTGGGGCTCTTTCGTTCTTCCCCTAAGTCATTCCGCAGAGAAGACACTGCTGCAAACACCCTACCTAGCTAACAATATAGTGCTGGCACAGAAGTCATCTCTGACTTACAGAAAATGTGTTTAAAATGCCAACGGCAAGTAAGTACAAAGCACTAAAGTCAAACTATCCCTCTATTTTGGTGCATGACAGACACTAAACAGCAGGTGCTGATTTCCTCTGACACCTAACATCAGTGCCTTGTTTCTTTCTTACTACTCCCACCGTTGTTCTGTTTGATCTATACTCATCCATGACACATTGCAACTTGCTGATTTTATAACGACTCTGTATGTAAATAAAATGAGTAAGAAATACAAAACCTCAGTGGATAATTTCTACCTTCTTATAAAGTCAAACCTGCTCAGCTGAACGTGCTTCTATCAAAACATGGATGAAGTGCCATAGCCAGCTCTCAGTGTGCTTGCAGAGCAAGAAAGAGAACTCAAAATTCACATGTAATTAATGGCAACTGTAGAGTCTATTCATACACAAATCAGAGCACTCCCGATTATTATACATTAAATCAAAAGATTTCCAAATGGAGCAAAGTCTAGAAAAGTTCTGTCAAGTTTACATGACAACTATGAGACATAAAGTACTTAGGAAGATATTTGTAAGGAAACAAATCCCAGCCATTATTTTAAAGAATTATTTAGCATCGTTTCAAATATAAATTATCCTCTGTCATCATTTCATCGACATGTGTCCCATTCAAACATGCAATTATCAGTCACATACAGCATGCAGCATGCAGTAAATGGACAGCAGAGGTTAATAACCTGGAAGCATAGGATCTGAGAATGTGAGAGCAAGTTAAAGACAAGAGTTCCTCTCCATTGTCACTGAGGGTCGAGAAGCAATGCTGAAGCGTAGAACAGTGAGAGTGGGGGAAATACAGTTTGTCCAACACATAAACATATCTCTGCAAGTGGCGGCAGGTATAACTGAAAGACAAAGGTAAAAGGAGAAAAACAGAGAGGAGTTTTCCTTTGAAAAAATAAGCCATTCTCAATGTCCTCAAAGCTCTCTGTGTATTTTCACTAGATGGCACCCAAGAAAAAACAACTGTTAAAAGAGAATATTAAAAAGATAAAAAAGAAAACAAGCAACCTGTTTTAAAAATGGGCGAAAGATCTAAACAGACACCTCACCAAAGAAGATACACCAATGGCAAATAAGCATATGAAAAGATGTTCCACATCATATATCATTAAGGAAATGCAAACTAAAACAATGAGATACTGCTACAAACCCATTCGAATGGCCAAAATCCAGAACACTGACAATACCAAATGCAGGGAATGATGTGGAGCAGCAGGAACTCTCAGTTACTGCTGGTGGAAATGCAAAAATCATACAGCCATTTTGGAAGACAGTTTCAGTTTTCTTACAAAACTAAACATACTCTTACCATACAATCCAGCAGTTATGCTCCTTGGTATTTACCCAAATGAGTTGGAAATTTCTGTCCACATAAATACCTGCACATGGATGTTTATATCAGTTTTCATAATTGCCAAAACTTGGAAGCAATCAAGAGGTCATTTAGTAGGTAAACGGATCAACTGTGGTACATCCAGAAAATCAAATATATTCAGCACTAAAAAGAAATGAGCTATCAAACCATGAAAAGAGAGGGTGGAATCTTAAACGTGTATTACTTAGGAAAGAAGACAATCTAAAAAGGCTACATACTGTGTGATTCCAACTCTATGACATTCTAGAAAAGGCAAAACCCCGCAGAAGGTAAAAAGATCAGTGGCTGCCAGAGTTTAGTGGGGAGAGAGGGATGAATAGGCAGAGCACAGAAGATTTTTAGGGCAATGCAATATTCTTTATGATACCATAACAGTAGATACACGTCACTATACATTTGTCAAACCCATAGAATGCATATCACCAAGAATGAACCCTAATATAAACTATAGTCTCTGAGTGGTAGTGATTATGTCAACGTGGGTTCATCAACTGTGTAACAAATGTTATCACTTCTGGTGTAGAATGATGATAGCAGGGGAGGCTGTGTGTGTAGGGAGACAGGGTACATATGGCAATTCTCTGTACTTTTGCTCCATTTTGCTATAAATGTAGAACTGCTCTTAAAAAGGGTATTTAAAAGTGGGGGATGAAATCTGCCTTGCTAGAGCAGAGTGGTATGAGAGATTTTCTCTCTACAATACTACAAATATGTTCCTGGAAGACAGGCAATAATAGTACTGCAATATGGAAGATATCATGGTAGAGGAACATGGAATTAGGAGTAAGAAAACTTCAAAATCTGGATCCAGCCCAGCCGCTGGAAGTTTTGACAGTGGGGATTTGATCTCTCCAAGCCTCAATCCCACAAATTGTAACACAGAAGTAAAAACATTAAATTATTCCAAAATTTTGAAGTGATATTTAAAAATAAAAATATAAAAGAATTATTATCGTCAGAGCAATTTCATTCGTGCCACATTTCAGACCACTTGAAAATAACTTGTTTGAAAGAGGAAAATGCCAAATGAATGTGACAAGGTGAATCAACAAAACCGTGAACACATCAACATCAATGGATATGCTTAAACTACTAGTCTTTGAGAACCTTGTCTAAAAATCCACGCCAAAAATACACCAAGTTCCCAAATTTTATTTTGGGAATAAATTAATGAAACTAATAGATTAAAAGATTAGAAATAGGCAAATTTCCAAAACTTGGACAATTCAATCACCCATTCAACCTATTAATCAGCCCATCTACTTATCTCCAAGCAGTATCTATTATATGTGGCACATAGGAACTATGCACGACCCTGAAGACAGCGTGAGGAAGAAATTACACATAATCCTTTCCCGAGATTACAAGATAGAAGACACATATTAGACAATAACAAAATCCCACTGAAACTGTATAATTTCTAACTGTAATAAGCACTATGAAGGAAAAGTAAGAGGAGTAAAATGGAGATCTCACCTTGAGATTTGGAAGCTGAGAAAGGGCTGCTGCAAAGTGAATTTTAAGCTGACATCTTAAGGAAGAACGGAAGTTAGCTACATAGAGTATAGACTGGGGGAGAGGAGCCATGAATAAGCTAAAAATATCTTACAAACAATACACGAGGGGCACCTGGGTGGCTGAGTCATTAAGCATCTGCCTTTGGCTCAGGTCATGATCCCCGGGTCCTGGGATCGAGCCCCACATCAGGCTCAGTTGGGAGTCTGCTTCTCCCTCTCCCACTCCCCCTGCTTGTGTTCCCTCTCTCACTGTGTCTCTCTCTGTCAAATAAATAAATCAAATCTTTAAAAAAATAAATAAAAAATAAATACATGAATATCGTAAGGAGAGTGGGTTCAAAATTAACAGCCTTTCTCAGGTCAAAAAACAATGTTGTTTTTTTTTTTTAATTGAAGTATAGCTGATACACAATGTTACACTAGTTTCTGGTGTACGACATAGCAATTCAACAAGTCTATACCTTATACTATGCTCACAAGTGTAGCTAGCATCTGTCACCATCCAACACTATTACAATACCACTGACTATATTCCCTTTGCTGTACCTTTCAACCCCGCGACTTATTCATTCCATAACTGGAAGCCTGTATTTCCACTCCCTTCACCCATTGTGCCCATCCCCTCACTTCCCTCCCCTCTGGCAACCATCAGTTTGTTCTCTTTTGGGTCTGTTTCTGCTGTTTGTTTGAAAAAAACAATCAGTTTTTTTTGTTTGAGAGAGAGAGTGAAGCGCGAGGGAGAGAGAGAATCCTAAGCAGGTTCCACATCCAGTGTGGAGCCTGACATGGGGCTTGATCCCATGACCCTGAGATCATGACCTGAGCTGAAATCAAGAGTTGGACACTTAACCAACTGAGTCACCGAGGCACCCCCAAAAAACAATGTTTTTTAAAATATAGTGATTCTAGGGGCACCTGGGTGGCTCAGTCGTTGAGCGTCTGCCTTCGGCTTAGGTCATTATTCCGGGGTCCTGGGATTGAGCCCCACATCGGGCTCCCTGCTCGGCGGGAAGCCTGCTTCTCCCTCCCCCACTCCCCCTGCTTGTGCTCCTGCTCTTGCTATTTCTCTCTGTGTCAAATAAATAAATAAAAATATTTAAGATAAAAAAAATAAATTAAAAAAATAAAAATATAGTGATTCTAGTCCAATGACAATAAGATGAAATATACAAGAATAATGTACAACAAATATCTATGAAGAAATCTTTAAAATGGTAATAACAAAAAATTTAAAAGAATTGATAAAATGGAAGAAAAAATTTTTAGATAGGAAACTCTAGGATTATAAAGTCACCAAATGAAGACTATACTTTCAGGGATCATTTCTATAGTTTGTTATAAAGTCACCAAATGTTCTGGTGTTAGTCTAAAAATTCATGTTCTCAAAAATATCAAGAGTTTTAAAAATGAAACTAGACATGTTAATTCTGAAGTCATATAGAAAATTAAACATTTAAGAAAAGCCATAAAATTCTGAAAAACTATAGAGTTCTAGGATGGGACTAGCTCTACCACCTATTAAAAAAATACTGTAAAGTGACATTACCAGAAACAGTTTGGTATGGTGCATGAGTACAAGAACACTAGAAGAGACTGAAATAAGATGAGAACAGAGTATAAGATAAAGGTGGCACTTTATTTTTTTTTTTTTTAAGATTTTATTTATTTATTTGAGAGAGCGAGAGTGAGAGATTGAGCAAGGAGAGCAGCAGAGGAAGAGAAAAAAGCAGGCTCCCCCACTGAGCAAGGAGCCCAACCTGGAGCTTAATCCCAGGATGCTGGGATCATGACCTGAGCCAAAGGCAGATGCTTAACCAACCGAGCCACCTAGGTGCCCCAAGGTGGCACTTTAAAACAGAAGATCTGATGCATTATTCGATAAATGGTATTAGGATAACTGAGTAGATAATTAGGAAAAAACAGAGATGACTCTTAACCTCACCTCCTAAATCAAAAGAAATTCCAAGTTGATCAAAGATTGTAAGGAAAAAATAAAACGACAAAAGTTCAAAAATAAACCATATACCTGAGCGCCATTAAAAAATAAGTCTTAAAGTTGAGCACATAAAAATGGAAAATATAAATAGAAGAGACAATCACTTTTTCACTGTGCATCTTTTGTACAGTATGAACTTTCTGCCACTTTCATGTATCTTAGACATAAATTAATGAATAATTTTTAAAAATTGAAAGGGGCACAGGAGCAATTATTTCAGAGGGACTATGCTAAACGCAGGGAGATTTAAACAAGTTCAAGAATCCGAAAGAAGTTCAGTATGGCTGGTGTATGTTGGAAAAATGGTAAAAGGTAAGGTGGGCTCATGTAGCGCCTTGTGAGTTGTAAGATTCATCACATCATGAAAAACTAATGAAGGGTCTGAGCGGGGAGCAACTAGATATGGTTTACTTTTTCTAAGATGCATTTCTGCAATACAAAGATAAAATTGGAGGGGGGCAAAAGTTGAAAGATACAACCAGAAGCGCCAAGAGTGGAAAAGCAAAGACCAGTAAGCAGCCACTGCAATCGCTTATGCAAGAATCGCTGACGATGGCCTCAGAGCAGGAGAGCGGATTCAAGACCTTTGGAAGTAAAACCAATGGGACTTGCTAATTGATTGGAATGGGAGATGGTGTCAGTGGAGGAAGATACCAAGAATAATTCCCTGATTTCTGATATTAGGAACTGAATGAAAGTACATTTTCTGAGCTAAGAGAAACTAGAGGAGGGACAGGTTTTATGGAGAAGATCATGAGTTTAGTTTTGGACATGCTCAGTTTCAGATCCTGCAGATGTGAGATGTCAACAAATGCTGGGACACATGTAAGCTTGAAGCTAAGAGAGATGTGGACTAACCCAGAGACAGAGATGGATACTGAGAGACACATAGATGGAGGTCAAAGTTTGGGGAACATATATGAGATTATGTAAGGTCAGAGGGAAAAAGACAGGACCTGGACTAAGAAATTCCAGGATATACAAGTTAAAGAGAGAGAGAGGTGCTGGTACAGAATACTCACGGGTAGCTAGAGAATCAGAAGAAAATCTAAGAATGTTGTCAGAAGGTGTTTCAAGAGGGCCATGGTGATGATATACCTTTAAGATGATCTCCGTATATGCTAAGCATATAAATCTTAAACTTTCAAGCTGTGTGACTGAAACAGTTAACATATTCTTGGAAAAGGAGCTCCTGTTCAACTTAGAGAAGTTCCTTCCTCTTAATTTAATAATCTTGAAATATTCTTTATTATTATTTAATAGAGATTGAATGGAAATAGCCCTGGTGATTAGCAGACACGTGAGAGATGTCTCATTATGAGAAAAATCCTTTGGTCCCACCACTTTTAGCTTACAAAACAAAACAAAACAAAAAACAAACAAGAAATGAACAAATGAAATACAACTAGTTTTTAATGATTATCTTTTAATCACAATTCTGTCATGAAATCTGTCTTAATATTTTCACCGCAACTGTAATAATGGTAAAAAATGAATTCAAAAATGTACTCAATGCTAGACTTTGACACTGTTACTTTGAATTCAGCTCAATTAATCTGTATTCCTTAACTACAAATCAAGGCACAGAAAACTGGCTTTTAATTACATTATCCTGTCATTAACTATGAGCATCCACTGGATAAATAGTATTTATTGGTTGCTGAACAAGATTTTAATTATGAAATTATTTTAAAAGCATGTGGTCTACATAAGATGTTTCAAAAGAAAGGCACAGATACGAAAATGGATTTAAAAATAGGATGTTGCATTTATTTCAGCATTTCACAGCTATACCCAACAAAAGAATCTCTTCTAATCATTCTTAAATAGTTACATGGCATCTGATTGAAATCTTGCTCTGACAAGATACCTCTCATTTTTTTTTTTTTTAAGATTTTATTTATTTATTTGACAGAGAGAGACACAGCGAGAGAGGGAACACAAGCAAGGGGAGTGGGAGAGGGAGAAGCAGGCTTCCCACTGAGCAGGGAGCCCGATGAGGGGCTCGATCCCAGGATGCCGGGATCATGACCTGAGCTGAAGGCAGACGCTTAACGACTGAGCCACCCAGGAGCCCCTAACTCTCATTTTTAAATATTCTTAAAACACAGTGGTAATATTACTATTACCTTCCATGAACGGAACAGTATAATCCTTTTTGATGAGTATAGGATCACATTAAGTTTTTAGCAATTGCTCATATTAAGCTGGTGACCAAATGCAATGCATTACAGAACAATCTTACCAAACCTTTATTTTGCAACTGATCTTTGGAATTTAAGTAAGGAAATCATCTTGCAGAGCTTGACTTCATTCTAAAATGTGAAACTCATTTTGAATACAGATTCTCTCTGATTTTGTCATCTACAAAACTGAGAATACCTTTTATGATTTCTTCTAAGAAAGTTATTAATAGAAGTACTAAATAGGAACAGGTCAAGGACAGATCTAGAAAAATGCACTAGAGATCTCTGTGTCAGCCACCAGGCCATATACAAACACTAATCAACAGCTTTTTGATATGTTTTTCAGCCATTAATATATGAAGGAGGAATCTGAAAAACAAAACAAAACAAAAACACTTTCACATTTATGACTTCTTTATTTTTCTGTCCTCATATTCCACTGTAATAATTAAAAAGAGGTATCACAATCCCCATTTAACAAATGACAAAACGGCAGAATAAAGAAAATAGGTGACACACTGACTATCATGTCAGTTAGTCATGGAAGAATTACACCCAGTGGAATCCACCGACAATTCAGTCATACTCAGGGCCAGAGGTTCCTAACTCTATAAACCAACATCCAAGCTCAGGACCCACATTTTCTGGAATCTCCGTAAGTCCTGTACCTGCCCACTTCTCCAAAACCAAAGTCTTAAGAGGCTGATAATGTCTAAGATAAGGTAGAGTTAATTTTTTAAAACAGGTTTATAATTAGATACTTTTATTGAGTCCTAGAAAGGACTCCAGGACTCAATCCACCAAAGGAAAACAAAACTTCAGAAAACATAAAAATTGTTTTAAGGTGGTCATGATTCACATTTTGAAGCAAGCGATCACAGTTAATATTAACAGTAAAGAGACATGATATATCTCGATAGGATCACAGCAGAGCTTAAAATCTAGTCCTGAGGAATCAAAAGAATCCAAATTGAAGAGTATCTTACAGAAAACAAAAACAAAAAAAGCTCCATATTCTTCAAATTTTGAAAGACAAAGAAAGGCAGAGGAGCTGTTCCACACTAAAGGAGATAAAAGAGAGCAACTAAATGTGATTCTGGGATTAGATCCCAGGGAGGGTTACAAGGCAATTTTTTTTTCTCTAGAAAGGAAATTAGTGGGGTAAATGACAAAATTTGAGTGTCTATAGATTAGACAATGTTAATTTCCTGGTTTTGATAAATGTTTTTGTTTTTAGGAAATAGACACTGAAGTACTTGGTGGTAAAAGTAAAGGTATAACATGTCCATAAATTCTCAAATGTTAAAAAAAAAAACAGACACTACGCAAAAGTGGTAAAATTTTACCATTTTAGGACTCTAAGGGAAAGGTGAATGAGAAAACTACACTTTTTTGCAAATCTGCAATTTCAAGATAAAAGGTTTTAAAAATGAATACAGTATTAAAACATGAAAGTCATTTTTTTTAATATAAGAAAGAAAACAGAATCTTTTTGATATACTGAATAATATCCATTTTAAGATTATGACATTCAAATCTAGAGCACTAAAATGTCATTCTGACCTCTATACTTAAAACTTAGGACATCAAAGGGGCGCCTGGGTGGCTCAGTCGTTAAGCGTCTGCCTTTGGCTCAGGTCATCATCCCAGGGTCCTGGGATCGAGCCCCACATCGGGCTCCCTGCTCCTCAGGAAGCCTGCTTCTCCCTCTCCCACTCCCCCTGCTTGTATTCCCTCTCGCTGTGTCTCTCTCTGTCAAATAAATAAATAAAATCTTAAAAAAAAAACAAAACAAAAAACTTAGGACATCAGAAAAAACTAGAGCGTGGGAAGTAAGCAAATGTGGTCTGGAGCTATCCCATAAAAAACAGTCACTGTTACTTAAGAGTTGCATTTTCATAAAAAATAAAATCCCTTTAGTGCCTTCTTATATGAAAATGTCCAAGATTATGCAATGTATAGTACTGAAATGTTATTTGATATGGCTAAGCTTCACCAAAGTAAAGTATGAAAATGTTCTCTCCTAAAACAATACTTAAATCTGTAAAAGATCCCCAAAACCACAAGCAAAAGAGTGATGCTTTAAAAAGATCCCTGAGTCAGGCTTTCTAATAATGTATTTTCAGCGCTTTGACAATAAAATTATATTCTCATAGCAACTTTTTATTAATTTCTTTTCTTTTTTATTTTAAAGATTTTATTTATTTATTTGACAGAGAGAGAGAGCGCGAGAGCAGGAACACAAGCAGTGGGAGTAGGAGAGGGAGAAGCAGGCTTCCTGCGGAGCAGGGAGCCCGATGTGGGGCTTGATCCCAGGACCCTGCGATCATGACCCAAGCCAAAGGCAGAAACTTAATGACTGAGCCACCCAGGCGCCCCTTCTTAATTATTTATATGCTTCGCAAACTTTCAAAAAAAAATTGAAATCACCAAGGAACAGATTAAACTTTTGGACTATCTAGATTATTATGTGCATCCCTTTCCAATGTCTATTTAAAATTTTTTTTAGAAAAAGCTTGTTGATAAAATTCATTAGTAGATATAAAATACCAAGAAATTAAATTAATAATGAATGTTTAGAACCTACATGAAGAAAATGACAAAAATTTACCACTGGGCATAAAAGAAGCCTTGATTAAATGATTGATTTAAGCCTTAATTAAATGAAGAGACCAGCATGGTTCTGGAGACAGGAAGACAAAATATTATAAAGGATGCCATGATCCTCCATAAGACTAGGAACATTAAGTTAAATTTCTACCCAGTTATGACATCTGGAACTGAAACAAAAGTCCAACTTTTTCTCTACATGACAGTCTTTAAATATATGAAGAAACTGTAAATCTCTTAAGGTTTTCTTCTAATATTAAACATCTTTTCTTTCATTTTTCATCTTTCTAGATTCTCATCAATCTTATTACTCTCCTTTGTATATTCACACTGATTCAGCAATGTAACAAGGGCAGAGAGGAATATTTTCTCACTTAGAATTGCTGGGACATGGTGATGATAAAGAAGCAGACCAACTTTTAGTCAGTTTTATTACAGTTTTAAAATTCTTTACAGACACAATGCATTGCCAGAACCACTGGTATCATCCCACGCTTGGTTTACCACTGATTCTTCTTAAAATATGGCAACGCAAGTGAACACATTATTCTAGATGTGTTTTGTTTTGGGTAATGATGAGTAATTTATATACTATTAGTACAGCTTTAAATTATACATGTTCAAAAACTAAAATCAAAAGGGGGGCACCTGCGTGGCTCAGCTCAGTTGGTTAAACATCTACCTTTGGCTCAGGTCATGATCTCAGGGTCCTGAGATTGTCAGGAGCCTGAGCCCCGGGGTTGGGCTCCCTGCTCAGCGGGGAGTCTGTTCCTCTTTCTCCTCTGGCCCCTCCCCCCTCACTCTCTCTCTCTCAAATAAAATCTTTAAAAAAAAACAACCCTAAAATCAAAAGGAAAAAATTCCCTCAAACTGAAAACCAAAAGAAATGATTTAACTGTACATCGAGTGATAAAACCACACAAAGATTTAAAAATTGTAACAAATTATTTTAAAATATAGAATTGATCGTATATATTCAGTGGCATATATTCTAAGGACAGAGACAAAAAAATCACAAGCTTCATTCACTAAGACTTAGTAACAATATTACTATTATCTTGAAGCAATTACTTGTACATATAGAGACATACAGGGAGGAATAAAGAGAATATATTAATGCAGTTCAAAGAATCGGATTAGAATTTATGTTAAGTAACCTAAAATCTGAATCAAAACTAACAGTATGAACTATCTTTTTCCTTTTCAAGAATTTATGTTTTACTAGTTTTGTCCACGGAAGAGATCTGAAAGAAATGACAGACTCCATAGCAATTAGCACCCCTATCACCCACCACCAAATTGTGGTCTCTAAATATCATTTAGATAGAAAGAAACCAGAGCTTCTTGAAAGAATGGTGGTTTCTAGGTCTGAGACAGGAAATGTGCAAGATGAGCCTGACACATTCTGTTGGCCTCAGAACAGGAAAGCAGGTTAACTATCAAAGAAGAAAAGCATCCTATCAAAAGACGACATAAGAGTTTCCCATCGGCCAAAGATGGCACACTCAGAAACCAAAAAAGATGACTCTGCAAGTGACTGAAACACACATAGTATTTATATAAAAAAATGAAGAATTCATAATAAAACAACTGAAAAACCAAAAACCAAAATGCTTTGTTTACGAGGACATCAATCACTCTTTCCGAAAATTAAATATTGAAGGAAAAGAAATAAGCATTAATCCTGTCTTTCCAAGCTAACCTACTTGGGAAGAAAGAATTCTACCTAAAAAATATGCGTGTGATATTCTAATTTAAAAATTTCCTGGGCGTCTAGCTGGCTCAGTCAGTAGACCTTGACCTCAGGGTCGTGAGTTTGAGCCCCACGTTGAGTGTAGAGAATTCTTGAAAACGAAATCTTTAAAAAAATTTTTCCTTTTGGCAGCCAGTAATGAAACGACTAATTCAATGAGAGATCATCAATGAATGAAACCATCACATGAAGGAACAATGGTGCAACTTAGAAGGAAGGGATTAGGCTATCACCAACTGAATTGATTAATCTTAGTATCCCTGGGATAATTAGGCATTATGTGTTTCCTGATACTCTGCAATATGAAATACACAGGAATGTTTATGAAGAACTTTTGCCGAAAAGGTTGAATCTCAATGATCTATTCCCCAGAGTTAACTTTCAGTTTGCAGAAGAAATCAATGATAGCAAAAACAAATTAAAGGCACAGGAGAAGGCAAACAGATAAACCCAAAATGTGGGATATTCTATAAAACAACTAACTTTTTGTTGTCAAAGTTGTGAGTTAAGAAAAAAAAAGAAAGAAAAAGAAAAAGGAAGGAGGGGATACAGCTCTAGATCAGGGATCAGGAACCTTTTTCTAAAGAGCCAGACAGTAAATACTTTAGGTTTGTGGGCCATACTGTCTTACAACTACTGAACTCTGTAAGTGCAAGAAAGCAGCTATAGACAAAATGCAAATAAATGGTCATTGCTGTGTTCTAATAAAACTTTATTTTAAAAATCCTGACCCTGCTCTAGATTGAAATAATCCTAAGAGACACGACTATTTAATGCGGTGTGAAGACCTCGTTTGGACCCTGATTTGAACTAACCAAAATAAACAGGTATTTTTAAATCAAGCAACTGTGAATATTGATTTGATATCAGATTAAGGAACTGTTAATTTGCTTGTGTGGACAAACTAATCAAACTGACGCAAACAGGTAACAGGTGCTACAAACAAGAACTAAACACAGGGAGACTTCAACCGATCAGACAGGTGAAGAAAGTTTTCCCTATGACAGTTAATGATTCAGCCAAGATTTACAGGATGAATAAAGATAAGCAGGAAAAGAATACAAGCAGAAGGAACAACACAGTTGACCTGGAGGGAGGGAGCAGTAAAAGGGGCCAGATTACAGAGGAGTTTGGTCTTTACCCTAAGAACAATGAGAAGCACAAGAAGGGTATTAAGCAGTTTCAGGATAAGATTTGCATTTTGATCAGTCTACCTGCAGACTGATGAGCCAAGAGTTGGTAACAGACTTCATAGAAGTTACTGCAGTAGGGTAAGGGAACTAAGGCAATGAGGTAAAGGAGAGAAGTGGGCATATATGACAAAGTTATTCACAAGACTCAGTGAAGAATTGGCTACGGTAGGTGAGAGGAAGGGAGAGAGGGTCAAAAATGACTCCCAGGCAGGGCACCTGGGTGGCTCATTAGTTAAGCACCTGCCTTCAGCTCAGGTCATGATCCAGGGGTCCTGGGATCTGGGATCGAAGCCTGCATCTGGCTCCCTGCTCAGCGGGGAGTCTGCTTCTCCCTCCCCCCCCCCCCCGCCATGCTCTCTCTATCTCTCTCTCTCTCTCAAATAAATAAATAAAATCTTAAAAAAAAAAAAAAAAAGACCCCCAGGCTTCTGGCTTGCATAAAAGGTGATGTCATTCACTGAGACAGGGAACAGCACAGAGGATCAGCAAGGGCAAGGGAAGGGCAAGATTACGATTTCCATTCTAAATACACTGAGGTCTGCAATAACTCCGAGAAACCTGAAACCTGGTATCAGGTATATGAATGGGCACAAAGGTCTCAGAGGTCCCAGGACAGGTCTAGCCTGAAGACGCATGTTTGGGAGTCATCTGTATACAGGCACGCGTGGCCGAGATCACTGAGGTAAGGCGGAGAGAGAGCAGAGGGGAGTCTAGGAGTGACCTTGAGAAATGCCAACATTTAATAGTGTCATAAGATCACTTTAAATCCAGATTGAGGAAGACAACCCTTCACAGAAGTTTGAGGAGTGGCCAAAAACTTTAAAAACAAAAAACAAAAAACACAAGAAGAAACTGTCTTAGTGAAGAGTAGTTAACAGTGTCAAACACAATTGAGAGGGCAAATAAGACAGAAAATGCCCACTGGATTTAGCAATATAAAGTCACTGATGAGCAACAGGGACCAATGTTAGAAACGCCAAAAAATACCATTCATTAAAACCCAACCCTGGGTATAAGACTTCCTATCTTTAATCCCATTGATTAGTTCATCCACATGCATTAAATATCATTAAGTTTCTAGGGGAGATTTTTACAAACCAAAAAATTTATTAAATAACACACAATTTTACACAGTATAAAACTTACAATACAATGTGGATATGTAATGACATCCAAGAAAATAAGCAGAGTAAAATCTGGGACGAATGTCAGGAAAGTACAAAACAGTGGTGGAAGCACAGCCCTTGAATCATTTAACTCCTTGGCAGCAGAAGTCATTTTTCCTGGAGCTAAATCTATTGCTAGCAATGAAGATCCCGGGAATCTCTAGTATGAAGGATTAACAGACTGGCCCAAGCACTGGAAAATACATTGAAAGGAACAATCTAGTACTAGCTCAGAGGGGATGAAATGACCTAATACCCCACTGCCAGATCTAGAAAATAATAAAGACTGTAACAATAAAAAAGGACCTCTTTAACAATATAACATAACAATATAACATTACAATATAAACTTCTTTTCTATGATTTGTATCTCAGTTGCTAAAGAAATCAAAATAAGAAAAACCCTTAGATTTGTGTAACATTTTAATCAATTAGAATGTACACAATCATTGACATTTGAAATTTAATCAAATTCTCTGTTTTAAAAAATCTTCCAATAAGATCTTTCATCCTAAGCTAGCTACTTATTTTGGGATATACATGCATCAATAAAGACCTAAAATGTAAACATGTGCAGGAGCTTAAAAGATAACCAAATATTTTAGATAGCTATTTCATAACATTTTTGTCAAATTACTTGCTTGTTTCTAAAATATTTGTTATAATCACATATAAATTTGGTAGTATCTATAGAACTAATCATATTTTCCTTTAGGGACAAACTTTATTTCCAAGAATGTTTCTGAGAACTTCAACTTGTCATTGAAGACTTGATCACAGTTCACTTAATAAAATCTCATCCTCCTCTTTATAGAAAACGAAGTAGTTAAAGGCATTGATCTTCATATACTACTAAAGTAAAGGAGACAAGGCACTTGAAAATAATTTTAAGTTTTGTAAACAGATCATATGTACCAGATATCTAAATATTAGACTAAGTAGATGGACACTTACATGGTACTCATTAAGTATACCACTGTCCCTTGTTTTAAAGATGATGTGACAATCTATATTTACAGGTGTGGATAAACAGATCCGCTTATTACCAGCATTCCCTCCTACAGGGCATATGTACACAAAAAATGTCTTTGACTTGGACAAAGCAACTATTTAAAAAGAATGTTGTTGTGGCTTTCCATTACAGACATTTGCTCTGCAAATGCCCAATAAGGCCATGCAGCAATGTACAGCTGGCTGGGTTCCCAGCAATGCACAATTATGCTATATGGCTTGAAGTTGTATTTCCATGTGTTAATAGCATGCTGCTGTCTGCTCTACTTGTGGTCTAATAAGCAGGTCTAAAAATCTACAAACACAGACATTCATTCCAAGTTCCCTGCTAACATTTTCATGACCTTAGAGTTAGGAGGAGGGGAACACTGATGGACATTTCATAAGGAAGGAAAATTTTTACTTGATATTTGTTTACAATTATATTTTATTTTTATTTTATTTTTAAAGAATTTATTTATTTTTTTGACAGAGAGAGAGAGAGACAGCAAGAGAGGGAACACAAGCAGGGGGAGAGGGAGAAGGAGAAGCAGGCTTCCCGCTGAGCAGGGTGCCCGATGCGGGCCTTGATCCCAGGACCCTGGGATCATGACCTGAGCCAAAGGCAGACGCTTATCGACTGAGCCACCCAGGCGCCCCTACAATTGTATTTTAAAAGAAGCATTTCAATATGTTATTGTGCTCCTCCTTGTGCCAAGGGAAGTGGTGGATTGACACGGCACACATTAAAATGAAGACTCCCACAGACGCCAAATTGGTTCCAGTGGGGGTGGAGTTGATTGAAGGGGGAAAAAAAAGCACACGCTCATTACAGAATTAACCATCAAAGAACTCAGCCTGAAAGTTAAAAATTATCTTTATACCTCATCTGGAGACGTGTTCAAAAATTAAAAGACGTGTTCTTAAAAATCTGGACTTTGGGGGACATTAATGATGACTATATACTAGATTCCAAAGTGTTGCTCAGTCCACACACATCTGTCTACACTGAGTAATTTGGGGTATAAACACTAAGAATGTAATGGAAAGACTGGGTTCACAAATAAATAGCTATAAAATAGCATATTTAGCACATTTTATGACCATCAAAAAGCTTGCTCACTTCTAAAGTCATTATATTTTACAAACTCCCTCTTGACAAAAAGGCATGAAAGGATTTATAGCCATTGTAAAATTCTCCTGAACAATCTGAGTTCTGAGTCTTGATTTTTCAATATACATGCCATAAGTATTAGATCAGTGGAGTTAGATAATCTGGAGCCATGAAAAAAGCCCAATTCTGCTGAGACTGATTAAATATTTATGTCACATCCTTTCTATAGCAGAGCAGGAAAAAATACACACAAGATAAAGTGCTCTACAATCAGAAGAGTTGAAAATCTATTAAGGTCATTAAAAATCTGGACAAGTCTTCTTATATGGAAGTTATGCTAATAACTCATCATCAGGAGACCATCTCAGAGTCATTTTTCAGCTGTGGTCATGGATGTACGTCGAAACAGCCATACTCCCTCACCCTTTCACCCACATGGGTGTGGTGACACACACTAAAGCCACGTCTGTGAGCTGGCAGCAAGGATTCCGGGTGCTGTTACAGGAATGTGGTAATCATGAAATTGAAGCTCACTGGCCTAGGTGGATGGAGATGAAAAGCCCAGTGTTGGTCTCACTAGCTCAAGCTCTCATCAGCCTAACTATAGTACTAGCCTGACTGCCACAGTAACTGATGGACACACCAGGACACCTCTTCCTGGGGGGAAGGACAGGCCACACCTTCTTTTGCCTCTAGGCCTTTGCACCTGCTGACAACTATCTGGATGACCCCCTCCTCCTCCATTCTCTAAGTGTGACTCTTCTGGAAGCTTTCCCTGATTGCTTCAGGGACATCTAGTGCTGTCCCTTCTAGATTCCCATTGTGCCTAGCACTTACTGCCAATATACAACTTAACAAAATGCATTTATAACTGTCTTTATTATCTGTTTCCCCTTTCAACCATAACCTCTTTGAGGGAAGATCCGGAATTTTTATTCTTCTTTCCCTAGCACCCAGCACAATGGCTGGTATTAAGAAAGCACAACATTTATTAATTCACTAGAGAAAAACTGACAAAAATTAATGTTCCATATCCAACGATCCACAAGATACCTTGTTTTGGGAAGTTTTTAATGCATTTATGCTACACTGACAATCACACTTCAGGCGGGGCTGGGAGAGTCATAACCATAAACATAAAATTACATCCTTCCTTAGGGGTGAGCAAAGGCCTATAAATCACTGGGAATAGGAACTTACACAATAATTTTTCTCTAAGGCCTAAGTTTCTCTCAGCTGCTAATTTTTTTTTTAAATCTTAAAAGAAATCCAGGATTTGTCCACTTTTCAGAAGTGCAAAAGATCTTAAAAGATCTTAATCACCTCTACCCACCAACCAAAGACTTATTTTCTTTCCATGGAATAGAGAACTGGAATGGCCATCCTGAAATAGTTCTGAAGACCTTATTAGCTATCACTTTATTCGTTACATGAATCACTTTTTTTGGATCAAAATTAGCAACAATCTGCCAACCTTGAGAACTATATGCCTTAGAAAGTTCATATCTTTTTTAAGACAAAAGTTGTAACTGCTGGATACAGGAAATGGGCAAGATGGGATGAAAGAAATCAAAAAGAAAGGGGGGAAAAGTTTATTGTAGGAAAAACAAACAAAAGAAAACAACAGACCAAAGTGCTTTTTTGGTGACTACTCACAGAAGGAGAAAATAGGGTACAAAGAAGACCTGTATCTTGCGGAAGGGACATCAGTGCTTGTTTATCTAGCATCTGAATTAAAAACTTGTTCTTTGACTCTCCTCATCTCTATTTGATACGTAATCTATAAGAAAATTAATGTCACCCATCAAGCAGTTTATAATCTAGCTGAAGATTCAAGATATAAACATACTAAAAATTAAATGACAAGAAACAACCTAAGACACGTCACAACTGCATATATTTACTAAGTGGCAAAATAAATCTAGGACAACAAGAGGTATAAGAACAGAAAAAGAAGAGATCATAAAGAATTAAGTATGAGAAGAAAAATATTGAGTAGGTATCATGGATTGAACTGTATCAGGCCAAAAGACATGTGGAAGTCCTAACCCCCAGGAGCTCAGGCCCTCACCTTCTCTAGAGATGGGGTTATCACACATACTTAATTAAGATGAGGCTATTCTGGCGCAGGGTGGGCGCTTGGTCCAATATGACTGGCGTCCTTGGGAGAAGAAACAGGAACACACGGGGAGAAGATGACCATGTGACAAAGGAAGCAGAGACTGGAGCAATGCACCCACAAGCCAAGGATGCCAAGGATTACCAGCAAACACCAGAAGCTAGACGAGGAAAGGAAGGGTTCTCCCTGACGGGTTTCAGGGGAAGTGTGGCCCTGCTGACATCCCGATTTGGGACATCTGCCCTCCATAACTGTGAGACAATAAATTTCTGTTATTTTCAGCTCCTGGTCTGTGGTCATTTGTTATAGCCCCAGGAAACGAATAGTGGGAAACATATGTCCATTCCATTGGAAATGACACAGCGATGATGAGGTGAAGCCATCACAACCCCTTCCCCGTGGGCCAAGGGGGAGTGGACTAGACGATAAGGAGACAGGGGCTTAACAGCGGAGGTGGGCACAGCAGCCGCAGGGAGGCCTTTCCACACGCTTTCTGCTTCAATTTCATCATCACTTAAAATGGAGGGCTCCAAACCGGAAGAAGACAGAAAGGTCACCCAGCAGTTCTCAAGCACTTCCTGCGACCAGGATACTGACAGCTGCCCTCCCCTCGCAGCGAGGGCTCTACCCGCTCTTTCTTGCCACTCTAGGGAGATGTTTCAGGGTTAACTTTAGATCCACTCTCATTTATACTACAAAAGAAACAATGACCTCATCATTAGAAACAAATTACCTTCAAGTTACCCCAGACCTTAAAGATGACTTCTCCCGACCCACCAATTCAAGAGGCTCCGCGGTCATGTCACCTCATCCAGTCTTCATTTTCATTGTTCTCAAAGCCCCTAGTGCGTTTATTCACTTGCCTATTATCTGTGTTCCTACTCAGCAACCCCCAAAATGTCTAGTCTACAGGGCAGGGAGGGAGAAGGAGAGTCAATTAATTATAGCACAGCATAATATTAAAGATGCCACGAGTACACAGCAGTGGGCGGGTGCATGGCAGTGGGGAGGGGGAGACAGGAAAAAAGGATCTCAGAGGACATGACACCTAGGTTAAGACCTGAGAGATGAACATGAGAAAGAAACAAAAATATCATCTCTGACCTAGTGCTACTCATGAAGAACGGTATTAGAACAGAGCAGAAGCAGATTTTTCAAAAAGGCTCCCAAACTTTGATTCAAGCCCCAGATTTTAAGTCTTCTTGATGTCTTCTTAAAGTCCTTCAGTATTTTCCAAGAACATGTAATATAACTTAGAACATAAATAAAGGAACAAAGGGCCCTGTGTTTTCTAAAATGGCCAGAATTACACGAGGTATATCAAAATCTGCTACACAAATTTTATTCTCCAGAAAGGAGAGCAATTTTTCCTTCACACTTCAACTGTGTATAGGTGCTGATTTATTTTAATCCGAGTGATGCTGGCTGCTTTCAGCATAATTTTTCACTTAAAAAATGCTTTGATGCTTATAATCTATCATTTCAACATTAAATTGATTTATAAAGGTAAAAATGTGGCTTTAATAATTTGCAGTGTGGCTTCTGTGTTTCAGATGGTAACCATCTCAAGGCAGACCACCACCAGAGCAGAAATCTGGAGAAGAATGGCAGGGGGAAGGGACAGGATGCTCATGTCTCCTTCGAGTTATAATGCTGAAGCTCAGAGGTACAACCAGAGAGCGGAATGTTTCACAGTGTCCCTGTACATATGATTAAGTCAATCTCTCAAGAAAGGGGGCACAGAGTTCAAACGTTTGATGATTTTGTTATTTTTTTTTTAATTAAATTTCTCTTTTGCCCATCATTAATTCTTACAGGTAGTAAATAAGAAGGACATTGTTGGTGAGAGACTCATCTCCATTAATTCCTTTAAAAAAAAAAAAAATCAACTGCTGGTGTGCTGCCAGATTCAATGGAGAAAGGATAATCTTTTTGACAAATGTTGCTGGACTAATTATAGATCCGAGTGCAAAAATATGAACGTTAATTCATACTTTGTACCATATACAAAAATTAACTCAAAATGAATTACAGACTTAATCCTAAGACTTGTAACTATAAAACTTCCAGAAAACAAAGGACAAAGATTTTGTGGCCCTGGGTTAGGCAGAAGGGATCTTAAGCAGATACCAGAAGCATAATTTGTAAAAGAAAAAACTGAAAATTTGGACTTCATCAAAATAAAATAATTCCTGCTCTTTGAAGGATGTTGTTAAGAGAAAAGACAAGCCCTGACTGGTAGATACAGCTTTACAAAACACACGCCTGTAAAAGGACTTGTATTCAAAACAGATAAAGCATTCTCGGTGGGGGGATGGGTGGAACAGGGGATGGGGATCAAGGAGGGCACTTGTCATGACGAGCACCGGGAGATGGAAGGAAGTGCGACATCACTATATTGTACACCTGAACCTCATATTACACTGTATGCTAACTCTACTGGAATTAAAATTAAAAACAAATAAATAACACCAAAAACCAAACAAGCAAAAAAACAAAAAAGAACTCTCAAAAGTCAAACATAAAAACCCCAAACAACCCAATATAAAAAGGACAAAAAGTATGAATAGACATTTCATGGATGGCAAAAGAGCACAAGAAAAGATGCTCAACATTATTGGTCATTAGGGAAATGCAAATTAAAAGCATGAGATATGATTACATATCTCTTAGAATGACTTTTACAAAAAGACAATGCTAATTGTTGGTGAGGATGTGGAGTAACTGGAACTTTCTTACACTGCTAGTAGGAATGCAAAATAGTACAGCCACTTTGGAAAAGAGTTTGGCAGTTTCTTATAAAGTTAACCATACACGTGCCATTAACCAAAAACACCATTCCTAAGCATTTATCCAGCAGAAATCAAAACTTACATTCCCCCCAAATTCTCTACACAAATATTTATGGCAGCTTCATCATAACTGCCTCAAAAGGAAAACAGCCCAAATGTCTTTCAACTGATAAACAAACTGTGGTATACTTACATTGGAATACTACTCAGTAATCAAAAAAGGAATGATACAACAACATGGATAAATCTCCAGACTCAAAAGACTATATTCTGTACGATTTCATGTATAGGACAATCTGGAAAAGAAAGAACTATAGGAGGAGAATGGGGTTCAGGTGTCTGGCAGGGTGGGGCTACAGAACCGCACAGGGAATCTTTGGGGAGAGGAGCCTTTTCTTCATCTTTTTTTAAAATTTTTTTATTAACATATAATGTATTATTTGTTTCAGGGGTACAGGTCTGTGATTCATCGGTCTTACGCAATTCACAGCGCTCACCATAGCACGTACCCTCCCCAATGTCCATCCCCCAGCCACCCCATCCCCCCCACCCCCCACCACTCCAGCAACCCTCAGGTTGTTTCCAAGATTAAGAGTCTCTTACGGTCCTTTTCTTCATCTTCACTGTGGTGGCAGATATACGACTGTACATGTTTGTCAACTCAAAGAACTGTACACTAAGAAAGGGAAATCTTCTGTGTACAATAGAACAGGTTATTTAATTGTCCTAAAGAAATAGTAACAATCACCTATGGTGAAACATTAGCCTGTGCTAGCCAAATATACCAACTGCATTCAAGGGATGAAGAAAATCAGGTTAAGGATCCCAAGCTCAGCCCTATGTACCCTGCTGAAGCCGACCATGTGTCTTAGTAAAAACCGTTACTACTAAGCCCTTTATCATCTCTGTACACTTTTGAAGTTTCTTATTCCATGCCATCATCAAAAGTTCCTTTCTATTCTCAAGACAGTACTACTATCAGACATCTGGGAACAAAACCAAGTGTTTCGTGCAATGACAGAAACTTAACAACTCAGCAAAAAATGAACTATATACTCAAGTTTGATAGGTTATCAAGAAAAGCTTACCACACCCAAAGTACTACCGCAATGGCTCTTCCCACATCAATCTGTGTATTGGCCCAAAACAAACAAAAGGCTTATTAGAGAAGAATTATTTCTAGAGGTCTTAATGGAAGTCAGAGGAAATAGTCAATGAAACACTAAATATTTAATTCAAAACACTCAGTATACTTGGTTGGTAGCCTGAGACATATGCCTTATAATTAATAAAACAGACTTTCTCCATAAGAATCTGTTAACAGATAAAACTCTACAGAAGGCAGAGAACAGAAGAGAATAAATAATAGAACCAATTAGAAAAAATCTATATGTAGAAATAAAACAGAAAATGTTTCCACATTACATATATATAAGAAAATGCACAGCCTTTAATCAAATGGACCCATTATTTATTATTTTTAAAAAATGACTTCACTCATGACACTAAAATACTATTATTCTACTGTACGATGTCCACCTTTTAGATGGATATAATACCTTAGAATAAGACATCACCTTTTGAGAAGTTTGAAAACCTTAAGATCAACCTCATTATTCCATCATTTAGAGAAATATTTTCTAATTTTCCCGAGTTATTTATGCATGTTGCTAAAGACGTACACATGTATTTAAAGTAATGGCGCCCTTTCTTCACACGCAATCTGACATGAAAGTGGAATATTTAAAAGAGATCCTAGCAGAGAAAAACTGCTCTGGGAGCAGTAGGGGCCCAAGGATGATAAGAAATCTACAGGAGAACAAAACACAAAGTGCAAAGCCATAATCGCCCAATCTTGGATGTGGGAGGGACCTTACTTAATTTTCCAACAGTCTCTTCTGTGGTGCTTCTGAAGCTGAGTAGCCAGTGTTGAATGGCCTCAGTCATGTTAGTCCTTTCCCCGGGGAAGCTGAAACACAGGCCAGGGCTACTGTTCTATGTGAGATCCTGAAATGTACAAACTAGCTACTGCCCCCCTTCTGGTTATTAGCAACCGCATGCCCGCTTGGCACAACAGAGCAGGGTGAGGCAGATCTATTTGTGTCTGGTTCCTCTAAATCAGTGACCCCTCTAGATCCAACTCTGATAACACAGCCACTCAAATACCTCATGCTGTACCAGCACAACTAGAGCTGAAAGATTACCAGAAGAACCTTACTCAAAGTTTACAGACTGCAGAGCTAACGAGTCTGCCTTGAAGACGCCCACCTTCAACAAAAATTGATAGCGCCCGATCTGATTTTAATTCTGCTAACAGGAAAAGTAATAGAGGTGGCAGACCAGAAAACTTCAGACGCAAACATTCATTGATATAAGATAAAAAAATTCTTCTGTAGTTAACAGGCAGTTCTACTTCTCAAAATTCTTCTTCCTTGCCAGCCCAATGATGTTTTTAGTTACATGTGTGATTTTGCTTTCCCCTACCTTTACCTACTGAAATGTTATTCACCCTTTAAGGTCTTGATTAAATTTATCCTAGGTTAGAATTATCCCTTCCTTCTATGTACCTATGGCATTTTGTACAACTTCTCACTTTCAGCCTTATATTACAGTTGGCCACACAGAAATTCTACTGGATTGAAACAGAATTCATTCCTAAACTGTATTTTCACCTTTCTTTAGGGAGAGAAGATACTTCGATGTTGTAGGAATTAAGGACCCATATAATGCAAAAATGGATGGACTGGTCATATACCGTGTTCCTAGTTGGAATTCAAATATAATACCCAACAGTAAACTTTTAACAAAACAGTTGGATTAAAACAAAAATCCACTGTAGCTTTACAAAATTGCTTATCTTATTCCAAATGTCATACAAGTAGCAACATTTTTATTCATTCCAAAAACATTTACTAAAACTCACTCTGTAAAAACACTGTGCCAGGTACACAAGAGTAGAAAATAAACCAAGGCTAGATTAAGTCGAGCAACACTGCAAAGGGTTTCTCTGCAGTCTGCCCCTAAGGGCCTTTAGCTTGCCAGAAAGCCATGCTGCCCCACTCCCATAGTCCAGTGGTTGTGCTATTGTAATCCCCTCTAGTTTCTTGTTTTCCAGTGATTAGAAAAATGCGCTTGGTGGGGGAGGGGCTGCTATCTGTCTTCCAATGATCCATTTCTCTACTAACAGACTTTTAGCGAGCACATGCTGCAGTAAATAAAAACTACATTTCTCAGCTTCCACTGCCGCTAAATGTGGTCACATGACTAAGTTCTGGCTTACCAGACGTAAGTATTTCATGGCAGCTTCTGGGTATCTTCCTTAAGAGTCACCTGGTGCCTTGTCTTGCTTTTTACTCTTTGTCCCCTCCTCTTATCCTGTGGCTTGAACTCAGATGCTGACTGGGACCGTAACAACAAAGATCAGACCCTAAGGATGGTGGAGGCATACCAAAAGGAATTTCCCCAAAGATGTCCATGCCCTAATCCCTGGATCCAATGAACGATACAAGTCAAAAGGGAATTGGCAGATGTATTTAAGACCACAGATCTTAAAACAGAGAGATAATCCTGAACTATCCAGATGTATACAATCTAATCACATGAGCCCTTTAAAGCATAGAACTCCCTCTGGCTAGAGTCAGATGTGGCAAAAGGATAAATCAGAGTGATTCCAAGCATGAGAATCACTGGATGTGCCACTGGGCTTTAAGATGTAGGAATCCATGTGCAAGGACCAGAGAGAGGCTTCTAGAAGCTAAGGGAAGTCCCCAGCTGAGTGCCAGAAAGGTAAAGGGGACCTCATTTCCACAATCACAAGGAACTGAATTCTGCCAGCAACCTGGAATCTAGAAGGAGATTCTTCCCAGAGCCTTCTGATAATAGCCCAGCAGGGCCAACAACTTGGTTTCACCAGTTGAGCCTCATCATGACTTCTGACCTACAGAACTATGGGATAATACATTTATATTGCTTTAGGCAGTTTAGTTGGTGATGATCTGTTTTAGCAGCTAAAGGAAACTAGTACTTACTGGAGCAGAACCTCCATCAGACCTCGAAGGCATGCTTTGGACTTCTACTGGGAGAAAAATAAAACTCTTTCTTCTTTAAACTACTAGGATTGTCAGTTTTTTTCAATTATTCACAGTTGAACCTAAATTTGACTGATACTCATGATGAAATCCTTTTAATATAGCACATTATCACTACCAACATCTAAAGAATAACAGAGGCAAAAGTGAAATACTATTCCAAGCTATGAAAACTTTATATACATATACATGTAATGATAATAATTAGCTTTTAAAAAGACTATTTTCACTTTTTCAGTTGCAACAGAGAGATTGTTACATAACAATTAGCATGTGTCCCAATTTTAAGAAAGTCTTAAAAAAATGGCTTAAGTTTGCATCACTACCAGCGTCTAGACCAGTCAGGATTAGTAATTACTTACTGGATACAATAAGGTCAGTATACATCAGCAAAATAGATGCAAATGGTTTGGAAGGAACGAAAAGCACAATTTCAAGCAAGCACTACATGTCACTGTGAAAGAAAAAAACAGTTAAGGCTTAAAAAATGCCTAAAATCTTTCAATCATTATAAAATATTCCATGTCATGATTTCATTATAAAAACATACTATAAAATCCTCACACCAAATTTTTTCTTCATAAGGAATCAAAGACTTCTGCAAACATTTGTTTAAGCTAATTCAATCTTCATTTTAACATGAAACATTTGATTCCTAGACATATAAGGAATGCAACACTTGTGTCAAATATTTGATAATTTAGTTAAACATTTTTGGTTTTGTTCTGGAATGTTTTATTTATATTTCAGGTGTTGCTTTTGGATAAACTAAAAATTAAAACCTTTTTTAACGCCTATCAGAAAGGACTTAAGTTCTCCCTTTACGTGAGGGTGGTCTGTGAAATATCCATTAATACATAAATGAAAAAAATAAACAGCCATTCTCAATCATGTTATTTGTATTTTAGAACTACTTCAATTTGATCAAGTATACCCAGTTTTAAGAAAACCAGTATGTGGAAAGAAGAAATTGCTTTATAAATGGTGAGACCCAGGAAGTGAAATAGAAATGAATTCTAAGAACTAATAAGAATGAATAAGAAGCAAAAATAAAGTCTTTTAAAAATAATAATGCAAGTAGGTGGGAAAAAGTGAACTGACCACCCCAAAAAGCAACTGCTGAGGGCCGGGCCTCTGAGGCGGTAGACGAACGCAGCTGTAGCCCCATGTCCACCAAGTGGGGTCAGATCAGTCCAATCAGGTCTCCTTTTTGTTAATATCACTTAGCAAGGTGAACCGAGGAATCAGCGGTCAGCCATTTGACCTTGCTCTCCTCAGGAAGACTCGGAAACAATTTTCCCTGCTACTTAGTGAAACACAAGACAAACCTGAGATTTGGGAGCAGTAGCACTAGATTCGTCTCCTTGCAGAGAATTCTCCTGCAGGGGCTCACCTGGGACATCCTCAGGCTAAATTTTATCAAGCAAGTTATCCATAAGAGTCTTCTATTGTGAGCCCAGGGATCACTTTAGGGGACAGCACCAAAAGGACAAGTTACAAACAAATGCCTGTGAGCGGTTTTGAGGCTCGTGAATATGGAACAGTAATGGCCAGTCAGAATCAAGTCTACCATTTTTCCCAAGCTCTATATTTAGAGAAAAGGAGGGTTCTCTAATACTTAAATATGCTAAACATTGTTCTAAATGGTTTCCATATTGTTACTGAATCCTCACAATAATGCTACAAAATAGGAGCTATTATTTCCCACATTTTATTTAACTTGCCCAAGATCACACAGCTAGCATGAGGCAGAGGTGGGTCTCACTCCAGGGTATAATATTGCCCACTTTCATACAATGCCTCTCATACATGCACAAGAATTTTCTTTCCAGAGCCGTATGTGTATATATGTGCAAACAACTGAAATGTCCAAATACATGGCATTGTTTATTTTATTGGATAAATCAATGATATTTCAAAGCCATGTTATAAAACTCTCCCACCAAAGGTGACATACATATGAAAATTCTTAAAAATATATATATGCTATAGCCTGTTTTTTTTTTTTTTTTTAAAACATATACATACGTATGAATAGAAAATTATCTGGAGTGTTACATATTAAGGCATTAGTCTAAGGATTACTCAGAAGTGGGAACTATGATTGTCTTCAAGCTTGTCTGTATTTTTGTAATAAGTCTGTGTTGCTTTTTTTCCCTAAAGGTAGGTTCCATGCTCAATGCGGGGCTTGAACTCACAACCCTGAGATCAAGACCTGAGCTGAGATCAAGAGTCAGACGCGTAACAGACTGAACCACCCAGGCACCCCAAATCTCTGTGTTGCTTTTTTTTTAACCGAACTATTATTTTTGCTTAATCATTTATTCTACAAGTATTATTATGTGCCAGGCACTGTTACAGGTACTTGGGATACATTCATGAGGACAAAGATTCCCGTCCCTCTGGGGCTTACGTGGTAAGAAAAGAGAAACAGAGGCACTGGAAAGTCTTGCTTTGCTCTCACCCCATACCCATTTTAATCAGTTTCTTGTGTATCCTTCCAGATTTTTTCCATGTAAATAAGAACAGATACAAATATATATTATTTACCCTGACTTAGAATCATGCACTACGCATACTGTTCCATGCCTTACTTTCTTCACTCGTCTCAGAGAGCCTTCCGTTAGCACCCTTACTGTGTTCTGTAGCGGCACACCGTCTACTCTGTCGGTGTAGCACGTTTGTTTAAGTAAGTCTCTACTGGGCGCCTGGGCGGCTCAGTCGTTAAGCGTCTGCCTTCGGCTCAGGTCAAAATCCCGGGGTCCTGGGATCGAGCCCCGCATCGGGCTCCCTGCTCGGTGGGGAGCCTGCTTCTCCCTCTCCCACTCCCCCTGCTTGTGTTCCTGCTCTATCTCTCTCTGTCAAATAAATAAAATCTTTAAAACAAAAACAAAAACCTGCTCTTCCTTTTAAATTCCCTGTCCTGGGGCGCCTGGGTGGCTCAGTCGTTAAGCGTCTGCCTTCGGCTCAGGTCATGATCCCAGGGTCCTGAGATCGAGCCCCGCGTCAGGCTCCCTGCTCAGCGGGAAGCCTGCTTCTCCCACTCCCCCTCCCCCTGCTTGGGTCCCCTCCCTCACTGTGTCTCTCTCTGTCAAATAAATAAATAAAATCTTTAAAAATAACTAACTAAGTCTCAAGTACTTATTGAGTTGCTTCTAACCTTTTGCTATGATTAAAAAATACTGCCCAGGGACGCCTGGGTGGCTCAGTCGGTTAAGCGTCTGCCTTCGGCTCAGGTCATGATCCCGGGGTCCTGGGATCGAGTCCCGCATCGGGCTCCCTGCTCCGCGGGGAGCCTGCTTCTCCCTCTGCCTCTGTCTCTGTCTCTCTCTGTCTCTCATGAATAAATAAATAAAATCTTTAAAAAAAAAAAAAAATACTGCCCAAATAAACTTGTACAATATCACTTTGCACAAATACAGGTCTACCTGCTGGATCAAGGAATAATATATTTGGAATTTGGATAGACACTACCACACAGTTCTTCAAAGGAGTGCTACCAATTTATACTTCCACAGGCACGGTTTGAGAGTGTCTGTATATAACTGCACAAGCAGATTTTTCTAATCCAATAGGTGAAAAATGTAATCTCAGGGAAGTTTTAAATTGCACTTTTCTTATTAGAGTGAAACTGAGCATTTTAAATATATTTAAGGGTTATCTGATTCTCTTTCGTAGAACTTAAAAAATCCTAATTTTTGTGAATACGTGATCTTTAGGCAAATTGGTTAGTACCTTCAGGGTGTCTAGAGGCAGCTATGGGCCTGGCTTAAATTCAATTAGGTATTATTTTTTCCTCTTTTGAGAAAATGTCAGGAAAGTGAATAGCCAGGATTAGACTATGTGGACAGTAACTGTGTCTTATTAGTTCCTCTATGCCTAGCACAGGGCCTGGTGCACCCTAGGTGTCCAATAAAACATTTGCAAAAAAAAAAAAAAAAAGGCACCAAAAAAACAATATTTTCTTTGGAAGTTTACAGCACAACAGCACCACCAAGGGGAGCTTTAGCTAAAGCATCCCCCCATCAAATTTCCTGCCGCCAGATCTCTAAGCCACAGCAAACACATAATCAAATTGCAGACAGTAAGACTGCTGCATAAACGCTACTGCCAAATCATCTCTGAGTTCCGCCCCCCAGATTTAATGTTGCCCCTTCACCTCCTTTCACAGGACTTCTGGGGCTGCCACTGTCAGAGCAAGCATGCGGCCAGTCACACTGCCACAGGGTAACACTGCCCTACATTTTCTCAGCCCAAAGGCAAGATCAGGCCAATATCAACCACTCAGTGACCAGCAAGTGCAGCAACATGAGCATTCACAGGGCAGGAACTCTGCCCACTTGTTATAAGTAAAGACACCGTTACTGGAAAGTGGGCATTTCCTTCTGAACAAAAGAAACTGATTACAGGCAAAACTCAAAGGGAGAGAACTTCTACGTCAAATGTAGATTAAGGAAACAAAAAAGAAAAAATGCAAAGATAGCATTTGAATGGATTCAGCTGAATTTTCTATTTTGAAGAGAAATCCAGACATTGATCTTAAGCCTAGAATTTAAGAATGAAAGAAGTCATTCATTTTCCCAGCCACACTGAGGAATAATTTATGACAGTCCTGTGACAGGTAGTATTCAAAGATGGCTACAAAGGAACCAAGCCTCCCCGTGTTTATGTCCTTTTGTGGTCACATCCTTTTGAATCCGGGCTGGTCCCGTGACCTGCTTTTTGACAGGTAAAATGTGGTAAAAGTGATTTTCTGGGATATGTGGGCTAGGTCAGTTTCTGTCACTCTTGGGACCCTTCCTTTTTTTCCTTTAATATAATTATAGTTGACATAAATATTATATTTCTTCCAGGTATACAACACAGTGATTTGATATCTATGGGACGTTTCCTCTTAGGAACTTGTGAGAAGACCAAGCTTGCTTGGAAAAGAAAGAGCAGCTCTAGTCAACATCTCGCCAGACCTCCCAGCTAACTCCCATCAATTGCCAGTCATGAGACTGGGCCACACTGGACATCCAACCCAGCGGCTGTCTAACTACAAGTGTGTAAGAGACTTCAAGCAAGTATCACTCAGCTAAGCAAATCAATCCACAGCACTGTGAGACAGAATTATAAATCATTGTTTCAAGCAACTTAAGTTTTGGGGTGGGTTTGTTTCACAGCCATAAACAACCAGAACATATTTTATAGCCACATCCAGGCAAGATGAGCAACAAACTTATCAGACAATTTAGTACAGTAATATTCCCAGCTTCTGACTTTTAAAGAAAGAGACCAGGCCCTCTTACAGGGAATAAACATGATTTATATATTCTGTGTATCCCCTTTCCCTCCCAACCCCTTCATAACTATGTTCTCAATAAATATTTATTAAATGGAAGCATGAATAATACAAACGTAGCTAACTACTGATTACATTGATGGAAGGAAGGGTATAATTAATTTGGAAATACTAGATATTCAAAAGTATATACAATGAACTCTGTAATACAGACACGTTCATATTCACTATCTCTACCTCATCCTCTGAAAGGGTATTAGAGCAATGGTTCTTAATCTCAGAGCCCCTTTAGACTCCTAAAAAAATTATCGAGGACCCAAAAACTTTGTGTCAAGGTTATACCTATAAGCATTAACTACAGTAAAAATAAAAAATGAGAAATATAATAAATACTTAATCCATTTAAATCTAATAACACATTACATGTTAACATAAATAACATTTAATAAAAAAATAACTCCTTTTGAAAACAAAACAAAATGTCTGAAGAGTAACATTATTTTCTATTTCTGCAAAATCTTTCTACTGTCTGGCTTAACAGAAAACAGATCCTCATTCCTGCTTCTTAAGTCAATCTTGTTTTAGTTGAAGCATATTAAGAAAATGCAGTCTTAGAATATATGTACTTAGAAAAGGGAGGACTTCTTTTTTTTTTTAGATTTTATTTATTTGAGAGAGAGAAAGAGAGTGCGTGAGCACGAGTAGGGGGAGGGGCAGAGGGAGAGGGACAAGCAGACTCCATGCTGAGCAGGGAGCCTGACCCGGGGCTCCATCCCGGACCCTGAGATCATGACCTGAGCCAAAGGCAGACGCTTAACCAACTAAGCCATCCAGGCACTCCAGGAGGACTATTTTATTTTATTTATTTTTAAGGATTTTATTTATTTATTTGACAGAAAGAGACACAGCAAGAGAGGGAGGGAACACAAGCAGGGCGACTGGGAGAGGGAGAAGCAGGCTTCCTGCCGAGCAGGGAACCCGATGCGGGGCTTGATCCCAGGACCCTGGGATCATGACCTGAGCCGAAGGCAGATGCTTAACGACTGAGCCACCCAGGCGCCCCAGGAGGACTATTTTAGTCTCCTTTCCAAAACTGTTGATATTCTTAGATACTATAATAAAATTCAAGTGGTAGTTTCCTAAAGATTAGTTAAAATATGGAATCAGAAACAGTAACAGAAGATTTTTTGAGTCTTTTGCATTAAGACCCACTGGTCTATTTTGTACGTTCAATGAATCTTTTCACCCATGCTTAATTTTGTAACTTCATGCTTTGGTCATCTGAAAAATATTGGTTTGCTGAGTTATACAGATCTTACAAATGTTGATCCATTTCATCACAGAACAGCCCAAATTCCCACACATCATCATCTTCGATCTCATCACAAAAATCTTTAATTATTGGGAAGCTGTCAAACCCGTGGTGCCAATATGAGTTTTTAAAAATTCTAATTTTTTGCTTGGAAGTTCCAATTTTATCGTTGGCAATCAAGACTAGCGGTTGTTTTCTCTGAAGTGACAGGCTCATTTTATTCATTTTTATGAAAATGTCTGCCAAGTCTAAACAACCAGACCATCACTCATTTTTTAACATAAAAATGATATCTTGTCCCAAAAGTGGCTAGTTTAGTTCACAACACAGTCATAAACACACTTTCCTCAAGACAACCACAGCAGCCCAATATGTGGTAGAAGAGCTTTATGTGAACCGGTTTTATCACACAAAATATCTCAAAGACATGTATCCAAAGGTCAAGATTTATCACAACTAATCATTTTTACTATGTGACCAAGGACATTAAGTAAAAGTGGCTTTCCCCCCTTTCACTGCAAGTGTGTGGTTGTAGAAAATACAGTGAGTACTGGTACAATTCAGTGCCACTGCCCTGACTTCTGTTTTACCCCAATTTTGCTTTTACGATACTGTTCAAAATGTCAACACAGTGGAAATGCCAAATGCACCTTATTACGGAAATAGCTCAGACCCCAGGGAACCTGTGTGGTCTGTGGAACACACCTTGAGAACTTCTGAATTGGTGTGAGCCAAGAAAGACGACTACGGAAACTCTACACAGTGGACATTTGACTCTTTGCTAACAGAGAATCTGAGTTTTATGTGGTTGACACCTGTTTCTCCTTTCCAGTACTTGTCAATGCCAGGTTGGCCATAAAGAGAAGAACAAACACTTCTGGGCTAAGGTCACACCTGGATTCCAATTTCAGCTCCATCACACCAGGTAGGAGATTGTGATGACTCACATGAGTCGCCAATGACTGGCAACATCTGACACATGGCAGACATACAGAAAATATTTGGTAAATGATTAAACAATCCCCAAATACTTACCCTTATTTTAAAACAATCACAATCATGTTATAAAATATTCTGTGAAGAACCAGGATATGTTTAGAATCTCAGTGACTGAGTGATTCTAAGTGAGAAATTTAGAATGATGTATTAAGGTACCATTATTATGTTAAGTAAATAATGTACAATGTTCTTATGCTTCAATATGATCTTCATGTTTGACTAATAAAGGTAAGAAAATAGACATGTTTTAGAAGGAAAAACAGCACTAATAGCCATGTCATATTGGGTTCCTACAGATGTTCATCTTAATTTGTGGTCCTCAAACCCAGAAAGCCCCTCAGATCTTTTTCAAGCAAGGTTCCTAAGAAAGTGTAATTTCATCATCAATTAACTCCTCTCCTATGTGGTTAGAAAGGTTTTGGCTATGCGCCATCCTTGGGGAAAACTGTCACTCATCTTGTCCTCCACAGGAAGATTCTCTCACGGAACCCCAAGCGACCAAGCCTGCGAGATGACATGAGTTGTCTGAGACCCCACAATTCAGCCTCAAATCTTCTTAGCTGCTACTAAAAGATTGGCAATGGTTTCTTAAAAACAACAAGGGGATCACATGCTTCGAAAGGCTGAAAGCAACTCGCCCAAGGCAGGATGTAATAATAAATGTCTTGTACACAGATTATTCACATGCTTTTAGTTTAAAACTTCCTTTATAAGAAGCACTTGGCAGTGGAAGGTAGTATAGTATTGTGGATGGAAGACAGATGAAGGTTTAAATCCCAACATTGTCACTGCCCAGCAAGGTGATCTTAGATAAATTACTTCTCTGAGACTTAATTTCTTCTCTATAAAATGGAAATAGCAACACCATATCATCAGATAACACAAACAACATTGTATAGGGCCCAGTATGTAGCGTATGGCAGAAAGCAACTGTACAAAAGCCCAAAAGTGGTAGTCCATATGGCATGCTGTTTCTACCTCACGTATCGCCAGGAGATTTTAACTATTTCAATCCAATTAAAGAGTCAGAATTTCATCATTCAAATACCTACTGCTGTCTGTCTTCTAACCAGGAAGATTAAGCACTTGGTGATTGCTATTCATAAAGTGCTTCACATACTCATTTATTCCTCCCGACAGCTCTGGGAGGATATGCCCACTTGCAGAAGAGGAAACTGAGGCGTTTTAAACAAATGAACCACTGTGACTGCTCGGAGCATTCGTTAATGTCTGTGACAGGGTGTACTTCCTTACCTTCCCAGCAGCTACCTTTTCTCACCTCTCTTTTCCTCCCTCCCAGAAGGCAGTCTCTCCTCCCTTGTGTGGCTCCATCCCTGCTCCATCGGATTCTGCATGCCCTTCCACTGGACACGTGAGTCATTCTCAATCTCTGAAACTTCTGTTTCCTCCTACTTCTCCTATTCACACAACCCTTACTTTTTTGTCATGGAAAAGGTGCTTTTTACAAAAAGTCCGTGAAGCGTGTGCAACTCATCAAAAGGAAAACGCTTTCTAAGTCACTTTATTTCTCTTATCTGGCCTTAGCATTTTATAACATATCAGGTATCACAGTTATGTTAAAAAAAAAAAAAAGGAGAGAGAGAGAGAGAGAGAATACATGAGCATAAAAACATGCCTTTTTTCTCTCTTTTGTTCTGAGAAGAACACTAGGCAAGGAGCTGGGAGATGTGCTTTCTACGTCTGTCTCTGCCACAGCGTTCACTTGGACCAGTCACATAATAAATCTAGGTTTCAATATTCCCATGTGTAAAATGTGCAAACTTATCTCGGATGTTCTTTAAAGGTCCTTCCAAACCTAAAATTTTGTGATTTGTGTTTAAAACCAAGATATTCTGCTTATGTCAAAGCCACCCAGAAACCAGACTTTAAGGGCTGTGCTAATGACATAGACACAGGAGCAGATTCATTACGACACATGACAAGGCCGAGACTGGTGAGACCGTTCAATCCTGTACTACTTCTCTAACATACATAAATCCAATGCATTAGCAAGTGACATATGAAACCTAAAGTAGTATCAACTAGCTACCTGAATGACAGTGACAGGTTTCTCCAGCTGGCAACAGAAAGGCATAACTAGGTAAAGACTGGGGACATAATTTCCCTGGGCCACTCGAGGTTCTACACATCTCAAAAGCAGAGGCATCGACGGCCTTGTGCTCTGGACTCTCTTTCCATGGATGTCTGTAGAGTGAACAGATGTGCAAGGTGGAGACAGTGTCTCCCTCTAGAGTAGAGGGCAGTTTGTTTGCTATCAAATACATTAAAGATGTCTCCATGCAAAGGTTGGGCAGGTTTACGTGAAACCTGTAATAAAAGATCGGGGTTTCCTAAGCTCCGGGTCCCTCTTCTGCAACGCAACCCACTGCATGTACAGATGTCCCCTGACCTTTGTCACACTGCTCTGTAGGCACAGGGAACCACACAAGAAAATGATACGCTGGCTCCTCCCATTGCTGTGGTTAATAGGCTGTCCTTTGTTTCTGACCCAAGAATACTGAGTCTCTACCAGGACCCATGAAACTGTGGAATCTAATTTGTTAGATTGTAAGTTGGGTAAAAATCTCAGATCCTTTATAGCAGATAGGAATCGGGGCTTCATAATTCATGGCTAAAGGACAAAGTATGAACTCGCCCCATTACCTCTACAATATGACTACAACATTCTATAAAGCTCTATGCAACTTATTTCAATGTTTAATTTCCCATGTGACAATTCTGCTCATAAAAGTCTGTACTTACGATAAAAATTCAGATAAGTGTATGACATGCTACTTTAAAAAGTTGATATTTTGAATGTGCCAGCAGTCTAAACTGAAATTAAACCAATTATGAAGTTTTCACATGTCCCATCAAGTCTACTGAGACACTCTTATTGTAAAATACTAGCAATCTCTGAATAGTTAGAAATTTTCTATTGGAAACAGAGATTTTCAACTGGGAGCTAAGTGCTCTCAATGTAACTTCTTAAGAAAAGGCTGAACTAAAACGCAAACCATGTCAGATTTTAGTTTAGTTACTTTCAAAGTACCACTAACTGTAGGAAGTGCAGGAAGCCAGATTTTCAAGGCAAAACATTTTTCCTTCCTTTCTCGGCTACTGTTACACCAAAATCAAACACGGATCGGCTAAGTGCAAAGCAATGGAGAAGCTGGAGGCTCTTTATTGCCTAAGCATTAGGCAAAAACTAGTTAATTTTATCTTTTAAAATAAATCATGTAAGTTTAATAGAAGTACTTACACTGCAAAACTATTGCTCAGAACTCCTACCAATCTAAAATAAAACATATTCTTAAGAACGCTCTATATTCAGTGAAGTTTTCACTTAGTGAAATATTTGGGAAATACAGGCAATGTGATGATTCTTTGGGCAAGGGTTCAGAATCCAGGAATATTAACAGAGAGCAAGAAATTTTTTTGTAGAGATGTTATCCAGATTTATTTTTAGATTAAAATTATTTTTAAAATGTCATAATACTGTAATAGAAAAAAGAGCTGTTAAAGACTTTGCAAGCCTCTGATAACTCTCACAGCACTCACATGAAGTGTACATACGCTATTTTAGAGATGGAAAACAGAACTCACCAGGGTTTCGGAACAGAACTGAACTACTTGTTATAACCCTTAATATCATATAATTCCTTCCCTAAAGAAATAATTTCCTGACTACAATGATATCAGATAATGATATCACTGAGCTAAAGATTTGAAAAATAAAACCAATTGTGTGAGTGTAACACCAAGTGTAACAATTTCTAGACATTAGTCTGAAATTAAAATGTAGGACACCTCAAAGAGAACTTCAGCAGTGGTAGGCACACAGCAAAAGCTTGATAAGTACTTACTGAATTAAAAATAAATTCTAATGTCAAGGATTAGGTGGAAGAAAAATACTAGAGTTACAGGTGGAAAGACACAGTTCTTGTCTTCTTTTCCACGTTCACCTCCCAGGATAATATCCGCAGGCCATGTTCTGCAGGACCTCAACACATCCATACCTTTCTCAACTAGCAAGCTTAAGAAGGAAAGGGAAAAAAAAAAAAAAAAAAGACTTTCCACAGTCTTTGCAACTGTAACTCTATGTATTTAGCTATATTATTGGAAGGAAGTTGAGATGAGGGGTGAAAGTGGCAAATGGAATGATCAACAAGGGCTTGGTCACCTTGGATGGCAGAGAACCACCTGTTTAAGAAAACCCTCAGCAGCTTGGATACGTGATCCCATGGTAGTTGAATTACCCTCAGAGACAACGCTCTGTGGGTCTTGCTTTGCCAGTGCTGTGGAAGGAACACCGGCTTTTAATCTGGAACATTCACCAGTTGTGTAGCACCAACATCCTAAACTATGTAAGCCTCCAGTCTTTTACTAGTCTTAAATATAACAAAAAAGAAACAAGTGGTGAGATACTGAAGGTGATAGGTATGAATTTATCATTAAATGGACCTTATTTTAAAAGTAAGACAGTACTCCTGAAATATCATAACCAAGAGAAATAACCAGATAGGCTACTGTATTATATATTTGAGTATTTTACGTTGCGTAATATAAATTAATCCTAATAACAAACAGACCGTTGCTTTTTAATATTCTCTTGTATGTTTTCAGTTCAATGTACTGTTTGGTTCAGAAAAAAAAAATTAATCCATGACAACTTAATTCAGTGGGGAAAGTAGTCAGGAAGCCTGACATGGTAAGGTAATACGAGAAAGTATTATTAAAAGCAAATTGTCTATTTTTCTTTGATTCCATGAGCCATTCTGAAAGATCTTTATTTGTCCAAAATAGAGTTAAATAACCAATCTGGCTTTTTGCGGTCTTCAAAAGAATGCTGGGTGATGATAATGCCTATTGTTACATATGCAGAGCAGAACAAGAAAGCTTACATAAACTGACAACTTGGGGTTGGTAAGACAGGAGGAGAATTTGCAAGAGTCTATGTTCATTACTGGTGGCTGTAAATGGTAAAAAAAAAAAAAAAAAAAAAAAAAGGTGAAAGCATAAATCATGGATTGAAGAATTTTTAAATTCTCAAATTACATGATCAGATTTTACCAAAACAACAAACCCTCCCTTTGTACTACTATTAAAAAAAAAGTCATAATTAAAAATCTAACCTATGTTTTGTATTATTTTATTGTCAAGAGGTTTGGAAGACCAGAACACTTTCGACGCTCTGCATAATCATCAACTTCCCTAGCTCCAAGCAGCAGCAGGTATGTGCAAAATGCAGCCCGAGACCAACCGACTTACAAAAAGTCTCAGAATGATGGCTGCCAGAACTAAGCTTAAAATCTCAGATGCCAGGGGCACCTGGGTGGCTCAGTTGGTTAAGCGTCTGCCTTCGGCTCAGGTCATGATCTCAAGGTCCTGGGATCGAGCCCCGCATCGGGTTCCCTGCTCGGCAGGGAGTCTGCTTCTCCCTCTCCCTCTGCCTCTCCCCTCTGCTGCTCTCTCTCTCTCTGTCAAATAAATAAAATCTTAAAAAAGAAAATCTCAGGTGCCAGCCCACCTTCTAAGAATCATTCACTAAGTACTTATTAAAAGTCTATGGTGTGCTTATTGAGAGCTGACCTCTGTAAAGGAATGCAAAGAAGTATAGCACAAATCTTTTCTTTCCAGTAATTACTATTCTGCTTAAGCAACAAGACTTGCAACTTCAGGCTAGGCCCATGTGTCACAAGTACCTATACTGGTCAGGTCAAGACATTCAAGTTCTCTCTCTCCTACACCCACCTCTGGGAGAAGCCACATTTTCCAACAGGTAACTTTCTCCTTTCCTGGCCCCTTGCCCCTGCCCTTGGCCCGGAAACTGACTGTGACCCAGGACTTCTATGAAGCAATAAATAGGGCCAGTCGGGTTCTTCCTCTTTGTAATCTGAATAGGGAAACACAAAGCAACGGTGTTAGCAGCAGCTAGGTCTAAAGTGAAAAGGCCCAGGAGCTATTGGGGGGAGGGGGGGCCGCGGCGTATGGCATGGTGGGAGGTTGGCCATTACAGGTTTAAGGTAAAACGTTAACAGAGGGGCAGGAAGCTGGTGGAGAAAGCTCTATAGAAGGAAGAGGGGATACCAGGACGTGCCTCACTTTTTTTCCAGGTCCAGACTACATTTTATTCTGACACAGAAGTGTAGCTGTGAAAGAGAAGGGAACTGCAATGGTTCAATGAGGTCAGCGCAGCAGGTACCCGCCAATATATTACAAGTAGTAATGGAAGACTAAGTGCAAATGGCAGGACCCCGATTATTTATTGTAAGGCAGGCTTCCTCAGCCTTGGCACTACTGACATTCTGGGCGGGTAACTCTTTGTTATTGTGTATTATAGGATATCCCTGGCCTCTACCCACTAGATGTCAGCAGCAACCTCTTCCCCAGTTGCAGCAACCCCCCCAAAACCCCAACCAAACCAACCAAAAAAACCCCACAAAACAACGAAAAGACAAAACCTTATTCCAGACATTGCCAAATGTCCCCTAGGGACAAAATTCCCCACACTGAGAGCCGCTGCTCTAAGGAGGTTGAACTGTAACCTGTGACAAAGGGAAGCACAGAGTAATACTACCAGATATGAAATGGAAGCAGCAGTGCCGAGGCCTACCGTGGCAGGACAAGTAAGGAGGCAACGGATCAGGCCGGCTAATGCTACAGCACGGGTGAAGATGGTGGACATGCGAACCAAGGCAGGAGTAGTGGAGACAGAACACGGGGCATGAATGAATGCGAGTTTCAATGGCAGAGTTAGACAAAACTTTTCGAGGGCACAACTGGATATAGCATTTAAAGGAAAGGGAGAAATGATGGTGAATTACTGGTAGGGTTCTGGCTTGGTAATTTAGGTGGCTGGGTGAGGGCTATTACACTATTACCCAGGACAGGGAATTTATTTATTTATTTATTTTTAAAGATTTTATTTATTTATTTGAAAGAGACAGACGCAGTGAGAGAGGGAACACAAGCAGGGGGAGTGGGAGAGGGAGAAGCAGGCT